>NC_081559.1:133997722-134035770 GCF_022355385.1 Mustela nigripes
TTATATGTTAATTAACTGGAATTTAATAAAAACTTGAAAAAATACTTTTTAAGAACTTATTTTTAATTTATTTTTATTGAAAACCAGTTAGCCATAGTACATCATTAGTTTTTGATATAATGTTTAATGATTCATTATTTCAGTATAATACTCTCTTCATGGGCACTGAGCACAACTAGAGAGCAGATGCTGTTTTCTAAATATCATTCTCTATTAAAAGGAACAAGGGCTCTTTGGAGAAATGGCTGAATCTAGAGCTTCAGCCACGAAAGTATGCATTGTGTCTGGATTATCTTTTAGTGTCAGGAAGTAAGATGAAATCAAAGAATGATGGAATATTTCAGAAAGACTCAGGAGCCTACTTGTAGGAGCTCCTTCTAGGAACTTTTTAGAACCTAAAAATAATGATACTAATATGTTATAATCCCTTGAATGAGATAATCCATATACCCATTCTGATATACCTACATATATTCATACATACATACACATATGGAAGTGAGGGGGAAGCTCTTTCTCACAGGAGAGTACCAATAAATAAAATTTGGAAGGAATGGTGAAATTAGAAAATTGCACATTGGTAGCCATCATGGTAATTGATGTAGGGAAGGGTCAGAAAAGGATGTTAAAATTAGTGAAATTTTGATGAATTATAGGTTATCTACATAGTTTCAGAGTTACTCCCCAGAAGATAATAAGAGAGAAGTAACAACTTTACAATGGAGAAACATGAAAGACATCACCTTAACCAAGTGGCCAAGGTTAGTATCACCTGTGATGAGACAAATCAGTATCATATGCATTTTGATATGAAAGGACTATATCACCTCTGTGTCATTCTTGCCCAAAATGCATGACTGACTATAATCATATGAAACATTGGAAAAAGACAAATTGAGGGACCTCCTAAAAAATATAAGTGGCCCATATTTTCAAAAAACATAAAGGTCAGAGATGTCAAATACTGAAAACTATTCTACATTAAAAGAGATTAGGCAACAACAAGAAGAATTTGAAAATTCAATGTCATATATGATGTTGGATTCTTTATTGCCATGAGCAACTTTATTCAAATGAGGAAATTTAAACAAGGTTCATGTATTAGTATTGTATTTGTGTTAACTACTGGTTTTGATAATTATACTGTAGTTACATAAGGAAACATCCTTCTTTTTAGGAAATAACACCCTGAAGTGTTTAGGGATAAAGAGTATCATATCTGTAACTTACCTCCAAAGGGCTCTGGGAAAATTTTATATTAAATCTGAAAAAGAGAGAAGGAAATGATAAAGCCAAATATTAACCAACAATATTAACATTATTCCATTAACATTTGAGCAATCTGGATGAAAAGGTATACAGAATTCTTTTTTTTTTCTTTTCTCAACTTTTTTGTAGTCCTGAATTATGTCAAAATAAAATATTTAAAACATACGTATTTCTTATATCTGTATGCTATTACTGGCCCCAAAATAACAAGTTTGTCCAAGTGTCCAGAATCTAGTCTTAAAATATATTTCTCACTAAAATGAATCTGAGTCTCTTTGAATAATGGCTGATTCTAGGTTAGAAACAAAATGAGCCTAAAATATTCTGTCATGCCAGAAAGGAAGAATGTGTGAAAGACCACTTGGCTGTGTCAAAAGAGCTCAGGAGTCAACTTTAAATAGTCTCCCACTGGAAAGATTTGAGAAAATTTGAACATGAATAAGAATAATAACTGCAATGCAATGAATTACATCTAACATTTTAAAATTTTTATGTTCACCCCAAAATTAATAATCTTAAAAGTATGTTAGGAGGCCAAAGTTACTACTTTCAAAAACTAGTGAAAGTAAAGGGAAAGAATCAAACATTTAATCTACTTTTCCTATACAGATTGTACTTCAGGGTAACCAAATATTTGAGGAACTTTCTCTTGACAGAAGTTTTCCAGCAAATAAATGAATATGATCTTCAAAATTAGTCACCATTTGATAATATTTAGTGAATGAATGGATCTAAACAATAATTATCAATGCTGCCAATATCAGTCAAGAAGAGTCAACAAGATTTTATGTGCCTCCCGATGGAACAATTGTCAACCTCGCTTATCTGTGGGGGATACATTCCAAACGCCAGTGCAGAGGAGGCCTAAAATCATGGATAGTACTTAAGCCCTATATATATATGATATTTTCCCTACATATACATATGTATTACAGAGTTTAATTGATAAATTATGCAGAGAGATTAACAATAAGTAATAAACAGAACAACTATAACAATATATTATAATAAAGGTTATGTGACTGTGGTCTCCTTCAAAATATTATACTGTACTCACCCTTCTTGTGATTATGTGAGATGTTAAAATACATATGTTCTGTGAGAAGTGAGGTGAATGATGGGGGCATTGTAATGTTCTGTGAGGCTGCTATTGACCTTCTAATGATATGTCAGAAGGATCAACTACTTCTGGCCTGTAGTTGACTGCGGGTAACTGAAATTACAGAAAGTAAAACCGCAGATAAGGGGGTAGGAGGACTGATGTATAACCATTCTCTCTGAAGCCATACTTGGAACAACAACAATAACAAACACTTTATCCAACACTAACTACTAATTTACAGAAATTACAAAGGGTAGAGGGACATTTCAAGCCACATCACAGGGATGTAAAGGGAAAAATCCAGACCATGGAAAACTCACAGGACAAACAATTTGGATTTTTTTAAACAACAACAGCAACAAAAAATTACAGGACAAACAATTACATAGGAGAACCTGTAGATTAAAAGAAACCTAAAAGTAAGTTATAGCACATAAAGTCTTGCATAGAGTCTGACTTGTACAAACAATTTCCCTGAGATAACTAAGAAAATTTGAAAACCAATGAAATATTTGTTGATATTAAAGATATTGTTCCTTTATTGTTGAAAATGATAATGGTATTTGTTTATAAAAGCACTCTTCTTAGAGTAATTAATTGACCATTTACAAATGGCATGATGTAATGAATAGGATTTGCTTTGAAACGATCTGGGCAGGGAAGGGGGCTGTGGAAGGGACATAGATGGAGATAGGATGAAGTGAGTTTACCTGTGAGTTGATTATTGATGAAAATATGTGTGACTACAAAGGGGTTTATTTTGCTCTTCTACTTTTTATTAGTAAGAAAATTTCCATAATGAAGAATAAAATGTTTTAAATCCCAGAAGAGAGTGGGGGAAAAGAGGAGGGAGTATGGGGTCCTAGTTAGGGATAGCATGTAGGCTAAGGGCTTTTTGAGGTGCTCATATTGAATTTAATTTTTGGACCAGTCCAATGAAGTGATTGTGTTTTTCCTGTTTTACAGAGAAGGAAACTGAGGCCAGAGTGATTAAGTGATTTGCTGAAGGTCTCAGAATTAGTACTTACATCTGGAGTAAATACTTCCCTCTGGCTTCTGATTGTTCATCTGACTTCAAATCCATGCTTTTCCCTTATACTACATACTGTACTCCACCATGAAAGGGGAAAAGCTAAAATGTCTTTAATGAATTATTTTAATAACTCTATTAAGATAATAATTCATTTAATAAAATCTAAACTGGTTTTTATTACATTCAAAGTATATTAGCAGAACCTAAGTTCAGACATTGTCATCACCCCAAAAGAAACTTTGTACTCATTCTTATCCCCCCAGTCCTTCAGCCCTAGACAACTACTAATTTGCCTTTTGTCTCTATAGCTTTGCCTATTCTAGAAATTTCATATAAATGCAGTCAAACAAATGTAGTGTTTTGTGACTGTCTTCTTTCACTTAGCGTAATGTTTTCAAGGGTCAGCGATGCTGTAGCTCCTATCAGTACCTCATTCCTTTTTGTTGGTGAATAATTTTGTTTATTCATTCATCAATTTATGGACATTTGAGTTGTCTCCACTTTTCAACTATTATGAATAGTGTTTCTCTGTATATTCATGTAGAAGTTTTTGTGTGGATGTGTGTTTTCATTTCTCTTGGGCATATCTGTAGGAGATGGGAATGCTGGCTTGTATCTTACTCTGTTAAACTCTTTGAGAGACTGCCAGACTATTTTTCACAGTGACAGCACCATTTTATGTTCCAATCAACAAATGTGAGGGTTCCGATTTCTCCATATCTTTGCTAGTACCTGTCTGAAAAGAGAGGTAACTTATAGTCATCCTCATGGATGTGAAGTAGTATTTCATTGTGGTCTTGATTTACATTTACATATGCCAATAATTGGTAATGTTGACAAAACATTATGAACAATTGAGTCATATGTTACCTAGGTTTTGTCATTTTTTAATTCACTCTACAATTAGAATACCTTCTATATGTCAGAAAAGAAGAAATGACAATTCATCTTTTGTCACTGTAGACAAGAATGCTAATAGCTAGTGAGTTTGTTGATGAAAAGATAAACAAATTCTCTTCTGATTGCTTTCATTTTCCCATTGAAATAAGAAGCAACATAATCAGCTTAGAATTAGGAGAGAGACAGGAAATGTTGAAATTAACTGAAGAATGAAAATGTCTCTGGACTGAAAGAGAAAAACGCAACCAAATGAACTTTGATTAATCTACTCATGTGGCATGTGTATTTTTAACATTACTAGGTAATGCAGAATTTCTAAAGGTTGTATCATTTACACTTCCACCAACAGTTTATAATAATACTTTTTGCTCTTGATCCTTGCTCACACTAGCTGTCATCAAACATTTTAATGAAAAATGGTTTCCTGTAGACTCAATTAATGATTTTATAATTTTCAATAAGATTGAATGCCTGCTTGTCTCTTTTGCCCATTTTTATTGCCCATTTTTTTTCCTTTAGATTTGTGAGTTTATTCTATATTCTGGATGTCAACTCTTATTGGCTATATGTTTCTCAAATATGTTCTCTAAGTTTGAGGCTTGTCATCACTTTTAAAATAGTGCTTTCTATTAACAGACATCCTAAACGTTAATTTATAATATTATTTTAAGAAATCCTTTCCTACTTGATATCATGAAAATAATTGTTTTTTTTTTTTATTTTCTCCTAAAAGGTCTGTTTTTCACATTTAGGTCTTTCATTCACTTGAAATTATTTTTTAATATGGTAAGAAGTTGGAACATATTTTACCCATATGGATAATATATTTCCTATAACTGTTTATTGAAAAATTCATCATTTGTCCATCAGTATGCATGCTTCAGTTACTTGTATTATTTCTGGGCCCTTTTTCTTCTATTGACCTATTTTCTATTTCTGTTATTCCATTTGGTTTGAAGTTATATTGTATTTTAGATTGATATGAGAGAATTGACATTGTTACATTTCTGAGTCATTCTATTGTAAACATGGCATATTTCCATTTGATTAAATATTATAATATTACATGACAAAGTCATATAGTTATATTTAATAAAACCATGCAGGTTTTATTTAATTGATTCCTAGATAACTTGTACTTTTGGCTATTATTGTAAATGGAATCTGTTTTATAAATTACCATTTTAAAACTTGCTGGAATGTAGGAATGAAAATTATTTTTCTAATTTTTTATCTTAAATTCCATAAACTTACCAAACTCATATATTATAAATTGACCTCTGAATTGTCTTGATTTTTCTATATAGGGAAACATAGGTGACTGATAGTTTTTTTTCTTCCTTTCCAATAAGTGGTAAGACTGACCTGAGGTAACCACATTAAGTATTCCTAGTAGAAAAGGGAACTAATGAAAAAAAAAAAAAAAGAAGAAAGAAAGAAAAGGGAAATAATGAGAGGTTTATAGAAATTATTGTTTCTTATGGGAACATATCATTAGGTACTCTTATCTAAGAGTTGGAAGTATGACTGATAAGTTTTATTTCTTCCTTTCCATTAAGTGATGAGACTGACATGAGGTAACCACATTAAATATTCCTATTAGAAGAGGGAAATATGAGAGTTTTATAGAAATTATTGGACCTTATGGGCACATATCATTAGGTATTCCTATTCATAGTTTTGGAAGTGTTCCTGAATTGGGCCCAAGGTCTGGTCTGAGAATAGGAACTAGGTTCCCTGGGAGTCTCCATCTATCATTTTCTATGGCTTCTGGCTTCTTCCTGTAGGATTTTCTTTTTGTTACTTTTGGCTACTTCTGAAGAGGGCTTTAAAAAAGATACCTTTGAGCAAATTTTCAGGTTCTCTCTCCTAGAAAAATGTCAGCCCCAAGGGGTATTTACATCTCTGTCCTTTTTACTTCAGTTGCTTTTTGCCAATTCAATTGTCTTAAAGAATCTTTGGGTTTCCTTTGTATTTGATTCCTCTCTTCTTCTTGTGCCAAAACCACACCCATAGTTCTTTTCAGGACATGCCTCTCTTTCTAGATTTTATTAATGGCATTTGGGATGTTGTTTACATCCTTAATTTCTTCTCTACCCTGAGGCTTTGTCTTTTTGGCAGGGCCATAGATTTAATATTTATACAAGGATTATCTTTATTTTTTAATTAATTTTTTATTTTTTTATCCCCAGGGGTACAGGTCTGTGAATCGCCAGGTTTACACACTTCACAGCACTCACCAAAGCACATACCCTCCCCAATGTTCATAACTCCACCCCCCTTCTCCCATCTCCCCTCCCCCCAGCAACTCTCAGTTTGTTTTGTGAGATTAAGAGTCACTTATGGTTTGTCTCCCTCCCAATCCCATCTTATACAAGTATTATCTTAATTTAAAACTCTTGAGCTGTTGAGAAAGGCTGGATGTAAGAAATTCAACCAGACTCTTAAATATTCTCTAAATTTTACTTGCAAATTGGCAATTTATATTTTGCACTCATCTGTTTCTTGAAGAAGTTTATCATATGTAAATAAAAGGAAGTAGGTAATGTTTACAGATTTTTTTCTTAGAGATCTTCTTGAGCAGTTTTGAAACTTGATTAGATCACTTTCTATCTTAACCAAAGATGATAGTTTTACCAAGCAATTAACACTACAATACACTGGCCTCCATTTTTCCAGTCTCTTATAATAATTTCCTCACTATTTTTACAGCCAACTCCTGCTTCTGCATTCCACAGCCAAAGACATATATTTTAGGTTTTTATTAAGCAGCCAAAGACATATATTTTAGGTTTTTATTAAGCAGCACTCTACTTCTAGGATCAGTTTGTTTCAGTTAGCTAAAGCTATGTAATGTTTTAACCCAAAATTCAGAGGCTTGAAACAGTAAAATGTATTTTTCCTCCTTTTCTGGAATTCAGCTGATCTAAGCTGGATCTTGGTTAGATGGGGTCAGCAGATGTCTACTGGAGTTTCTCATGTGACTGGAGGTTGGTTGGCTACTGTCAGCTGACATAAGGTGGGCTTGTTGGGTGTCATTCAGGTCTGTTACAAGTGTTTCTTATCTTCATTTTGGGGCAAGTAGACTTGCATAGGCATATCTTTCTCATGGGGAAGTCAGAAATACAAGAGAGTAAGTAGAAACATGTAAGGTGCCTTAAGGCCTGGGCTTATATCAGGCATACAATAATGTGCCTATTCCATTAGCTAAAACAGGTCACATGTAGAGGGTAAATTTGCCCCACTTTTAAGAGAAACTATAAAGTCACATGCTAAAAGGATTGGATAAAATGAGGTTGAACAATTAGGACCAATAATGCCATCATATGTTACACTAAAGTCGTGATCACTAAACCAAGAGCTCTAGGCTACTAGGGATCTGTCAGAATGTTCAGAATGTATTTCAGTGTTTTCACAGAATGTGATATATAGTTTTTGAGAAAAACTTGTGCTAAGTAAATATATTAAAGACTATAACAAAATAGTTTGAATACTTCCAGCTGCCGAGGTCCTGGCTTTTAGCAGTTTATATTGATTACTTAGGAAGAACAAGGACTACCAAGGTAGCAGAAGAGAGGAAATAATAAAGACAGAGCAGACATAAGTGAAATAAAAAATAGGACAGTAGCAGAAAGATTATTGAAATTGAGAGTTTGTTCTTTGAAAATATAAATAAAACTGATAGATCTTTAGTTTGGCTAACCAAGAGAAAAAGAGAGAGGATTCAAATAAAATTATTAATAAAAGAGGTGATATTACAACTAATGCTATAGAAGTACAAAGGATCATGAGACTTCCATGAACTAGTGCCAACAAACTGGATAATGTAGGGGAAAAGCTGGATAAATTCCTAGAGACATACAACCCACCAAGACGGAATCCAAAGAAATAGGAAATTTGAACAGACCAGTAATAAGTAAGGAGATTAAACAGAAATCAAAGGCTTTCTAACAAAGAAAAGCCCAGGACCAGATGGTTTCACTGATGAATTCTACTGAACATTTAAGGAACTAACACCAATCTTTCTCAAACTCTTCCAAAGATTGGAAGAGGCAGGAAGACTCTGAAACTCTTTTTATGAGGCCAGCATTACCTTGATACCAAAGCCAGGTAAGGGCACTGCAAGAAAAGAAATCTATAGACAAATATCTCTGATGAATATAGATCAAAAATTCTCAAAACAGAGTCCTAACAAACTGAATTTAACAGCACATTAAAAGGATCAGATAGCAGGATTGCAGTCACATGAGATTTATCTCTGGGATGCATGGATGGTTCAACATATGTAAATCAATAAATATGATGCATCACATTAACAGACTGAAAATTTAAAAATCACATGATCATCTCAAAAAATGCAAAAACCCACATTCAACAAAATTTAACATTCTTTCATGATAAGAACTTTTGACAAATTGGGTATAGAGGGGACTAAAACTCAACATAAAAGACATATGTGAAAATCCTCAGCTAACATTGTACTCAACAGTGAAAGTTTGAAAGGGTTTTCTCTAAAATCAAGAACAAGACTAGAGTGCCCATCTCACTACTCCTATTCAACAAAGTACCAGAAGTTCTAGCCAGAGCAGCTGGGAAAGAATAAGAAATGAATGCATCCAGATTGGACAAGAAGTAAGACTCTGTTTGTAGATGACATGTTCTTATGCAGAGAAAACCCTTAAGACTCAAGCAGTAAACTGTTAGAACTAATACATGAATTTAGTAAAGTTGCAGTATGTAAAACCAACATAGAAAAATCTGTTGCATTTCTATATATTAACAGTGAACTATCCTAAGAAGAAATAAAACAACCCTATTTATAATAGCATAAAAAACAATAAATAGGAATATATTTAATCCAGCAGGTAAAAGATCTATATCCTTTTTTTGATGAAAGACATTGATGAAGACAGATATAGGTGGAAAGATAGCCCATGTTCATGAACTGGAAGAATGAATGTAGTTAAAATGTTTCTGCTACTCAAAGCCATCTGTAGTTCAATGCAGTCCTTATCAAAATTCCAAATGGCATTTCCCACAGAAATAGAAAAAACAATCTTAAAATTTGTATTGAACCACAGATAGACAAAGCAATCTTAAGAACAACAAGGAGGCGTCTATTTCCTGATTTCAAACTATGTTACAAAGCTAGTGTAATTAAAATAGTAGGGTACTGGTATAAAAATAGAAACAGACCAATAGAGCAAAATCAAGAACCCAGAAATAAATCATACATACTTGGACAATTAATGTTTAACAAGGGATCCAAGAATACTTTGTGGGGAAAGGATAGTCTTTTTAATAAAATTTGTTGGTAAAAGTAGATAATCCATTGCAAAAGAATGAAATTGTATTTCTGTGGTGTCTGTTATATTGTTTTCTCTTCCTTTTCTCATTTCGCTTCTTTGAGTCTTCTCTCTTTTTTCTTAGTTTATGTAGTTAAAGCATTTGCAATTGAAATTTTTTTTTTTAAATTGGTCATTACTTTCAGTATTAAATTATGGTTTACTCTGGTCCCTATTTTATTTCTGGTCTTTCTTATTTCCTTCTTCTACTAAACTTCAGGTACATTTCTTTTTCTATTTTCTTGTGGTGTGATGTTTTTTCTTTAAAGATTTATTTATTTTGGAGAGAGAGCAAGCACAAGCTGGGGGAGGGGCAAAGGGAGAAGCAGATTCACCACTAAGCACGGAACCCAATGCAGAGCTTGATGTGGGGCTCAATCCCAGGACCTGGATATGACCCGAGCCTAAGGCAGATGCTTAACTGACTGAGCCACAGAGACACCCTATTAACTTTGTTTCTTATTATAAGCATTTATAGCATAACAAAATTAAAATTAAAAATAGGATTACAAAAAACGGAAAAGAACTTTGACTCTTATTTCGCACTAGTACAAAAATCAAGTCAGAATGCTTTAAAGACTTAAATGTAAGACTCAAACTATGAAACTCCTAGAAGAAAAATCTCATATACATTGGTATTGACAGTGGTTTAAAAAAAAATTTCTTTAGAGTTCTTGGGTGGGTCAGTTGTTAAGCATCTGCCTTCGGCTCAGGTCATGATCCCATAGTCCTGGGATTGAGCCCTGCATTGGGCAACTTGGTCCGTAGGAAGCCTGCTTCTCCTCCCACTCCCCTTGCTTGTATTTCCTCTCTCATTGTGTCTCTCTGTCAAATAAAAAAAAATCTTTAATAAAAAAGTTTTTTGACACCAAAAGCACAAAGAACAAGTGGGACTACATCAAACTAAAAAGCTTCTGCACAGAAAAGAAAAAAAAAAAAATCAAACTGAAAAGGTAACCTGTAGAATGGGGGAAAAATATTTGTAAATCATATATCTGATAAGGGTTTAGTATCCAAAATACATAAGAAATTCAGATAGCTCAATACTAGAAAAAAAAAATATGGCTTTTCAAAATTAGGCACAAGACCTGAACAGACATTTTTCCTAAGAAGATAGATAAAGGGTCAAGCACATGAAAAGGTGCTCAACATCATTAATTGTCAGGGAAATGCAAATCAAAACCATAAGGAAGTATCACCCCACACCTGATACAATGTCTCTTATCAAAAAGACAGGAGATAGCAAGTGTTGGCAAGAATGTGGAGAAAAGGAGACCCTTGTATACTCTTGGTGGTAATGTAAATACATTTAGCTACTTTGGAAAGCAGCATGTGGGTGCTTAAAAAACATAAAACTGATTCAACCATCCCACTTCTGAGTATATATCTAAAGGAAATGAAATCACTTTCTCAAAGGAATATCTGAACTTCCATGTTTACTGCAGTATTATTTACAATAGCCAAAACATGAAAATAATCTAAGTGCCTGTTGATAGATGAATAAAGAGAAAGTGATTATTTACATACATATAATCATATATATAATATAGTAAAATATTATTCAGTCATAAAAGGAAGGAAATCCTGTCATTGTTATTGTGACAATGTAGATGAAACGTGAGGGCATTATTTTAGTGAAATAAGCCAGAGAAAGACAAATATTGTCTGATCTCACTAACTTGTGAAATCTAAACAAACCTAACCTATAGTAAGAAAGAGTAGAGTGGTGTTTGCCAGAGGTGAGAATGTGGAGGAAATGGGTGCAAGTGATCAAATGTGGTCTTCCAATTATGAGATGAACAATCTAATGCATAGTGTGGTGAATAAGGTTTACAACACTATATTGTATACTTGAAGGTTGCTAAGAAAGTGGGTCTTAAAAGTTCTCACCACACACACACACACACACACACAAAAAATGGTGATCATGTGAAGTGATGAGTATGTTAACTAACCTTATTAATCATTTTGCATTTTATATACATATATATATATGTCAAATCATTATGGTATAGTATAAACTTACATCATGTATGTTAATTATATCTCAAAGCTAGAAAAAAAATAGAAGTAGAAGGGGGGGCAGTAGGAAAAAACCTTTTAACTATCTGCTTACATTAATTTCTTTAAACTCTAATGCAACTTCAATGTGTGGATTACTTTAACAATGATTATTAAATTAAACATTTAATGAAATTTTGTATTAGATATTTAATTTCCATAATTTTCTGTTTTTTAACTGGTAGGATTAAAATAATTTACTCTAAAGCTTAAGAGTTTATAAGAAATATTTAATGATTTTAAATAGATCACATCGTGTAGACTTTCTTCTGATATGCCTTAAAAATGTATTAATCAGTGTTGTCCATGAATCTTTAATATGATTTTTAGTTAGACATAAAGATGCTTCATAATTTACCATATTTGCATTGGTTTTCATTATAGGAATTATTCTTAATTCATTTACACAAGTTTTATGCTTATTTGTGAAATCGTAATTATGCTAGCTATTATGGAGGAAACAGGCATTTAAGATGTGATCTCAGGTTTCCATAAACATCTTGACTTATTACGAAGAGAAAGACTTCTGGGGAAGATGTCAGAGTAGGAGGATCCTAGGCATAGCTCATCCCACAGATACACATAGATAACACCCACATCACTGTAAATAATGCAGAAACAACCCAAGAACTGAAAAACAGACTCTTCACAGTTGGACTTAGAGAAGAGACCACATTCAAAGTGGTGGGAAGGATGGAGACAGGGGTGGAAATGAGTTAACCCCTAAGACTGTCTATGGTGGGGAGAGACAACATAGGCATGGGGAGGAGGAAGGAGCAGAACCCATACTAGGCACCATGGGCATGGGGGACCTGCACTGGGAAGATAATGCTCATAACATTTGGCTTTGGAAACCAGAAGGGCTTGACTTAGGAGTTCTTAGAGTCAGTGGAACTCAACATGTGGAACTTAAAAAATTCAGTGGGCTTGGTTCTGGGAGAGACAGAGTGTGATAAAAAACTGAGTCCCACTCTAAGAGACAAACAGCCCTACTGAGATACAGTATAGAAGCAGTAACAGTTTGGAAAATACCTGAGATTGACTTGCTAATCTCAGACCTTGTGGTGGAGGGGCAGAGACATTTAGGAGACTTCTCCAGAGCAGGGGAGGTGAAGTCATTCCAGACATAGGAATAAGCTTAACCAAGGAGGTGAAAGAACTGTACTCTGTAAACTATAAAACACTGATGAAAGTAACTGAAGATGACACAAACAAATGGAAAGATAATCTATGCTCATGGATTGCAAGAACAAGTACTGTTAAAATGTTCATACTACCTAAAGTAATCTATAGATTTAATGCAGTCCCTATCAAATATAAAAGGCATTTTTCATAGAACTATAACATAATCCTAAAATTTTCATGGTTCCACAAAAGAATCCAAATAGCCAAAGCAGTCTTGAAAAAGATTAACAAAACTGGAGGTATTACAGTCTCCAATTTCAAGATATACTACAATGCTCTAATAATCACAACAGTATGGTAAGGGCACATAGATCAATAGAACAGCATAGAGAGCCCAGAAATAAGCCTACTACTACTATATGGTCAATGGATCTTTGATGAAGGAGACAAGAATGTTAAATGAGGAAAAAATCCTTTTAAAAAATGGTGTTGGGGGACACCTGGGTGGCTCAGTCAGTTAAGCGTCCGTGTTCGGCTTGGGTCATGATCCCAGGGTCCAGGGAGCCCCAAGTCAGGCTCCCTGCTCAGCGAAGAACCTGTTTCTTCCTCACCCTCTGCCACTCCCCCTGCTTGTCCTCTCTATCTGTCAAATAAATAAATTCTTTAAAAAAAAAATGGTCTTGGGAAAACTGGACAGCAGCAACTTGCAAAAGAATGAAACTGGAGCACTTTGTTATACTACACACAAAAATAAACTCAAATGGATTAAGGACCTAAAAGTGAGACCTGAAATCACAGAAATCTTAGAACACAGCATAGGCGGTAATGTCTCTGACATTGTCTGTAGGAACATTTTTCTAGATATGTCTCCTGAGGAAAGGGAAACAAAAGCAAAAATAAACTACCTGACTACATCAAAATAAAAAAGCTTCTGCATGCAAAGAAACAGTCATCAAAACTAGAAGAGAGCCTACTGAATGGAAGATATTTGTAAATGATGTAATTGGGTGAGGGATTAGTATCTAAAATATATAAATACTTATGCAACCCAACACCAAAAAAAACAGATAATCCAGTTAAAAATGAGCCAAAGATGGGAGCAAACATTTCTTTAAAAACAACTCAGATCATGGGCGCCTGGGTGGCTCAGTTGGTTAGGCAACTGCCTTCAGCTCAGGTCATGATTCCAGAGTCCCAGGATCAGTCCTTCATTGGGCGCCCAGCTCCACAGGGAGTCTGTTTCTCCCTCTGACCTTCTCCCCTCTCATGCTCTCTCTCACTGTCTCTCTCATGCTCTCTCTCACTGTCTCTCTCTTAAATAAATAAAATCTTAAAAAAAAAATAAGAAGAAGACGACATCATATGGCCAAAATAAACATGAAAAATTGCTCAACATCACTCATCATCAAGGAAATGTAAGTGAAAACCACAATGATATCACTTCATGCCTGTCTGAATGGCTGAAATTAAAAATGCAAGAGACAACAAGAGGTGCAGATGTGGAAAAAAAGGAACACTCGTGTACTGTTGGTGAGAATGCAAACTGGTACCACCACTGTGGATAACAGTATGAAGGTTCTTCAAAAGATTCAAAATAGAATTACCATATGACCTAGTAATTCCACTACTGGGTGCTTATCCAAAGAATATGAAAACACTAATTTGAAAAGATATATGCATCCCTATGTTTACTGTAACATTATTTATAATAGCAAAAATATGAAAGCAATGCAAGGGTCCATCAATAGAGGAATGGATAGATAAGATATAGTATATATATACATATATGCGATGTAATACTAGGCATAAAAAATAACAAAATCTTGCCATTTGCAAAAACATGGGTGGATCTAGGGGATATGATGCCAAGTGAAATAAGTCAGTCAGAGAAAGACAAGTACCATTTGTTCTCACTCATGTAGAATTTAAGAAACAAACCAAATAAAGAAAAAAATAGACTTAAATATAGAAAACAAATTGGTGGCCACCAGAGGAGTGGGAGGGATGGGCAAAATAGTTGAAGGGGGTTAAAGTGTACTTATGATAAGCACTGAGTAATATGTAGAATTGTTGAATCACTATATTATACACCTGGAACTAATATAACACTGTATGTTACTTATAGTGGAGTTTAAAAAAAAAAAGGCAGAATATAATCAAATGTGATAAGGTGGTCAGAGCAGTTGAATTCACTGTGAATTAGCCAGTAGGAGAGTAGGAGCAGGCTGCTTGGAGAGAGTAGGCCTGTTTACTGTAACTGCTTTTAATAGGATAGCATTCTGCTGATCAAAAATACTAAGCTAATCTGGGATCTTTGGTTGAATTTTTGAGCAGAAATGCTATTCTTATTAAATGTAAGCATATTTGCTTAAGAATCTCAACCTCTAGAGACTCTAGTCTTAAGAGGGCAAAGGAATATGTGTTTATATTTTTTTTAAAAAAATTAGGATTTACATGTTTAGCATTGACACTTTAAATTATTTGTTTACCATGTACTTAGAATATTTTCAAGAAATATTTTCCTTGCTTTTGATGGGCATTTTAAAATTTCTTTTACTATGTACTGACATTTGTGATGCATTGTATATAGTGTTAAGAACTGCTTTCTTCATTGAAATCCTTTCATAAAAATTTATGTTTACTTGGCTTAATCAAATATAAGCAATATATCCAAGGAAATATTTGCTATTTTAATCTATTTCAAGTAATTAAATTATATTCAGTAATTTCTATAGCTATAACATTTTCAAAAAGGCATAAATAGCTTTAATCATTCTGAAAAATAGAAAAAGTAGGGTCCCGTTTTTTGACCTGTAAAATACTCATTTCCTAACTCCTTTAACCCTGTTTGCAGCTCTTGGTATTATTTTGTTCATCAGCTATTTCTCACTGAAATTTCTGCTGCCAGCTAGTGTTAAGCAGGCTGCATATCAAACGATTTATCCTCTCCGTGCTCCACTTTCCAACAGCAGTGGCATCTATCATTTTATTTAATTTCCCAGTAAACAACAAGGGAGTTATTTCTGATTCTCTTCAGCTCTCGACTTTTGATCATACTCAACTCTAAATTCTATTTCACGTTTTTCATTTACAGTGTCCATACCCGCTCCTTCCTGTTGTTACAGTGGTCAGTCTCTTTGTCCTCATTCTTATCTGTTGAGTCTATAATAGGACAAATCTCCAAGCCAAATTCTGCTTTTTTACATAACTGAGATTAATAAATTGAACTAATAATCCAACTTTTAAAATATTCTATAAAATATTTAAAATATTTTCAATATTTAAATATTTAAAAATATTTAAATATTTAAAATATTCTATAAAATGTCTATAAAATAAAACTTCAGAGGTTGAAAATTTGTCCCATCAAGTCTCTGTTCTGTTACTTTGCCCATATCGACAACCAAGGATTTATTTTTACCCAACTTGCACTTCTTTTTTTTTTTTTGAGAAAGGTTTATTTTTTTTTAACACACAAGTATGTAATTTATTTATATTTTAACATTTTATTATATATCTATGTGAAAGTATAAAATAGATAACATATTTATCTTTAAATTGACATTTACAAATAAGATTTTCCTTTGTATTTCCATTATTTAAATGCTTGAATTTGTCAACTGTTAATTCTAATACTTTAATAAAATAGTTTTTTAATTTTTATTTTTTATAAACATATATATTTATCCCCAGGGATACAGGTCTGAGAATTGCCAGGTTTACACACTTCACAGCACTCACCAAAGCACATACCCTCCCCAATGTCCATAACCCCATCCCCCCTTCTCCCAACCCCCCTCTCCCCAGCAACCCTCAGTTTGTTTTGTGAGATTAAGAGTCACTTATGGTTTGCCCATTCTTGCACTTCTGTTTACCATTTTCCCCCCAGATATATCACACTTGTAGAAGTGGCTTTGATATAGTCCACATCCTTAAATAATTGTATCTAGCAAATGTACAGAATTCTGTGGTTTAACTGTGCTGCCTATGAACTCATTTGATACAGTAGGTTTATAATTCCCATCATCACTGTTTTACATTTGGAGAAAGTGAAATTCACAAAATAAGTAACACTTCAGATGCAGGCCAAAATTAATCCTGAGGCTATAAATATGTTTATAATTTTTTTTAATTTGAAAACATGCCTTTATTTCAGTTTGCTTTTAAAAACAAATACAGGTTTAAAATCTAACACTATTGCTGTTAATTTTAATTGTTATACTTCAAATGATATTAAATTGTGATAGGTGAATGTGTCTTTCTAGTAATTTCAAGACAATAATTTGATTGCATGATTTCACAGCAGAAAATCATTATAGTGCTTTGATTTCCTGACTATGGGGACATAAATACAGAAAGAATTCAGATTATTTGCTGCTATACAAGCACTGATTACCAAAATGTATCTGGTACATTTTCATGTGGGCTAGGAAGTCAGTATTAAGATATCCAACTATTTTCTGTCCCTTGTTATCACTTGGATAAATTCATCAAATATATCCTAATCATATTTCACATGTTGCCTTTGGTATTATATTTGTAAACTAATCAATATTATATTGTACTTACTGTTATGCCATATATGCATTGTGTTGTATTTATATAACATTTTGGAGAATTGTAAAGACTCAGAAGACCAGGTCTGAATTTTTAAGAAATTACTCAGAACTCTCGTAATACTAAAAACTATAAGGAAGCATAATTTAAGTCAAGCCTATGTTTCTCACATCAGGTTATTTTTAAAATGCATTTTTTCTTATTATAAGACAAGTATATACTTATCATAAGTTTACAGAGACATAGAAACACAAAAAGAAGAAACTAAAACTACCTGTAGTCTCTGTTCAGATAAAACTACCAAATTATGGTTTTACTGTTGTTTTTCCCAAAAATAAAGCAGTATCTGCCACACAGTGGGTCTTAATAAATATGAGAAAATTAATAAATGAGAAATTACTGTATGAATGGTGGACTGTAGTTAAACTCTAACAATTGGTTTTTCTTTTTCCTTTTTGTAATCCAAGTGCCCCACTTAAGCCTTGATTGTCAAAGTGTCTACTTCAAAGATGGCTATTTCCAATAAACATACTGTTAGCCACAGTAAACTAGATAAAGGTCCCAGCCACCTCCCCTGGCTGAAGCTTTTTTGTTTTAGAGATCTTGTTTGATTTCAATTACTGACGATTTGGGCCACTTGTTTTTTTCTCTCCCCAAGCTTTTAATTCCCAATCTTATTTTTTAAACTGACCATTTTTAAAATTGATTTATTTTTAAAATTTTAAAGAGTGAGTCCACTAAACCCTAGGCTTCCACCCTCAACTCCAATAAAAGCAGAACCCCAGCATTGTGATTGCTAGTGCTCTCTCTTTCACTCTCTACCTATGATTTCACTGTGTGACCCCCAGGTGTGCTGTATACTTTACAGGTCTTATAAACAATAAACTTTTTTTTAGAGGATTTTATTTATTTATTTGAGAGAGAGAGAGTGATAGAGAGCATGAGAGTGGAGAAAATCAGAGGGAGAAACAGACTCCCTGTGGAGCTGGGAGCCCAATGCAGGACTCGATCCCAGGACTCTGGGATCATGACCTGAGCCCAACGCAGTTGCTTAACGAACTGAGCCACTCTGGTGCCCCTAAACAATAAACTTTTAATTTTCCAAAGTCTCCTGATGGCTATTGCTGAAGGGCATCTTGCAATCATGAGAACCACAACATTGGTTATTGAGAGGCTGACACCAGCACAAAATATTGATATACACCCATATGAATTTTTATTTTTTTAATTAAAAAATATTTTATTTATTTATTTGAGAGAGATCACAAGTAGGCAGAGAGGCAGGCAGAAAGAGAGGAGGGGAGGGGAAGAAGGTTCCCCGCTGAGCAGAGAGCCTGAGGTGGGGCTTGATTCCAGGACCCTGGGATCATGACCTGAGCCGAAGGCAGAGGCTCTAACCCACTGAGCCACCCAGCCACCTCCCCTATGAATTTTTAAAACAAAACTAAGATCATAGAGTAAACATTGCTTTTAACCTTTTTTCCCACTTACTGAGATATCTCTAGCAATTACACAATTCAGTATTCTAGTAACTTTCAAATTATTAAATGATTTAAGTAGTTTAAGTATCATTTTAAGACCCACATCATATGAAAATCTATGAAAAGAGGTCACTTTAACATTTTTTGAATTAGCACACCATGCCTGTCATTGATACTGCCCTACTTCCAATCTCTACTGGATCCCTACAGGTTCAGACTGCTCCACAATCAGAGGCAATCGAGCATCCTTCCACCATCGTTTCTTGACTTTTTTCTCTGACCTCACACCAGTTTCCTCCTAAGAAACTATTTACCATTTCCCAGCAACTCTGAGCTCTTTCAGTGTTAGAGCCTTACCACACACTTTTCCTTCTGTCACAAATGCTAGTCTCAGCTCCTCCTTCCTGAGAATACACACTCAGCCTTCCAAATCCAAATCTAAGATTTCACTCCTGGATCCTTTGTCACAGTGACCTTCAGGAGTCAGCACAAATTACATAGAGTAAGTCACCTAACAGAAATGGAGAGACCTCACATTTTGAGTCAATTCAGAAAGAAAAAAAGGAAAATTTTGATTTGCAGAGGCAGTCAAAACTCTGGACAAAATAATTGCCCTGTTGTCCCATTAATAAGTATAAGTCATCTGAGTCAAGTACATTCTTTTCTCCTTCTTAGGAAACAGTGGCATTTAATTCTTCTCTTCTGAGACCCCGTGTGATTGGAGAATGGATTGGTCGAGAAGAGAATGATGCTGACCCACTGGCTGCTGAAATGCTCCAGCCCCCAGTTCCAAGAAGTAAAAATGAACAATGGGAAAATGAAGATAATAGCTCTAGCCCCGCAGGAAGGTGAGATGAAATGCCTTCTTAGATTCTGAGTATTGTTGGTTGTTAAAAGCGAATGGGGAAATAAATCCAAGGATGTGATTTTGATGAAATAACTTAACAATTTTATATAGGAAATTATGTTGGGTTCCACATAAGTTGGAAATTAATTTCTCTGTTTTAAAATTAAAATTTTGCAGATTTGCTTTTGGATTTTGGTCTTAATTTCTTCTTTTTATCTAAGAAAATCACCATCTCTTTGCTACTAAAACCAAATAGAGAAATAATTTCAAAGACATAGGCTGTCATTCAAGACCCACTATAATGCTGGGCAGGGAGTGGCTGACTAGTAAGAATTGGAGATGAAGGGCTTCTCATTTACCAGAGAGATGCAGCTGATCAACAAGAAGAAAACTATTAAATGTATTATAGACCAAATGAAGCAGAATTAATGGAGAATATGAGAGAAAACCTTGGTTTAGAACCGTTTACATTTAGAGTTGGTAACTATGATTGAACATTATTCTTTTCATATTCTATATTTAATTGTGATTTGTGAATTTGAAAGCCCATATTTCACTTACTCAGTCTTATGATGCTCAAAGAAGTGGTAGGAGATGTTGATAGAAGTGAAGCATATTTGAAATGTCCAGATCATATTTATTAGAAAAAAGTATATTCAGTACAACCTTTTTCTTGTTTTGTAATACCAATTGCAGTAAGTAAAATCCCAAAATGAAAACTTCCACAAGAAGTTGGAGTAAAAAAGCATATGGAAGCATGGCTTACACAAGCCTGAGAAAATAGATTTAAATGCTCGTGAATTGAATGTGAGAGCACCACAACTTTCGTTGGGTGCTATTAGCTGACCACCACAGAAAAGTTTTTCCTATGCATAGCATAGCCAGAGTAACTTTGTATTTCCTACATTAAATTTAGCAGCAACCAGTAACTATTCTTTCTCAAGGAGAAAATTGTATTTTCTACAATGTAATAGCTTTCAGGGTTTTTTTCTTTTTACTTTGACTTATCACTTGGCTAGAAGGAAGGAAATTCAGAATACTCATTAATGTGCTTCAGGCATATAGAAAATTGATTCTATTTCCATTGAGAAATAACTTTTAAATTATTTAAATAGTTGAAGTGTCCTGTGTAAGGAGAAGAAAACCATTTTAAAAAATCCATTTACCTTCTTTTGTGAAATGCCAGATCAATTTCACCTGTCAATGAGGGTAATTTTATTTTTAATACCAGACTTATGAAACCCACTAGACCTTTATCTTAAGTCATTGCCAGATCTTTAATGTAAAGTAGATAAATGTCAACTTTCATTTTGCTTTCATTTAGTCATAATAATAATCGGAGCTATTTATTGCAAATGTTAGTGCTTCTATTTTCTTCCTGGCTTCAGTGATCTCTGATTCCCTCCTGAATACCCAATAAAGGGGAATATTTCCTTCAGTGTAAGTCAAATCCCTTTCCCAGAAAACTCAACCTATGAAGATCTCTCTCAAGTATTTGTTATGAAATTTTTTTCTTAATGTTACTGTTCTCTATCTTTAAATGATGAATTGAGGTATTCTCTATGAAATGAAGACAGATGAAATCCCACCCCGATGCCCCATCAAAACAGAAAGAATGCGTGCATACTTGAACTTAGTTTAAAGAATAGCAATAAACTATGGGTTAGAAACTGTATCTCTCTCATCTTCTAATACCAAACAGGATTCTGAATTTATATCAGGAACTCACATAGCAATAGATTTGATTTGGATGAATAAAAATGGATTGGGAGAAATTCTTTAATGACTTTAGACGTTATAACTCGAGCATTAGCTTTTGCCTTTAAATAGTAATGAACTTGTAGTATAGCAATCTTAAACATTAACAGGCTAAGTGGTATTCCAGGCTTCAGAAGGAGAATTAATTTTCAAGGTGACTTCTTCCATTTTTCTCTCCCCTACTGGGCCTGGAACATTGTCATTACCAACAGACATCTGTTATATGAGTGAAGGAGGCACATAGAAGGCTGTGAGTAGACATCTGCTAAATAAAGCTTATTTATAAGAAGGGTTGTTTATAGTCTATCCTAACTTTTTGCCCTTTCCTATCACAATGTTGTTAAATGCTCGAGTCTCATTTGAATGGCTGTTATTAACAACACTCCATCTTTAGTACAGAGCCAACTTTTCTCCTTAGGTCCTGCATATGGAACATTGTATAAAGAAGGTCAGCAACTTTAGAACACAAAGCTGTCACCTGAAGGGTTAAGTGCTAGTTAAAAAGAAAGTGGTTATGAGAGCAATATGGAGAAACTAATAGGATATGAGAAGAGTGACTGACATGGGGTCCTTGACCACTCTGTAGTCTCTGGATGGACCCAAGAGGTCTGTGGATCTCTTGAAATTAACTTATGTGGACAAGGTTCTGTGCACATGGGCATTTTCCCAACACATTCTTCTTAGATTTTCCATAAGGTTCTATTAAGTAAAATTAAAGGATCTAAGCAAGAAAAAGAATGGGGATTTATAAAAGAAAAAGGTGAATACATTGGGGAATGATTGAAGGCTTTTTAATAATACCAATTGGCATGAATTGCAATGGCTTATCTAGCCATTTAATGGGAATGGGAAATCTATGTGTTTATTGCACATTTAGAGATATTAAAAATAATCATACATTGATAATGTAAATGTAAATTAAAAATGAGTGTAATAGATCTATATAATTCTGTTTGAAGCCATATTTTTCTATTTTAAGCCATCTTAATTAAAGTTTCCAAAGCTGGGTAATGGATTTCCTAAAATTACTAGCTAAATTCTAATGTGAGTTTGTAAATAGGCTTATCAAGCCTTGAAAGCCTAATGAAGCTCCTCTGAGCTTAACTACTTTATTAAAGCAAGAATAATATCAATAAATATTATAGATCTGGTAAATTGGCTTTATTTGTTCAGTGAGCATTGTTATTAGATGGTAAATATGCCATAAAATGAATAGAAAATCTTATAATTTAGAAATATGTATTAAATATTAAAATAAAAGCTAAATTCACTTTCCACTAAGCAGTGTTTCTTTTTATTAAAGCTCCTAATTGCTTCTCATGTATCTGTTAACAGAGCCTAGAAATGTTCCCCTTTTTTTAGAGCTTCCTCAATTGGCAGGAAGAGACAAATAATAAACAAGTAAATATGCAAACATATACCATAAATTCAAGTAGTGATTAGTGGCAAGATGGAAAATAAACCAGAATAAAAAGGAAGAAAATTAATAAGGGGCACTATTTTACGTAAGAAGTCCACAAACAACCTTAATATTGTCAGATTTTGGCTATTGTGGACATGATATAAAATATGTAATACATTTCAGAGACTGAATTAAGCTATTTTAGGGATATTCTAACTTGTAAATTTTAAGGAGAGAGAATATTGATTAATCAAAAATTAATCTGTCAAAGGAATAAAAAAAAGAGGCCTTAAAAATATCTAAAACATGCAAAGAATGTACCTTATGACTACACATGTCTTTTTTAGAGCCAAAAAAGTATGTAACTAAATCATGCATTTATTTCAGAAGGTTGATGAGATCATTTTGATATGTTCAAAATTTGTTCTTTCTCATTTATTCATTTATTTCTTTAGGAGATACATATCCTAATTCAAGTTATTTTATGAAAATATTGCTAATTACCTATGGACTTACAGACTCATAGGTGGTTTCTTATGAGACCAGCAACATTTTGAACTTACTGTCTAGGACTCATGGCCTACCACTATCTTCATGACCAAACCATGTATTTTAATGAGATTCAGGAAAATACTTACTGCAAGCTTTATGAAATTATCATGCTCATTGTTGGCTTTTGAATAGGAGTTATGCATCTATAATATACCATTTCTTCCTTATCATCAGTATTCCAATCTACATAGTTTCCCTTTTTTCTTTTTCACTACCAATATATTTTCTCTCAATTTTCATATCTGTCAAGTAAGACTCATATACATATTCTTAAATTAATTCTTACTTTATTTAGTGTGTTTAAAAAATGGAGTTCAGAAAGAAAAAGTGAATTTGTGCTAGATACTGGGTGAGACCAATATGAAAAAGAACATCCTAGATTCAAAGAAACTCTTTATAACCTCCCTTCAACAACCTGGGCCTTATTGCAAGGAGAGTCCTTTAATTTCCAAGTAGAGTCGAGAGGAAGGGCACAGATTCTACCTGCTAGGCTGCAGTGGTGAACTAAACAAGCGTAGGAGAAGGATTAAGAGAGAAGAAATTCAGTTTTCCACCAAAAAATGCACCTGGGATCAGATAAAACTAATACTTACCAACCTATATTCAGAAACAAGAATACAGCAGGGCCAGATATCCAGGGAAGAGTGGGGTCCAAAGGAGAGAAGCAGTGGTCAGGATGTATGCCATCAGGAGGGGGAGGAAGGTGCTACCTGGAGAGATAAGCTGAGGGAGAGGAGTGGCCACATTAAAGCATCCTTTTCCATCTGATCTGGTTTAGAATTTATCTTTTTGAACCAAAGTAAAATGACGTCCTAGATTGTATAATTACTACGTTGAAGTATTAATTGCTCTTCTTTCTCATAAGGCACCTAACCTCTCCCCATCCCACTCACCACTCGTCTGCAGTAAAAGTCTTGCTTCCCTGAGGCAGGGTGCTATTTTCTCTCTAATGTTGTGTTTTCACTTCTACAATCTATAGGTAATGGAGTTGGAATAGAGGAAGGTGTCATCCTTGCTTGTAGACCTTGCTGTCTCCTTTCTCCCTAATAAAGTATCTTATCGTGAATTTCATGTTTTATCCATGAAAGTCTTCCACCACTTCTTGTAGCAATAATTTGTCAGTTCCCAGGTCATTCCCTTTGTCCTAAATATACAAGCATCTGGCTCAACTGTCACTTTCCCCTGCACCCTTCCTATCTTGATGAAGTTAATAACAATATTAATGATTCCTCCCCACCTAGCGTCTTCTTCCTTTGCCTACTCTTCACTACTGATCTTGAATTCCACCCTGCTTCACCTATTCCCTCTGTTATATCTAAGACTCATTATTATTAACTGCAAACTCTAGTGTCAGTTTCTATGTATTTCACTTTTTGAGTACACCTTCTGTCTTTCTAGTTCATTCCCTCTGGTACCCAGCTTTAACTAGGACCCAAATATACTGGTTCTACTGAGTTTTTCTTGCCACTCATATAGTTTTTATTTTTATTTATTTATTTATTTGCTGTCACAGATAGTTTGTTCTTTTTTTAATTTATTTTTTCTTTTTAAATTTTTCATTTCTTTTCAGCGTAACAGTATTCATTGTTTTTGCACCCCTCCCAGTGCTCCATGCAATCTGTGCCCTCCCTACTACCCACCACCTGGTTCCCTCAACCTCTGACCCCGCTCCCCTTCAAAACCCTCAGGTTCTTTTTCAGAGTCCATAGTCTTTCATGGTTCACCTCTCCTTCCAATTTCCCTCAGGAGAAGGGAGTTGAGGGAAATTGGAAGGGGAGTAGTTTTTATTTTTGATTCATTATTTTGATCTACTTATTGAATATATCCTGGTTCCCTTACCTCTTTTGTCCTTTGTTTTCCTTGTGTGGTAAAACTACCTTATTTAAATCTAACTCTTTGTCTGTTCTGTGGCTGAACTGGCATGCACTTCTTCCAGTGGAGAACACTTGGCTACACTGACTGGTATCATTGTGAATTCATGACCACCAAGAAAGAGAGGGCACAGAAAGAGAGGGAACATAAGCAGAGGCAGTGGGAGAGGGAGTCAGGCTTCCCACTGAGCAGGGAGCGTGATGTGGGGCTCAATCCCATGACCCTGGGATCATGACCTGAGCCCAAGGCATACACTTAATGACTGAGTTACCAAGGTGCTCCTATATTATTCTTGAAATGATAAAATTAAAAGAATGGAGAACGGACTAGTGGTTTCCAAGGATTACAGACAAGGAAGAAGGAATATGGAGGAAAGCAGGAGTGGTTAGAAAAGAGTCTTGTGGTGTTTGAAATGGTCTGTATCTTGATTCTGATGGTCGGTATATGATACACAAACCTACACAAGTACTAAAGTTATCTAGAACTAAATACACACAGGCATACACATACAAATGAGTACAGTTAAAATGGGAAATCTGAATGAGATCGGAAAATCATATCATTGTCAGGATCCTGGTTATAATATTGTACTCTAGTTTTATAAGATAATGTTATTGATGGAAACAGTGTAAAGAAAGAGTATATAGGATCTCTCTTTATCATTTCTTAGAACTACATGTAAATCTGTAATTATTTCAAAGCCAAAAAAAAAATCAATTAAAAACATTAGTGAACTGTTGAAAACACCTTGAGATTTTGACAGTCAACTTCCCCCAACAATCTTTCAACAACGAACGTTAGTATCAATTGGTGATTCTAGCCTGAAGAGTTAAACTATGTTGGTGGTTACAAAATGGTGGTTTTCTGAATCTGTCATTTCTTCTATATTAACCAGCATTAGTGTGGAAAAATAAAAGCTTTTTCTCCATCCCTATTTCCCCTGACCTTCTCTAACATATTCACCCTAATTTGGAGGTGAACAGGGAGGTGGGGCTGATTGATCTTTGCTCACTGGTGACATGCAATGTCATTTTGCTCTTTCCATTCCCTACTTTGACAGTGCTGAACCTGGTACTTCTATTAAGACAGCTTGAAATGTTCTGATCTGTGCCCTGAAATTTATCTGGTTGGTTCTTTATTTTTGTTTTTTGTCAAGCTTCCTCAGCATTTTGGCCTGGAGGCAGTGGGGACAATGCATTTAACCTATTTGCCTTTTGGTTCTTTACCTTTAGAAAGTGTTATCTTTCCATCCTGCTTGGGGAAGACTTCCTCTACATATCATGTGTTTTTTATTTTATGGGGTGACATTTGGCATTTCCTTTCTTTGGACAATAACAGGAAAAGAAATTGAATTACAGAGAAGAGAAGAACTTAGGGACAGTTTTTGAAACTCTATGTGTTTGCTGTTTGTACTTGTAAGTTGTCCGGTCTGACACTGTCTTGAGAATTTGGAGGAGAGGGAACCATGAAAGGCAACATTTACCCAAAGGATCCCAGCTTTATCACCAAGAAACTCTTCCAAATTTACAGACTCTCTAGACTAGAAGAACCTGAGAAACATTTAATTGCCAGTTCTGTATCCATCCTTTCTTTTACCTCATCCTACCCCAAGATCTAGGCAGCATGATAGGACAATGAGGAAATTTACTTTAATCATAGAAATTAAAATTTTTTGTTGTGTGGGTGGCTCAGTTGTTAAATGGCAGGCTCTTGATTTCAGCTCAGGTCATGATCTTCTGGACGGAGCCCCGAGTCATGCTCCGTGCTCAGCGGGGAATGTGCTTGAGGATTCTCTCTCTGCCTCTCCCCCTACTCGTGCTCTCTCTCTCAAACAAATAAATAAATCTTAAAAAAAAAAAAAAGAAATTAAAATTGTCATTTAAAATAATCTTGTCTGTGGTGCCTGGGTGGCTCAGTTGGTTAAGTGTCTACCTTTGACTCAAGTCATGATCTTGGTGTCCCAGGATAAACCCCAACATTTGGCTCCCTGCTAAGCAGGAAGTCTGCTTCTCCTTCTTCCTCTGCCCCTCCATGCTGCTGGTGTTCTCTCTCTCTGTCTCTCAAATAAATAAACTTTTAAAAAAATAATCTTGTCATAGTATGTTAAAATAGCTATCCCATTACATTTGTTTGTAAGTCAAGGAATTTCATATAAAAATCTGGATTTTCTGCCTCCTCTTTAAAAAATATCAGAAAAATTCTTTAACAGTGGGCTCTCATTATGACTTGGTGACAATTGGTAGGAGCTGAGTAGCACCTCCTCCCTTAAGTGGGGCAGAGTTTCAGTTTGCCATATTTCTTACCTATACTTACTTGTGAGATGGTCAATGAGGTACCAAAGGATGTCTAGGAAGACCGTCTGTATTTCCCTTATCCTTAGGGAAGATATTGCTAATATGACTATAATTTCACATAGTGAAATTAATCAAATGAAAATTTGGTTTTAGATTATTTCATTTATCAGAGCTAATTAATAGAGTTTTCATCATTGAAAACTAACATTTAAATATTTCTTCAGCTTAAAGGTGGAGCCCAAGACTAAAGGATTAAAACAGCAGCAACAGCAACATAAGAAACTCCTGGCAGCAATGCTCTCTCAAGATTCTTTTGAGTCTCTCCACAGCCCTACCCCATCTGTAACAGAAGAAGATATTGATAATGAAGATGATGCAATGGAATTGCTGGGTAATTTTAAAAATTAATAATTTCTCTTTTTCTTCTTCTCTGGCATTGTAAAAATGTGTAGTGATTAAGAGATTTTAAAGTTTTTGAATAGTTTTGTCTTAGGGGAAAGAAATCATTTAACATATACTCTATACATTAGCCTTTCACAAAGTTGCATGTAAGAACTAACTTGAAATCACCTAAGCATGTGAAGTATTTATTAGACTGTATTTTGTGCTTTGTATATGCAGCACTTTACCTTCTGACTCCTTACTCAACCTTTATTCCATGTGCAATTGTGATAAAAATTCAAGTCTGTCTGCTTTATTCTCTGATTATGGTTGCCTTGATCACATCTTTTTTCTATAAAATACATCCAAAATACGTATTTCAGCCCTCACCCCAAGATGTTCCCCTATTGTTTCAAGGATGTTTTAGAAAAATACAGTAAAATTTAGATGGCAGTTAGTAAATTAGTGTTTTATGTCTTCCATAAGTTAGAGGAGAGTTTGCAAGATTTCAGGGTTTTCATAAGCTTGTTACTTTCATGAAAAACCTGTTGTATATGTAGGGAACCCTTTATATCTTAAGTAAAGTAAATGTGTGTTTTTATTTAACCATAAATCTTTGGGTAGTACTTTTTTTAAAATTGAACTTTCCCTTATTCTAAGTCACTAAAACAATTTCTAAATACTTTTTAATCATGTACTAAAGGGTATAAGTAATGTAATCATATGAAAGCTGCAAGTAAGTTTAACATAGAATAGGAGTCCCAGAAAATAAATAATGTAATCATTTGAGAGCTGCAAATAAGTTTAACATAGAATAAGGAGTCCCAGAAATATATAGACATTTAAACTTTTTTTTCCTAAACCAGCTTCCTGGGTTATAAGTGTTTATGGAAGTAAAATGTTATCATGATAAAAAATGGTATAGGTCTCCTTGCATAGACCTACAAAGATGTTATTTACTCAGTGATGGCAAGGTCACTGATGTTTCCTGATGTTTTAATACTGGTTTTTTTTTTTTTTTTTTTTTTTTTTTTTTAAAGAACAACGAAGTCTGGGTGTTTTTTTTGTTGTTGTTGTTGTTTTTTTTAAATGAATCTCATCTCCCCACCTCCAAATTATTGATGTGGGAGATGTGCCTGATGTTGTGGTATCCTCATTCAGCTTCAACTCAGACAGTGTTTACCAAGCACTTACCATGTGCTAAGCACTGAGCTCAGTCCTAGGGACATAAAAAATAAAATAATCATAGATTCTGTTTACAGGAACTTTACATTTCTAGTGTTTGAAATAAAAATGTAAATACGTAGTAGTTTTTGCTACAGGTGCTAATTTGATTAAGCACACAGTTTAATGTAGGGATAACACCTAATGTGGAGGTAGGGGATGGTGGCCAGGGAATGTTTCATAGAGAAACCAATTGCAGTGGTGGAGGACAAGTAGATGGAGTTACAGCAGGCAGAGTATGGTCATTACCCTTGTAGGTTTGCACTTTGTAAGAATAGCCTCTTTTGCTATTGTGCTCTGTAACAGTGCCTGTAAATTGTTCCTTTGCTTTTGTCAGTAACAGTGAAGGGGGCAAGACTTAAATTGTGACTGTCAATGGAAGGGCCAAGAGGTTGTCCATATAACATCAAGGTTAGCTTTTTGGTACATTGACACTGGGTTGTGCCGATAGTATTCTCTCTCTCCTTTCCTTTACATGACAGCTCTTGGTCAGTTGATATCCCCAGGAAGGCAGTTATACTTAACTTGCAAAGATAATCTTTGAAGAAATCCAGGCATGTTCCAAATCACTTTGGATTTCCTGATAGCCTCAGGAGTATCTCGACAGGGTGCGGGAAATCATAAACTTCAGTGATACTGAGGAGTCCTTTACAGAAACCCAAGTGTCAGTCAGTGCTGGTACCCTCCAGATCTCAGCTCCTCTGAAGTTTCTAGTCTCCCAAGTTGAAGACCAGACAGGCTTGGGAGACTATTTAATTTGGACAGTTAATAGCTGGTCCTCAGGTTTTTTTGTTTGTTTTTGGGATTTTTTTTTTTCATTTAGACATTTTAGTCTGTGGTCTGAGCAAATTTAAGAATGAGAGATATTCGAAAGTTTGGACTTTCTCCATGTAACTCTACATTATCTCAGCATAGGCTGCAGTAGTATACTAATGCTGGTCCCTAGATCATGAGATGGCTCTGCCATGACATGGAATGTTCCAAGTCCACTGGGCTATCCTCTAAAATAATGCCATATACAGCCCCGTTGCCTAGTTTTCTCAGTGAACAAAGGTCATATAGAAGAAAATTGTGTCCAAAAGACTGTTTTGCCTAGAAGTTCACTAATTATGTAAAATGGTACTTGAATGTAAAATATATGTCTTTAAGACCCAAGTATTCCTATCCATTCAATTATTTAGAAAATAAATATTTAAAATATAAGCTCAGTTTTTTTTCAAAAGTAGTATATATAAATTCATGATTTAAAATTTTACTTATGCTTTTATCTAAGATGATGATTAATCTCTTACATGAAATCAAACAGATTTATGTGAAAAATTTCAGTTAATATAAAAGTCAAAACTTTTTCAGTCAAGATATAGTAATGGATGAATGATTATTATGGATGAGTATGGAAATAAAATAAAATGATTATTAAGTTATTCAGTTTTAAGATCTGACATCTTCAGTAGCCATCTATGTCTCTATTAATATTTCAGTAGATTTCAATCCCTAACTAATCAATTGATGTTATATTGCCAAATCAATTTAGAAACTGATGTCTACTTTTCCAGCTCTTTCAATATTAGATTTCAATCATATTGTTTATTATTAAAGAATTTTAAGTCCAAGTTTTTTGAAGCCTGGTCCCACAGAAACATACATGATTGTACATATTTGAGGAAAATACGAATGCTAAGTTCCTGAAAATTTATTTGAAATCAAATTTTAGTATGTAGAACCATTGTAAAAGATGAGAGACATCTGGTATTTAAAATATCTTTTGCAAATCTGCAACATTGTGTAGAATAAGTTTGCTATAACTTATATGTGTTTTCAGTGTATAACTTGTCTGTATGAGGTATAACTGATTGAAAAATTTATTATGTCCAAGGGTAGTCTGTACTCTTTGTGAAGTGATAAATAAATGAGAAGTATAATTATTAATATTAATGTAACAAGGGATTGTTCTTCAGTAAATTGGTTGAAGGAGGAAAATAAGTCTTTTAGTTGAATAAGTAGAAGTAAGTAAAACTTCTTACCTTAATTTTTTTATTAAAGGATCTAGCATTAATAATACATATTGGTTAAGATTTAATTCTTCAGAGTTGTTTAATTGTATGTTTTTGGATTTCTATTCAAGTGTATTGGGCATGTGAAAATATAGAACATACAGCATCTATAATTTTTAAAGTAGATTAAATATTTACTATAAGATTGTTTTAAATATAACTTTTAAATTCTGAGCACAAAAAATGTGGAATTAATATATAACAGAGAACAAAATATCCAAATTTATGGAATTTTAAGATATAACAATTTTAAGCACCACTGAAATTGGTGCTCTAATTACAGAAGACATGAATATAGTATCTGCCAGCTTACCTCAAAGTAATTAGTTCTCATCTTCAAATATAAGATACTCTCTAATATTTTAGTAACTATGCTAGAAATACAATGATCACAGTGATTAAATTTGTGTATTTTTAAAAGTTATTAAAATCAATAATTTTTCAAAAGTAGAAAGACAAATTACAGTGGTACAGCAAGGGATTTATAAAAAACCTATCCAAATCTTTTACTTCCTTAACTTTCATAGAAAATTTGAGGAACTTCACTAATTTAATAGATATTTGAGCTTGTAAATGTAAGCTCATTTTCATTACATGCATTTTTATTTTATTTTTTAGTGAAATACTAATTGCAATTATGTGTTTTATTATTTTCTATATAACTTATACTCCCTTGAAAATATCAGAATTTTTTGAAAAGCACAAGTATTTGTCTTACACATTTTAGCGTAAGATATTACTTAAAAAATGTTTTTTGGCTTTCTTGGAGTCGATGATGAGGCAAATATCTAAAAATCACATTCCAGAGATGCTAAAAAAAGAAAAAAACATTTATATTTTCTGGTCTTGGAAAGTATAATCATATAAATAAAATTAAATAATCATGTAAAAATGAAAACTAGCATTTTATTACCAAAAGCAAACAAGGTAATAGCACATATATTTTATTTGTTTTAAATATAGTAATTATGAACAGTTATACTGCTATTCTTTGCAGAATACAGTGATTTCTAAATTTCTAAAACCCCAATATCTTACCAGATTATATATAACATAAACTTAAGTTTCAAGAGAAACTCATTGCATTAAGGCAGTCTTACGGCAAATTCTTTTGCATTGTGACCAGTCTTTATAAATTTAAAGTTCACTTTCTGTTCTTTTCTTTTTTTCTCCCAGCTGAAGGCTTCTTAAAACAGAAAGAACCCATATTTACAGAATAAAAACATGTATTTCAATTAGTGAAAAATAGATACTATCATTCAATGATGTTAGAAAAAGAGGGGAGAGGACACTAAATGTTAAAAAAAAAATCTACCTACTTACCTACCTATCTGTATACTTATATTCTAGTGATATTAAGTATGTGAACCAGTCTAAAAACATGTAAACTTTGTTTTCTTTGAGTATTGATCATTGGAAATACCAGGACAATAGAAGAGTTATCACTTTAAAATAAAGATTCTTTGTAGAAAAGCTTCTTTTAAAAAGTCAAGGACTTCACAAAGTTAAATTTATGGATCCTTTAATATTATCTGTAATGTTGCTTTAAATACTGCTTAGAATTTCATTCAGCATAGTACCAAAATAACTTAATATGATACATATTAAGTACATATTAATGAATACATATGAGTAATTTGTACAATGAGTACATATTAGAGGTTAAAATATTCCAAATTTGTGGGGTGTTAAAGCATAGCGATTTTAAGGACCATGGAAGTCAGTGAAATCTAGAACATACCGAATAAAATAACACCCAGATCACCTCAATCTAAGTAGCTCTTTTTTTAAAATACAAGATACTTTCAGAAATCCCAGTAATTAAACTGGCAGTTGATGACCACAGTTACCCAAACATTATTAAAAATCTGCACATATATTTTTAAATGTTCACTAAATGAATTAATATACTTGAAAAACTAGGACTTCACACAGATGTGAGTAATAAGTAATAACAATAACAATAAGTAATAACAATAGTTAATACTAAGTAATAAGTATTAACTATTGTTGAGCTGTGTGATATTTGTAATAGAAATTCTGTGAAATGGTCCTGCTATTGGATATGGTCCTGTATTTTTGAATTCTAACTTTAGCTTGCTTTAGAGCCATCAATGTCTGCACAAAGACCGAGTAAGTTCAGGCTAAAGTGTCTTCTAAGTGGAGTTGAATAGCACTGTGTTTGTCTCTCTGGACTACAGTGACAACATTTGAGAAAATCCACCCAGACACATTTTTTCATTTAACACATAACATGTACCTGCTATGTGAGCTGTACTAATTCATATTATTATACAGCACTAGAATATTAATCTTTTATTTTTCTAATTACTTGATCTCTTTGGGCTTTGAGAGAATGTTGCATCTAGTGAACATTGGCATCTGTATAGAACCAGCAATTTATAGATTTTAGCTTCAATTACCAGCTAGCCCATTTATTAATTCATTCATAGGTTTATCAATTTCTCTACTTACAAAGTGACTCTGCACCTTCCTGGGAGTTCAAATTTATACAAATATGAGCATGTTTCATGAAATACTAACTATTCAGGGATGATTCTCAAAATTTCGTTTGCTTAAGAAGCTTATTTTAAATAAAAATTCCAGTCCCCTCTATCCCTAATTTTTGGTTCATTAGATTTGAATACATCCCATGAATCACCATTTCCAACAGGAATGCCCTTCCTCCTGTTCTTTAAGAAATTCTGTTGCAGGTGATCTGTACAGCATACAATGAGAAACATTTTTTTGTTGTTTGATCTAATATATCACAAAGCAAGGGGAATAAAATTATAGAAAGTGTGATTTTTATAATAAAAAGAGCATGGAATAGAGGTTTCTGAGTTAACCAAGCTCTTTTGAAATATTTCCTGTAAGACATGGACAAGTCTTGCTTAGAAGCTTTGGTTACTATAGTTTGTATTACTAATTATTTCTGTCTTCCCTCCCAATATTATATTTTATAGGGCCTCTTGAAAGATGAACTGCTAGAGTACAAAAATTACATAAGTTATAAAATGATTCTAGCATAGACCTGTGGACATGGTTTCATTGAGATTCTATTTTATCAGATTATTATTCTAAACTTTATGTGGGATTCTGACTTTGCTTTTGTTAGATAAGACTGATAGACCCCTTCACAGTCTTCTACAAGTACTCACTTTGTGTTTGGGATTGCATTTGTTATTCATTCTCTTCATTCCTCATTTGTGTTTCTTTTCAACAAAATATTGGAACATTCCCAAATGATAACTGACATTTACATGTAGAGATTGGCTTTTAAATAATACAAACTTGCATGTCACCAAAAACATACGTCATCCTACCTGATAAACTTTTATGGCATTTAATAAGAAATTTTTTTTTTTTCCTAGTGGTAAAAGTAGATCAACATAGCAGAATAAAGTCAAGAGTTTGAAAATAAGATCTAAATCCATAGATATATTATTGACAATTGTCCTTCTTCTCCACTGTAGACCTCTATGAAAATTCCTTTATTTCAGAAATAGCTCTTTTAGTATATTTGTAATTTGTTTAATACATATTTCTCACTTTGAAATAAGTTACAGATTGTTTAACATATAACAGTAATATAAGTTAATATGCTTTTCCATATTTAGGTCATACTTTTCATTGAGTATCTTGCAAAGGTGTGAACCACATTGTGATGTGATTATTGGTCTATGTCCAGAGCACTGAACTAAAAAACTCTAAGACCAGCTCCAGCCCTCATGCTACCTTCTGTTAGTTTTGTCATCTGAGCTACAAGTACCTAATTATAAAATGTTGGTAACAATTTCAATCTTCCTATCATATAGGGATGTTGTAGGAATAAAAATGGGGTGTTCTCTGTCCTATTTATATTATATATAATAATTATTTTCTTTTTGTCATAATAGGAATATTTGGGATAAAAACCTAGAATTTATAGATGGAACTTTGCTTCCAAGTAAATTTATATCCTCCAACCCCATATACATTTTGTCTGGCTATAATCAGAGAAAAAATAGCTTCCTGTAGCTTTGGAAATAGCAGCTAACAGTAAAAATTGATGTTTCCCACAAGATAATACAATCAAAGTCTTGAATAGAAGGAGGTAAAGCTACAAATGTATTTGCAAACCAAAATAACATATCAATATAATGCATTACTTTTTTAATTTTTAACATGGATATTTAAGAAAGGGCAAACACTGATGTGGTTTGGTTAAAGATACAGAGCAAATTACTCCACTGTCTTTAATTTTTTTCCATATAAGTATGTAATTTCTAGGAGGAAAAGAAAAATGTTTTGTGCATGCACAAGAGTATCCACTAGCATAAGTGAGCTGGGAACTGAACAGAGGGAGAGACAAAGATGAGATATGTAAAAACTAGAATTTTGTACCAGATATTTACATGCTTTTGTGTAAATAAAACCATAAAAGTGTTGAAAAATCTACAAGCTTTAAAAACTCTTCAGTTATACTGATAAGAATGAAAATATTGATACAGCATACTTTTCTGGGTTTACGTTAATTCATTGTATAATCAAGTCACAAACAATTTGAAAATCAGTGTTAACTATTATTAGGGTTTTGTTGCTTTTGCAATAAACTTTCACATTTCAAATTCATAATAAAATGGTGATGTTATACTTCAAGATGATTTGTTTAGCTGTGGTATTGATTTTCACAGTTTGAATTTAAATTAATTTTGTACTCTATGTAAGAGCCATTTGAAAGTAGTACCAAAATCACTATTTTATTGTATTTTTTGCTTGCTTGAAAATATGCAACAGAATGTTATTAACTTAGCATTGACATTAAAAAGATAGGCATTAAAGAGGTATTAAAACTGTTCTGAATTGTTTAAAACTTCTTGTGTAACAGCAGTAATCTGTTTAGATTTCTACATGTTACAGTATTACTGATATTTAATCATCTCTAAATAGAAAACTAAAATTATTGAGGTTATAATATTGAATATGCAGTAATAGAGGGGTTATAGAACTTGTTAATTATTTTCAATATCTGAAAGCAACAGTTTCTGTAAAGTTTCATTAAAGATTTTTAAAGGTATTTTAAAATACCTTTTTAAAAAGCACAAGTATTTGTCTTACACATTTTAGTGTAAAATATTACTTAAAAATGGTTTTTTGGCTTTCTCAGATTTGATGATGAGGGAAATATCTAAAAATCACTTTTTAAATGTATTTTAAAGATACATTTTTCAAAATCTGAAATATTTAAATGGTTCTATATAGGAATTTCTTTTAGAATGAAAGTATTATGATTTTCTTTTTTTAGAATGAAAAGTATTATGAAAGTATTATGATTTTAGAATGAAAGTATTATGATTTTCTTTTTTTAATAGTCTTATAGTGTGTAATTTCAGAAAATACTCTTAATAATCATGAAAATATTTTTTTAAGTTGCTCTAAAACTTTTAAATAGAAGGGTACTAAGGAACACAATGGGAAAAAAATATGACACTGTTCTAATGGAGGTAAATAAAATTTAGTGATTTTATTTTACTTTTCAACATTTTAGTTTCTTTCTACAAAAGAGATTCAATATCTAATATTAATATAAAATGAATTTACGGAGTATAAATGTAAAATTTAATGTAAAATTTTAGTTTCTTTAAAATTTACTTTTTCAGGAATTGTCAAAAAGGAGCCTATTAGGTCAGATGCTTTTCATCTTTTAAGCACTATCATATTTACTTTTTAAATTACCAACATTTGTTTGAGTAAAATCTATTTCAGGAGTTTAATGTAGAGTATTATAAATTTGGTAAAACAAACAATCTAATTGTGAAAGATAGTATAGCATGATATTAGAAATAACAACAGCATACATGAGCTTTGTATGAGCTTTGTATTCAGGCAACCTTTGTTCCAAGTTTCACTGTAGCCTCTTACTAATTCTGTGATTTGAGAACACTAACTTTTTTCTTTCTAATATCAGATACATCATCAGAAAAATAGAAACTTTGGCAATACTTATAGGGTTTTGTGAAGATTAATAAATAATTCATATGAGGTAGTCAGTGCATCTGATAAAGGATTAGAGCTAGGAAAAGGATTTGTTACTGTACTTCATATTATTTATATACCAATTCCTTTCCTATCTCCATCTAGTAGATATGGTTTAGTACATGTGAGAAAGAAATTAAGATCCTAGGACTTTGGCCTTGGGGGTTTAAGTTTAGTCTTTATCATAAATGTCTCATATAGATACGTTCCACATATTTAGAAATTATTTCAACAGGTACTCTCCACTTGATATTTAAGTCCTACTTCTAATTTTTTCCCTTACCTTAAAAAAAAAAAATCACAGGCTACTTTCTCATAAGAGAATGCCACAGTGTGTCAGAAAGAATCTTGGCTTTTTCTTCCATTGAAAGATAATATCCCCATTAGAAGAGAATATTATAATATTCCATTTTTTTCCTAATAATTTGACTGAAGAAATTATTTTCAGCAATTTTAAATACTAAAACTTTTTAAAAATAGTATCAAAACCTAGGAATTTATATTTGATTTTCTCTTATATGTTTTTGTTTTTGTTACCAGATTTCTGCCTCCCTGATTTACAGTCATTGACATTCATAGGCCTTAACTAGTCTAAGAAAGGTGATATCTGGTTTGTAGAAACATGGAGACTTTTTGGCCCATGCACCCCAACTTACCTTGGGAATAAGAATTGTTACATTCCAAAACTGGCTCAAAGAAGTAATCATTTTCCAAAGCTTGTGCAGGCTATATGCATTTTCATATTAAAACGCATTCTTCTCTTTTTTTTTTTT
>NC_081559.1:134035870-134068909 GCF_022355385.1 Mustela nigripes
TTTTTTTTTTTTTTTTTTTTTTTTTTTTTTTTTGTGAACTTCAGTTGTTCATAATCTAAAACTTTCTCAAATAACATTGTTATGATTTTGATACTATCTAATTCCTAACATCTGGGTGGCTGAGTTAAGGACATCTTTTACTGAAAGTAGTAGTTTAAGATAAGAAATGTGTCTCTGCTCATATATAATCTAAACACAAAAGGACCAAGGGCCAAACAAACTCCTAGCCACTCTACTTTGATAAAGAAAATTAACAATGTGAGAGAAGTGGGGTTCTTGGGTGGCTTGGTTGGTTAAGCATCTGACTCTTGATTTTGGTTTAAGTATTATCTCAGGGTTTTGAGATCCAAGCCCCATCTCTGCCGATGCTCGCATGGAGCTTCCTTCAGATTCTCTCTCTACTTCACACTTCGCTGCTCCCCCACACCACTCACACTCTTTTCTCTCTTGAAAAAAAGAATGTAAGAGAAGTTATTCTCCAATATAAAAGTTTTTAACTGGAATAAAGACATTTCTAAAACATACATTTAAGAAGATCAAAAAAACCAACATTTTTTTGTGATAATGTTCAGATTATGTCCTCGCTATTCCACTAATAAACAAACATGGTTGTTCCTTTAGAAATGTTATCTTTGTTTAAAATACAATTTCCAGCCATAAAGAGAAATGCATTTCACATTTATAAGTTTATTTTCTAAATGCTATAATTTCTAAATTGTATCATTGCTTTCTCTAGGAATCAAGTATTTAAGTAGTTCTTGGTTCAAGGGGGGAAAAAGCACGAACAGTCATGTGTTCATTACTGGTCTTATAATGACTTCAGGATTTTGGCATTCTTGGTTCGCTTTTCCACTGAATGTTCAAATGTGCATACTATCAACTTATTTTATTGTTTATTACCTTCCTAATAGACAAAAAAAAAAAAGGAAACTTGAACAAAGAATAATTTTCTTTAGAAAAATACTGGCAATTTTTGACAATATAAGCTAATTTAGGAACTTCTAATAGCAAATATTCTAGAAGTCAACTGTCCTTTAAAATAATATTTATTTATTATTAAAAGATATATATTCAGTGTAAAGAGTGAAATTATAGAAGTCAAAGTAGATAAATGTTAAATGTTACACAGAAATAATTACTGTTAAAATGTTTTGGTGATATTTTAGATATTTTTTTATATGATGTATGAAGAATATTATTATCATGTACATTTGTAATATGCAATAAACTGTGCTAAGTGCTTTCTTTTTTTTTTTTCTTTAAAGATTTTGTTTATTTATTTGACCGACAGAGATCACAAGTAGGCAAACAGGCAGGCAGAGAGAGAGGGGGGAAGCAGGCTTTCTGCCAAGCAGAGAGCCTGATGCAGGGCTTGATCACAGGACCCTGAGATCATGACCTGAGCCAAAGGCAGAGGCTTTAACCCACTGAGCCACCCAGGCACCCCGGCTAGGTGCTTTCTAAACATTACTTAGTAATTACAATAACCATGGGGTAGGCTGTATTATTATCCTCACACTATAGAAAAGGACACAAATCCTTGCAAAGCAAAATTTACCTAGATTATATAGTTGATGAACTCAAGAATCAGATTCCTAAACTTTTGAATTAAACACTAACTATGCAACCCACACATTAAAATGCATGTTTAAATTAACTTATGTATATTTACTTGCCATATATATGCAGTTTTCACATAAAAAACAAAATTTAAAATTTAACATCAAGGGCTTCTGCTTCAAGTTATGATGGAATAACTGACATGTAGGACACAATGAGAAAGTGGCCATCTGCAACCTAAGGAGAGAGCGCTCACCAGTTATTGCCATGTTGATCTTGGACTTCCCAGACTCCATGACCATGAGAAAATAAATATCTGTTGTTTAAGACACTCAGTCTAAGATATTTTGTATGGCAGCCTAAGCCAACTAAGACACTCATAAACATTATGCTGACCTAAAGAATCCAGACACAAATGATTATATATTACTAATTTAACCATAAGAAATTCAAGAACAGGCAAAACTAATCTATGGTGATAGAAATCAGAACATGGTGGGCCGGGTGAGGGATTAGAATGAAGAAACTTCCTGAGGTGATAGAAATATTTTATATATGACTGGGTTGTTCATTACATGGGGGTACATATACATTTCTCAAAACTCATTACATTGTACACTTAATACCTATGCATTTTACTAAAAATTTGGATTGAAAGATAAAATAGCAATTTTCACAAATAAAGATTGTGGCTGTAAACTTTTACATCATGATAATATTCCAGGAGTTAAAATTAAAGTTGACATTTGTTATTGTTTCTGAAATGAAATAATGGTTGAATTTCATGTAAAAGCACATGAGGTATGAAAAGTAATTTGAGACAATCATATGGGTCCTTGCTACGGAAAAGTCTTATAACCGTGACCTCTGATAAGTTTTGTAAAAATATGTGCCTTTTGTAAGCATGATGTTTGAATAATCCTGAGCAGAAACAGAAATTGTCATTTTAATTTCATAGTAGCACTTCAAAAGTCAGAATTTGATCTTTGATGATAAATTTCCCAGTTTTAAATATAAATACTCTTCCAATGTGGTCACTATGATTTATTTGAAATATTGAAATTTCCTTTCTTACCAGTGTGCCTGTGACTTAAAGAATGAAAGATGTGGTAATTTGACCCTGAAAATGCCCTTACTGTATAGTACTATACTGTGAATGTGATTATATTCCTTTTCTAAGCATCTTTATTGAGATTACAACATTACATAAAATTCATTCATTTAACATGTACGTTTCAATGGCTTTTGCATAATTCACAGAATTTTGCAAGCATTTCACAATCCAAGAATACTTTCCTTACCCCAAAACAAACACAATTTTAGCAGTCACTACTTGTTTCTCACACCACCCACTCCCTCACCTCTAGGTAATCTTTAATCTATCTACCATACCTACTCTCAGCATTACATATAAATGGAATCGTATACCATGTAGTCTTTTGTAAAGGATTTCTTTTGCTTTGAATGACGTTTACAAGATTTATCAATGTTGTAACATTTAAAAAAATAAAGCAGACTTTAGGTATTAGAGCATTTTTAGGTTCACAGAGAATTGAATTGAAGATACAGAGTTCCCACATACCACCCACTCTCATATACGCATAGCCTCCCCTTCTATTAACACCCCACACCAGATGGATATGTTTGCTATAATAAACTTATATTGACTCTTTACTATCATCCAAAATCTATACTTTACACTTGGGTTCATTTTGATATTGTATATTCTATTAGTTATGAAAATGTATAATACACGTATCCTCCATTTTAACATCAGAGTAGTTTTATTACCCCCCCAAATTCTCTATGCCGTATTTGTGCCTCCTTCCCCATAACCCCTGGAAACCACTATTTCCTTTACTTTCCCCTTAGTTTTGTCTCTTCCAGAACATCACACAGTTGGACTTACGCAGTTTATAGGATCCTGAGATTGACTTCCACGCAGTTCTGCACAGTTTATTTATCCCTTCATCTACTTGAAAGACATCTTGGTTACTTCCAAGTTTTTGTGGTTGTAAATAATGGTGTTGAAAATATCTGTGGGCAAGGTTTTGTGTGTACATGAGTTTTTCAGTTAATTTGAGTAAATACCAAAGAACATGATTACTGGATTGTATAGTAAAATTGTGTTTAGTTTGTAAAAAACTGCCAATTGTCTCCTGAGGTGGCTGAGCCATTTTGTATTCCCGTATACTTCTGCGGCACATCTTCACTAGCATATTGTACTTTAATTTTTTTTGATTCTAGCCATTCTATTAGGTATGAAGAGTTATCTCTTGTTTTAACTTACAATTCCCTAATAATATACGATGTTGAGCACTTTTAATATGCTTATTTGCCATCTACATATGTCTGTTCAGATCTTTGACCTATTTTTTTAATTTATGTTTGTTTTCTTATTGTTAAGTTTTAAGATCTCTTCGTATATTTTGGATAACAGGCCTTTATCAGATATATCTTTTACAATTATTTTCTCTGTCATTCTTTGGCATTGTCTTTCCCAGAACAGAAGGTTTTAGTTTAATCAAGTTCAGCTTACTAATTCTTTATGTTAATTCATTCTCCATGGATCATGCCTTTGGTGTTGTGTCTAAAAAGGTATTAACTTACCCAAGATCACTAAGGTTTTCTGTATGTTATCTTTTAGGAGTTTTATAGCTTTGCCTTTTACATTTAGGTCTGTGATTCATGAGTTAATTTTTGTGAAGGATGAAAGGTCTGTGTCCAAATTAACTTTTTTCTATATGTGAATATCCAGTTATTCCCGTACCGTTAATTGAAAAGACGATATTTTCTCCATTTCATTACCTTTACTCCTTTGTCAAAGATCAGTTAACTATAGTCATGTGGATCTATTTCTAAGCTGTCTATTCTCTTCCACTCATCTGGGTGTCTGTTCTTTAACCAATGCCACACTGCCTTGATTATTTTAGGTATATGATAAAGGTATTTTAGGTATATGAAGTTGGGTCTCTCAGTCCTCCAGTTTTGTTCTTCTGCTTCATCACTGTGTTGGCCTCTTTTGTTTTTTCATATAAACTTGTGAGTAACTCTCCCACAAAATAACTTTCTGGGATTTTAATTGGGACTGTAATTGAATGTATAGATCAAGTTGGGAAGAATTGACATCTGGATAATATTGAGTCTTCCTGTTCCTGAATATGGAATACCTCTCCATTTATTTATTTATTTGATTTCATTCATCAGAATTCTGCAATTTTCCTTTGTTAGACTTAGATAACAGTATTTCACTTTGTAGGGTGCAAATGTAAATGATATTGCACTTTCAGTTTCAAATTTCACGTATCTATTGCTGGGTTTTTTTATGCAGTTGATATTTGTATAGTAACCAGTGTCCTGAAATCTTGCTATGATTCCTTGTTTGTCCTAGACGATTTTTTGTCAGCTGTTTCACATATTTTACATAGACAATCATGTCTTCCTTCCCAATTTGTTTACCTTCTATTTTCTTTTCTTATTACATTGGCTAGAACTTGAAATACAGTTTCAAGGATTGATGATAGAGAACATTCCTTCCTTTCACCTAATCTTAGTGGGAAGGCTTTGAGTTTCTCATCAGTTAGTAGTAGGATTTTAGCTGTAAGTTTGTGTAGATTTTCTTTCTCAAGTTGACAAAACTCCCCTTTATACCTAGTTTATTGAAAGTTTTTGTGAGGAATGGATGTTGGATTTTGTCAGATGCTTTTCTGCATCCCTTGATTTGATCAAGTGATTTTTTTTCTTTTAGTCCTTTGATGTGATGAATTATGTTGATTGATCATTTTTTGAAAGTTGAGCCAGCCTTGCATACCCAGAATAGACCTAACATGGTCATGGTTAATATTCTTTTGATACATTATTTTATTCAACTTCTAAATATTTTGTTGAGGAATTTTGCAACTTGTATCTATGAGAGGTATTGGACTGTAGTTTTCTTGTAATATCTTCATCTATTTTTGGTATTGAGGTAATGCCCTCCTCAAACAATGAGTTAGGAAGTATTCTCTCTGCTTGTATCTTCTGGAAGAAATTTTAGAGAGCTGGTATAATTTCTATCTTACATGTTTGGTAGAATTCACAAATTAAGTATCTGAGTCTGTTATTGATTCAATTTCTTTAATAAATATAGGCCTGTGCAGATTGTCTATTTCTTATTTGTTTTTATTTGACTTTTGGTAGTATTTGTCCTTCAAGTAATAGGTGCATTTGATTTAGGTACATACCTAAATTTACATTCATAAAGCTGTTCATACTATTGCTTTATCATTGTTTTCATGTTTGTAGTATCTGTAATGTGTTCCCTGTTTCATTTCTGATCTCGGTAATTTGTGTCTTCTCTGTGGTTTTCTTCGTTAGCTTGGTTAGAAACTTACCAATTTAATTCTGCTTTTCAACAACCAGATTTTGGTTTTGTTTATTTTTTTCTATTGATTTCCTGTATGAATTTCTTTGGTTTCTGCTCTCAATTTTGTTAGTATTTTTTCTTCTCCTCACTTTAGACTTACTTTGCTCTTCTTTTTCTAGTTTCTTAAGGTAGAAGCTTAGATTATTGATTTTAGAGTTTTCTTCTTTTCTAATATGTGTATTCAATGCTATAAATTGACTTCTAAGCACTGCTTTGGCTACATCCACAAATTTTGATGCTTGTTTTCATTTTCATTTAGTTCAACATATTTTTTAATTTGAATTCATCTTTAACTATCTGTTATTAAGAAATATATTGTTTAATCTCCAATTATTTTCTGACCTTCCATTGTTTTTCTGTTATTCATTTTAATTTAATCCCAGTGTGGTCTGAAAGTAGACATTTCATTATTTTTATTTTTTACATTTGTTATTTTTTATGGCCGAGAATGTGGCCTGTGTTGGAGACTGTTTCATGTGAGTTTGAGAAGAGCATGTATTCTCCGGTTGTTGATGACATAGTCAATAGACATCAATTATATACAATTGACTGATAGCACTGTTGAGTTCAACTATGTCCTTACTGAATTTTTGCCTGCGGAATCTGTCCATTTCTGATAGTTTCCAGCTATAGCAATGAGTCCATTTATTTCTCCTTGCCATTTTTTCCATCTATTTTGGTGCTTCTTTGTTAGGCAAGTACATATTAGGGATTAGTATGTTTTCTAGGAGAATTGGTCTTTGATGGTGTAATGCTCATCTTCATCCCTGATAACTTTTCTTGTTCTGAAGTTTGTTCTGGGTTGTTGAGTTTTTTCTCTCAACACTTTATTTCACTTCATTTTATTCTTGCTTGTATGGTATTTGAGAGGTTGGAAGTAATTCATATCTTTTCTCTAGAGATAGTGTGGTCCCCACCCTATCCCTGGCTTCTTTCAAGACTTTTTTTCCTTATCTTTGATTTTCTGCAGTTTGAATACAATATGTCTAAGTGTAGGGTTTTTGTATTCATTTTTGTTTTGCTTTTTAGATATTTATCCTGCTTGATATTCTCTGAGCTTTCTGGATCTGTGGTTTGGTGGCTGACACTAGTTTGGAGGATATTTTCAGCCATTATTGTTTCAAATATTTCTTTTGGCCTTTTCTCTCTTTCTTCTGGTATTCTTATTATCCATATGTTATACTTTTTGTGGTTATTCTGTAGTTTTTGGATATTCTGGAGATTTTTTTTTCAAGTCTTAGAGAGTCTTTCCTCAGCCATGTCTAGTGTACTAATGAGCCCATTAAAGACACTCTTCATTTCTGTTAGTTTTCATTCTCTAGCATTTCATTTTCATCCTTTCTTAAAATTTCGTCTCTGCTTAAATTGTCCCTCTGTTCTTACATGCTGTCTATATCCATTAAAGCCCTTAGCATCTTAGTCATTGTAGTTTTAAATTTTTGGATTGATATTTCCAACATCCTTTCCATATCTCAGACTTAGAGTAAGTCTTCAGTTTCAGCCTTTCAGCTTTGTTCTTCTCCTTTTATATTATGTTGAGTCTGAATCTGATGCTTGTCCTATCACTTGGATTATTTTTTGATTTTTAGTATGTCTTGCATTTTTCCTTTTGATAGCCAACCTTGACATATTAGGTAAAAGAAACTGTGGTAAATAAGCCTTTAGTAATGTAGTTGTAACTTTTGGGAGCAGGAGAAGTGTTCTATAGTCCTATGATTATGTCTCAGTTTTTTAGTGAATCAATGTCTCTGGACTGTGAAATTTGTAAGTATTTTGCATTCTCCTTGCTCCGTCTAACCCTTTAGATGGAGATAGGATAACTACAGGATGCTGGCATTAAGTATTTCCTTTGTGTTAGGTATCTTACTTCTCCAGGTCAATTAGACTAAAAAATTTAATAGTTTGGGTTCTGGTAAAATAGTTTCTTTCAAAGGCATGCCTTGTTAAGAACAGAATACTCTGGCATATTTCAAGATGTTTAGTTTTCCCCTTTCCCTGCCAGAAGCACAAGGGGGGATTTTTCCATGGTATTCACTGTGAGAATGTGGTAAATCTCCTGTAAACTCAGAAATGTATTGGTGCTCCTCCATGACTGAGCCCCCTGAAGTTTTTAACTTTCAGATTTGTCTAACCTATGCCCAAGCAATTCATCAATTACAGATTAGGTATACTTACCAAGGCACTGCATCCCATGAAGGCCTCTATTTATAGGTTTCTTCTCTAGAAATTGTGATTATCTGTCTCTGCCTATCTATCCAATTCTGAGGGCAGTGGTTTGCCATACATGTACACAGATATTTTTTATCATTTTTGTCTAGTGTATGTGTGTATACACACACACACTCACACACGTATGTATATATATTGGTTTTGTCTCTTGTTGTTAAGCAGAGACTTGTTGCCTACTTGGTAGGTATATTCTATTTACATTTATTTGATCTGAAAGTATTTAAATTTATTTTGCTACCTTGTTTTGTGTTTTATATTTGCTATACTGTTTTTTCTTCTTCTACCTCTTTTTTTTCCTAGTTTCTGTTTGTTTTACTACTTTACTTCCTATCCACAGATTTCTATTGGCTTGTCAGTTTTTGTTAAACAATTCAAAAGAGGTATCATGGTCAAGAGAATGGCCTTTGGAGTTACCATGCCAAGATTTAAGACTCCCAAGTTCACCACTTAGTAATTGTACAACCTTAAGCCAGTTATTTCAACCACTCTCTTCTGCAGTTTTTTTCATTTGCAGAATGAAGATGACACTCTGAGAATTGTCTTGAGGGCTGAAAGAGTAAATATATGTAAAATAGTACTCAATGCATAGTAATTGTAAGCGCCACATGAGTGTTTGCTATTCTCCACTTCTCCTTTTTTCTTGGCTCCTTTATTCTGGTGATATTCTTGCATTCTCTTTACATTCTTTAAAATTTTTAACATACATTTTTGACATAACAAAGTCTAAGTGTAATCAACATCTCTAGCCTCCTTCTTAGCAAAAATAAAATTTTAGAACATTTGCTATTAATTTTCCACCTCCATGTTCTACTTTATTGTGTTCTATGATTTCAGCTCTATCCTGTGTTTTAATTCCCCAAGAGTTTGTCAGTATTTGCTTTTATAGTCAGTGCTTCTTTAGATTTGCCAGTGTATTTTTCATCATCTTTGCTCAGTTTTGTTTTTTCCTTCTGGATTCAATTTCTCTCTTTCTAAATAAGACTTTTTAATAGTTCTTTTCCTTAGGGTTCTTACAAATGCACACTCATTCTTAAATGATAGTTTAGCTGATATAGACTTCTAGGATGGTGGTCCTTTCTGATCAGGATTTTGAAGATAGTACTTTGAAGAAGTCAGTTTGTCTTTTCTGTATACATATTATGTCCTTCCATTTCAGTGACTCTTGAGATCTTTCTCTTGGTCACAGTCTATCCTTCATGTATCTTAATCTCTGTCAAATATTTTTAAAAATAAAATATAATCATAAAATATTTCAAGAATAGAGGAAATTATGGAAAGTAATCACACATATCTATTGTATTCATCATTATATTTAACAAATTTCATCATTTTGTCATACTTACTCGAAATACTTTTTAAGGATCAAAAATCACATAGATACAGCCAAGTTCCCTATCCCATTCCCATTGTTTCATTTCTTCCTTCTTCTCCAGGGCTAACTACAATGCAAAAGTTGGTTTGTATTCTTTCATTCCATGGTTTTATATGGTAAAAGATGTGCCCATAATAATATACAATTTTAAACATTTACACCTGTGGCATCATATTGTACATACAATTTGGGTAGTTTCTCTTTTTGAGTAATTTTATGTTTTGGAAAAGTATCCATGTTGATACATGTAGATAAAGTTCAATCAGTATAGCTCCTGTATTCTATTGTATAAATATAACAAAAACTTTTTATCCATTTTTCTACTTATCAGTTTCCAGATTGATACTATTACCTTCAGTGCTGGTATGAATATTCTTATCCTGTCTCCATGGGCACCTGTTCTGGAGTTTCTTTGGGGTTCATACCTGACACTGGTACTTCTGGGTTGTGGGTGTTTGTATATATGCAACAGTTTTGGGATTTTACTTAATTTCTCTCATTTATCTCTTGGTATACCTGGGTTAGTTTCTCTGCAGACTGGGTAATGATTCTCACCTAGGGAGAGTGCTGCACCACTTAGGTGCATTTCTGAATGTGTGAAGGCATTTTTACTTGTCATAACATCTGAGGGGCTCCTCTGGCATTTATTGTGCAGGAACAGGAATGTTAAATGTTAAATATCCTGTATTGTGCAAGATTGTCGTGGGTACTGAATAATTCTCCTACTTAAATTGTCAGTGGTACTCCTGTTAAGATACATTTCATTGCTTGAGGGTATATGGCTAGGAATGATATTGCTGTTGTTGCCATATGGTGGAAACATCTTTAAATGTGGCTCAGATTGCCATATTGAACTCCAAAGTTATTGCACCTATTTATTGTCTTAATAGGAATGAATAAGTGTTTTTGGTTTTCTACAATTTTTGACTATACATGATATTGTCAATTAAAAAAATTTTTTTTGACTGTATGGAGTGATGGGTGTATTAATTAATTTGATTGTGATAATCATTTCACATTGTATACATATATTAAGTCATGCCCTAAAAAATCATGTTACAGGGGCGCCTGGGTGGCTCAGTGGGTTAAGCCTCTGCCTTCGGCTCAGGTCATGATCCCAGGGTCCTGGGATCGAGCCCCGCATCAGGCTCTCTGCTCAGCGGGAAGCCTGCTTCCTCCTCTCTCTCTGCCTGCCTCTCTGCCTACTGCCTACTTGTGATCTCTCTCTCTGTCAAATAAATAAATAAAATCTTTAAAAAAAAAAATCATGTTACATACATATAACTTAAAAAACATTGTCACTTTAATTATGAAATAACTCATTACTTCAAAAATTTTCATTTCTCTGATAACTAATGAAGTTGAATTACAATATTTTCTATTTTCTTAATTATCTCTTTAGGGTTATAGATGATTTCCTTAGATATGTTGTCCCATTCTCTCTGTTTGACTGTAGTTATCTTGTCCTTTAACATATTTACTTCCAATTATTATATTTTTCACACCCAGAATTTTACTTTTTAAAATTAAAATCTGTTTGTTTTTGTTGTCTTCCCCATGTTTACCAGTCTTTCATTATAGTTCCTGAATGTTCATTTTTGTCTTTAACATTTTAAATAAACTTATATTTAGTCTTTGAAGTGAATCTATCATCTTCAGTTCTTGGGGTATCAGTTCTCCCTTTGTTTTCATTTGTTTGTGTTCCCTCTTGATGGTATTCTTTTTTAATGTTATTTATGGCTTTTAATTGTGACCAAGTTTGGTGGAGAGTGCCACCCATTTAGCATGGGCTGTGGAAGCACTCATATAAAGTGTTATTGAATTTCTCTTATACTACAGTAGGAGGATTTCTTAGTTCAGTTTTCATGTTAATTTCTCATCTTGGGCTTTTCTCATCACTTGGACATTGTAAATTGGGATTTTACACTGCCATGTAGTATATGTTTGTGTTTCCATTTCTTTTTTTTTTGTTTGTTTAAATTTTTTATTTTTTATAAACATATATTTTTATCCCCAGGGGTACAGGTCTGTGTTTCCATTTCTAATGGCTTCTCTTCCTACAAGAATCAGTGAATGACAAGCTTCCTTACCACTTCCATGGCTGAGTAGGAGAATTTTTTTTTTCTTTTTTTTTTCTTTTTCTTTTTTTTTTTTTTTGGTCTCAGTTTCTGGGCACAATTTAATGAAACATACAGCATTTGGAGGTTCTTCACTTTATGCAGAAGACTCCATTCTAGCTCCACAATTTATGTGAGCTAAAGGCCTCATCTCTTTACTTCTTAAATTCCTGCCACTAGCCTCATGGCCTACTTATCCAGTCCTAGATGTCTATAGGCTATAGGCTTTACACTAGATGTCTTTGTTCCAGATTTTTTCTTCTTTGTTTCTGCTACATGAAGACTTCCTTTCTTTTAGAACTTATTTGAAGTAACTTTATTTTGTTATACGTTATTTAGGATTTCTTTGTTTGTGATGACAGAAAGCCTTTTGTGACATTCAATTAACCACATTGGTAGAAATTTACATTGTTTAATTTTAATGAAATCAGAATACTAGTTTTTAAATGCAACACATAGGGGTGCCTGGGTGACTCAGTCTGTTAAGCTTCTGTTTTAGGCTATGTTCATAATCTCAGGGTCCTGGGATTGAGCCCCACATCTGGCTCCCTGCTCAGTGGGAAGCCTGCCTGCTTCTCTCTCTCTCTCTCTGCTACTCCCCCTACCTGTGCTCTCTCTCAAACAAAGTTTTTTAAAAATATTAAAAATTAAAAAATAAATGCAAGAAATATATACGGAAGTATATAAAATTTGTTTTTATAAATAAGCAGCAAACATGTAATTTAATTTTTGAAAAGAAAATTGGTCAAAAATTGAATAAATTTATATGAACTATAAATATATAAATTAGCATACATGTATCTATCTCTATCTCCATGCATTAAACCAGACTACTATCCATGGTTAACTTAGGGGGATAGAACTAAAAAGAGAGGGAATCTTTCATGTTTCTACTTTATATATTTCCTTGTTGTGTGATTTTGTACATAGGCATTTAAACAAGAAAAAGATGTTAAAACTATTAATAACTTTAAGACAAGGCAAAAACCTTGTACACCTAAAAGACAGATTGTGAATTTGTTTCGCTGACTGCTGTGTAATGGGTAAGTCTGGAAATGCAGCCAGCCTCAGAGCAAACTCCAGGATCTGGGTGCAGGAGCAGGTGGTGAAGTGACCGAGAGCAGAACGTGTCTCAGATGCCTGCTGGAGACAAGGACCACGTGAATCAGACTGACTGCAGCCACCCATGGAGGAAATCAGTATCGTTCTGTGTGTTCTCTGTTTTGTCAACCTTATGGCATTTTGAGCTTTTTATAGAGGGCCACAAAGTTCTTGTGGATTTTAAAACATTTATAGTAATGCAGGTTGCAGGTATGATAGATACCAGCCACAGATGGCATTTAAAGGTCAATTGAATTTCCCTTTCAGAGCACACTGCCTTCAATTTTGGTAGCCGCATACTCCCTTTTTAAATTTTTCATTCTTATTCAACCTTCCACAAATCATATTTGATTTATTATAAAATAAGAAATAACAATGATTCCAATAAATTTTCCTAAACCTAAGTTTCTTAACTCATTTTGACTCTACCTTTAGATCATTTCTGCCACACATACAACCTACATTTATCCACATCAACAGACAAAATTTGTGTTTTATTGGATTTCAATGCATTGATAGAACCAGGGGGAAAAATTCTTGCTTCCTCTACATATTAATTGAATAGTTCTTCAGACTACATTATTTCCCTGCAGGGTAAAATAAAGTTTGTTAGCTTCTGTGTTTTGTAATTAACTCGTTAACCATTTATATTTGGCATCTTACTCAGCACTTAGTTCTAGGCAAATAACTTTACGCTGAAAACTCCATTAACCTTCTCTGTGGGGAATCATTTTCTTGCAAATTAAATTGCCTAATTAGCTGATCCTTTGGAAACTGATTCTGAACTCGATCCCCAAAAGGTTAAGCAAAATATTTCTTTTAAAATAAGCTACTTACAGATTACTTTGTGAAGATACCATATTCAAACTACTATTACACTAATAATGAGGCTATTTATCCTACGAATTCAGTGACCCATCAAAATAAAGTTAATATATTTAATCAGTTTGTATTTGCTACGTGTCCACATAGGTTTTGCACATAAATAGAAATCCCCACCTTTCATGTGGATTCTCAGAGGTACTTTGATTTCCTTATAAATGGCCTTACCATAGAACAGCCCATAACAAAAAGTGTGACTATCATATCAGCTTTCTACACCAATAAGGAATAAATACACTTCCTACAGTGTGACGGAGAGACATGGTTACTCAGGGAATATTGTGACTCTCATTATGGCTTATGGCTTCTACTTACTGTTCAATCTGTAATAACAGGGATATATTTTATGTGTAATTTTATTCAGATGGATACGAGTGATGGTGCCTTTCCAGACCAGGTGCTCATAGCATAAACATCAGAATATGGATAGCAGGGTTGTTGGCAGTCAGAGATGAGAAGCTAAGAATTAACAACAGATGTGAGTTAGTAATGAAATGTTTTAGAGTGTTCTCTGCCTCGATTTCTGGCCACTTGAATAAAATGCCCTTATAACTGGAAAAAGAAGTGGAAATTTTCCACTTAAAATATGAATAGATGCGAAAATGCCTGTGGTTCAGAAGGTGCTTCTTCATGAATCTGGTTCTCATCTATTGGTCCTCATTTCTGAGTTGTGAATTTTTCATAAATGAAAATTGTAGAAGAATAGATAAGAATTATACATTAGCCCTCAGTATTTTTATTCTGAGTCAACACACAACAAAATGAAGTCCATTCAGCAACCTAAGTTTGTGCAGACACCTAATTTAAGAGTGGAGTTAGAAACTAATTCTTCTTCACTTTATTTGGGCTTTGAGTCTGATTGTGATGACTAACCTGAAATGTAAAAATCAAAATACTTGCCACTTTTTACATTTTGGAAAACCTGTGTATGTTACGTTGTTGGGTTTTTTTTTTAATTAATAAAATGTATCTGTTTTACAATAAATTGTTTTCACCAAGCTGAAAAGAAAATCCCTAACCATGTAGTTTCTCTTTTTCCCTCCTCATAGAATGTAACAATCTGTAGAATTTAATTATTTGAATTTTTTTTTCATAATTGTTAGGAATATAGTGGTAGGGGAAGAATGAGAGAGAAGAGGGGGAGAGGAGGGAGAGAGATCACACAAGTAGAGGAAGGAATTTCAAAAAGGATTTTTCAAAAAGAAATTCTTAAATATAAAAGTAAGCTAATTCTCTTTGTGATTATAGTCGGGCAACACAAGGTTTATGATTGCATTCCCATTTAGCTATTTAGGTCATTGACTATGCCGTGCCCTGTGTTAGGTGCTGAAAATACAGAGCCAGATGAAATACAGTTCCTACTCAAATGTAATATTAGGTAAATAAATAACATAAATAGATAACATTAGATAAATGGCATTAAGATCAATAAACACTGAAATCAATATGTAAATTAGATAAATTAGATAAATATTAGATAAATAGATAACATTAGATGAACATTTAAATAGGTAAGCCATGTGATAGATACATAATATCAGAAATATATACAAGATAAGATGTGATTCAGGAGAAGGGATGGTTTCTGTTAGTGGGAGAATCAGGGAAGGCTTTATAGAAGAGGTGATTAACAGAGTTTCGACTGGTAAAGTTGGGTTTTATTGTGAAGACTGAGTGGCGGAGTTTATATCACTAAGAGTGAACAGTAAGTGCTGATTTAAAAGTATATGAAACAAGGTAAGATTAGGTTGGCACTTTTGAAGTTATTTTGATGGTTATGGGAATGATTTGATTAAAATTAATTATCACTGCATTTGGAGACCAGAGGTAGGTAACTTTGCAAGAATCCAGATGAGAGGTGGTGATTATACTTGAGAGGTGAAGAAGATGGAAAAATTTGAAATGATTTCCATATATCTGGCATATGTGAATGTTGGTGTTACCAACCTAGAAAAGGAATATAGGGAAAAAATAATTAACTTTCAGTTTGGGAATGATTTCATGTTAAAACAAGTTTTGAAATTTTTTTGACATTGTCTATAAATTAAAAGGCATGTTGGTAAGTCTATAAATTGGCAGCGAAGTTGATGAAGAAAGAAGGATATGAAATTTAGTTTTGCAGATTAAACTGCTTAGAGAGAGCTCTCAAGTAAAAACAGAAGGGTTACTAATGCAAACTTGAGAAATGACAACATTAGTCATATGGTAAATGCTCATTTTTCCTTAGTTGTTACAGGTGACCTGACTTAATATGGACAAATCATGTATATGAGAAAATCATCTGGATTTGTGTTTGTTCTTACATGTGTCTACAACCATCTCAGCTTTAAAAATTAAGCCTCAGTATGATTTAGGTATGAAATTAAACACATAGCCAAGAATTTCAAGGAGTTAAGAAGATAATAGGTTAGGTGAACAGTGATCCGTGCTATCATGTAGCAAGAATATGACGCTGTGGGGAACATACAGGTGAGCACCCCGTGAACGGAAGAGGGTAGGGTGTGAAGAGAAGGATTCATGGAGCTGATGATGGCACAGAGTCTCTGAAAATCAAATAGTTACAGAGTAGAAAATTAGGTTTTAAATGAGGACAACAGAGAGCATGGAAGTATGTGTACTGGGCTGCTCACGAGGCGGGAGACAGAACACCGAAAGTGATGAAGCAGACAAATTGGCTGAGATCAGATAACGGAGGGCTTTGTGTTTCACCAATTAAACGGTCTGGATTTTCTTCTGCGCTCATTTTCCAATGACGCTTATTGGAAAATGACAGAATGGTATAAGTAAGGGAATCACATGATCCTATGTGTTTTCATGAAATTGTAATAATGTATCGGAAAAACCTTCTGACCAGAGGTGGGGAAAAATACACTCAGACATATGCATACAGAGAAATACTTCACACATATGCAGTAGGGGAAAGGAACAGGAACTTTCATTCCTGACCTTGTGTTCATTTAGTTTCATGTCAGAAAAAAATGCACGAAATTTTATTGTTGTGCTTTCTGACCATTTTAATTCTAAGTATTTTCCTTTCACTGTCCTGTATTATTTCCCAGTTTGCCCTGAAACTGGGACCGAAATAAGTGACAACAGATTTACCTTCATTTAACTATTTGGTAGGGTGAGGGCATGATTCTAAAATGAAGTTGATATTTGGGAAACACATTCTCTTTTGTGACTTTTATCATGTTTTAGCTGCTCTTCTAAGTCAATATAGGGGTTTGTTCTCACTCAGTGTTCTGTAAATCATTTCTGAAGTCTCACCCTATGGCAGATACTGTGTTAGGCAAAATTTGTCTATCTCTGAGCCTCTGATTATTGGAAAATTGGAAGGAAAATGTGTAAAGTTCCAATACATGCAGTTACTTGAAACAGTGGTGGGGAAAACAGGAGAGATGAAGGAAAAAATAGCCTGATTAATCTTAAAAATACTAGGGTGAAGTTGTGTGTTATTTCTTGTGAAAGGCTTTATTGCATGGAGGTGGAGTAGTCAGGGTCTTTTTTTTTCTTTTTTAATATTTTATTTATTTATTTGAGAGAGAGAGTGAGCAAGTGAGAGAGAGAGAGCACGAGTAGAGGGAGAGAGAGAAGCAGACACCCGCCAAGCAGAGAGCCTGATGTGGGACTCCATCACAGGACCATGAGATCATGACCTGAGCCAAAGGCAGATGCTTCATGAACAGAGCCACCCAGGCACCCCTGTTTGACCCATTCCGACACCATTAGCCCTTATTAACGCTACCACCGCCACATCCTCCATACTGCCATAATAAATAAGGCTTTAGACAAAGGATCTAACCTGGTTTGATAGTCAGGGAAATGCTTTAATAAATAATAAACTTAATTAAAATGCTGGTTTCTTACCAAAAGAAGTATGTAAAAATAAAATGTGTCTAAGGCCATAGCTCCCTTTATTTTGAAAAGCCGGTCTTTCAGACTTGATAGTTGTGGCGTCTCTAAATATTCGCAGCTCTATTTAGAGGAGGGATTGAAATTGAGTCAGGGAAATCAAAGCATTAAAGAAAAGCTATGTTTATTGGAAACATAATAAGAAATGGTCACGTGAGTGACCTTAAAAAAGGCCTGTGGAAGTTTAAAATAAAAACACAACTTTTAAAGCATTTAAAAAAAATGTTTTCTTTTTCCTCAGTGGGGTGACCTGGGGATCCCAGTGCCACAAGGGAAGAAGGAGAGCTCAATTGAAAGCCAACTAGGAGATTTTGGAAGGCTCATGTTTCAGGTTTGAGATTATCCACTTGAGAGAACTAAATTAAAAAAAAATAATAAAACAGACATATTAGCACCCTCAACACTCAGTATGTGCCTGATGTTCTATTATGCTGCATTGATACTTAAATAATAAAAGTTTCTGTCCTTAAAACTTTTGTGGATTAGTGAGGAAATGGGTATGTAATTGAATAATTATATTACGTGGTGAGTGATATAACAGAAGCATGTGCAAATATCTATGAGGAACTGGAGAAGGAGTGAATAACATTGTCTAAGAAAAAATCAGATATATAGAAGAAAGGAAAATTATTAAACACAATTTAGTTTCAGAAAATCTGCTGGAACTTTGCCACACAACATTTAGTATTGACTGGATAAGACAGAAGGATATCTGAAAAAGAAGTACGTATAATTTGTTTATTTGAATTTCAAAGTAAAATTGCTATGTTACATAACTGTGGAAATTGCATATCCTTAACTAGGTAATTTTGTTGTTACTAGTTTCTTAGTAAGGGGGCGCCTGGGTGGCTCAGTGGGTTAAAGCCTCTGCCTTTGGCTCAGGTCATGATCTCAGGGTCCCGGGATCGGATACCGCATCGGGTTCTCTGCTCAGCGGAGAACCTACTTCCCCCTCTCTCTCTGCCTGCCTCTCTGTCTACTTGTGATCTCTGTCTGTCAAATAAATAAATAAAATCTTGAAAAAAAAAACAAAAAATAGTTTCTTAGGAAACATCTTTATGCCCTATATTTTGTTACTGTGGTAAAAATGCCATCTATGTATTTTTTTATTTCTAAATTTTTTATTTCTAAAATATTTCTTATTTTACAAATGAACAAAAACTCCAGTTTTCATAAACTTTGCAAACGGCATTTGCAGACACTATCCTTCTCTTTAAAAAAGCAACTGTGTTATTTTAAAAGAATAAAAATTAAATAAAATATAGTTGATTTAGTTATAACCTCAGTCATTTGAAAAAATAATATTTGATTACAAAGATTGTCATCTTTTCTCTCTGAACTGCTACCTTTGAAGTTAGAAAAGATCCCAAAAGGCAGGCAAATGTAGAACCTGTTCACTCAAAAGGCATTCTGGGAAGTGTGACATGTTTACATGGTAGGAAACCTATTCTATGGGTTTTGTGTGTGTGTTTGAAATGTGGGAGTGGACCTAGATTAGAAATAGAAGAGGAAAATCCGATAGGCTGACTGAGTGCCCCGCCTTTGACTTGGGTCCCCTTGGCTCCCCTTGGCTTTAGGCAACTCATCTCATTCTGTGGGCTCTGGTTTCTTTCTCTGTAGAGTTAGTGAATGGACCAGGGATCCCTAAGCTTCTTTCCTTATAGAGGAGGATATTGTTATCAGAGAAAAAGTGGTACCAAGAAAAGATCACTTAAATTGAAATCACCTAAAATGCTGTGTACAATTTCATAGTTAAAATTGGAGAAACGTTTGACTAGACTATTTCCTTAAAAATTAAATGAATGGTTACCTTTAAAATTATGTTATATTTTGCTTATAAAATTTAGGTTGCTGTTCCACTAGGTGCTCATTTTTAGATTAATGAATAAGCTATGTGAACTTTCTGGGCCTGGTACTGTAGGATAACAGTGGTCACTGTATCCTCCATTCACATTTAATTGTTAAGCACTTTCATTTTGCAAAATTATCTGGATAACTTTGATATTTGTAAAATATAATTTTGCTTTTGCAAAATTATCTGGAGGCTCTGATAATTTTTCCAAGGTTCTCTTTCAATCTTTTTATTTCTCAAATACTCCTCAAATACTCTCAAATACTCCTCTTCCAAAGCCCAAAGAGAGAGAGAAGACAAGAGAATAAGGCTGACAGGAATTTTCAAATGTGTATGTAGCCACTTAATTGGCAAGTATTTCTGAGTTACTTATCTTTCTTCAGTGCTGAAATGTGTGGACTGAGATAAATGAAGAGTTAGATGGTGCATCCTTCTCCTATAGCCTTCTTTTACCCTGGTTCTTGTGTGGCTAAATATAGGAGTCCTATCCACAATCAGACTGCAACTTTTTGGAATACTTCTTTCTTTCTTCTTTTCTCTCTCTTTCTCCCTTCTTTTCTCTCTCCCTCCCTCCCTTCCTTTCTTTCTTTCTTTCTTTCTTTCTTTCTTTCTTTCTTTCTTTCTTTCTTTCTTTCTTTCTTTCTTTCTTTCTTTCTTTCCTCCTAAATCAAAACAAGGAACAGATCCAGGTGGCAGCTCCTTCCAACCACCTCCCTTGCTTTTCCTCCTGAAGCCTGTTTTTCTCATTGGTCCACCCTCTGGTCTCTGATCTGCAGCCACCAGGACAAAAAAGGCAGAGAAGGTGAGAGAGTCAGTTATGGAAGGAGGTGAAGCAGAAGAGCACACAGGTTTGTTGGTGGAAATAAATTCTATAGAAGTTATGAAATATAAGCTGAGTGTTTGGATTTAATGGACTCTACAGGGATGGGTTGTTCTGAAGAAGAGAGAGCAAGTGAGAAAGAAGGAGGAGGTGAGGAGGGAAAGAGGGATACTTAGAGAAAGAGAGACAAAGAAGGAGGCACACTGAGACTTTTAGATTTTAGTTAAGTACACTGAATAACAAATGTGCAAAGGAACTGAAGAGTGTTTGGTTTGCCTACCCACCACTAGAGAAGGAAGCTGATTGCCCTGGCCATGCTCTCAGAGCTGAGGCAAGGGCAGAGTGCCTGGCATTTCTTTCTTTCTTTATTTTTTTTAATATATTTTTTTATTTTTTATTAACATGTAATGTATTATTAGCCCCAGGATACAGGTCTGTGAGTCACCAGGTTTACACATTTCACAGCACTCACCGTAGCACATACCCTCCCCAATGTCCATAATGCAAACACCCTCTCCCTACCCCCTGCAACCCTCAGTTTGTTTTGTGAGATTAAGAGTCTCATGTTTTTTCTCCCTCCTGATCCCATCTGGTTTCATTTTTTCCTTCCCTACCCCCCAGGCCACCCATGTTGCCTCTCAAATTCCTCATATCAGGGAGATCATTGATAATTGTCTCTCTTTGATTGACTTATTTCTCTCAACATAATACCCTCTAGTTCCACTCATATCATTGCAAACAGCAAGATTTCATTTATCTTGATGGCTGCATGGTATTTCATTGTATGTATATATATATATATACCAAATCTTCTTTATCCATTCATCTGTTGATGGATATCTAGGTTTTTCCATAGTTTAGCTATTGTGGACATTGCTTCTATAAACATTCAGGTGCACGTGCCCCTTCGGATCACTACATTTGTATCTTTAGAGTAATACCCAGTAGTGCGATTGCTGGGTTGTAGGCTAGCACTATTTTCAACTTTTTGAGGAAACTCCATGCTGTTTTCCAGAGTGGCTGCACCAGCTTGCATTCCCACCAACAGTGTAGGAGGGTTCCCCTTTCTCCACATCCTCACCAGCATCTGTCGTTTCCTGACTTGTTAATTTTAGCCATTCTGACTGGTGTGAGGTGGTATCTCATTGTGGTTTTGATTTGTGTTTCCCTGATGCCAAGTGATGTGGAGCACTTTGTGTCTGTTGGCCATCTGGATGTCTTCTTTGCAGAAATGTCTGTTCATGTCTCCTGCTCATTTCTTGATACAATTCTTTGTTCTTTGGGTGTTGAGTTTGATCATTTCTTTATGGATTTTGGATACTAGCTCTTTATCTGATACGTCGTTTGCAAATATCTTCCCCCATTCTGTCAGTTGTCTTTTGGGTTTGTTGACTGTTTCCTTTGCTGTGCAAAAGTTTTTGATCTTGATGAAGTCCCAATAGTTCCTTTTTGCTCTGGCTTCCCTTGCCTTTGGTGATGTTTCTAGGAAGAAGTTGCTGTGGCTGAGATCAAAGAGATTGCTGCCTGTGTTCTCCTCAAGGATTTTGATGGATTCCTTTCTCACACTGAGGTCTTTTATCCATTTGGAGTCTATTTTTGTGTGTGGTATAAGGAAATGGTCCAGTTTCATTTTTTTGCATATGCCTGTCCAATTTTCCCAACATCATTTATTGAAGAGACTGTCTTTTTTCCACTGGACATTCTTTCCTGCTTTTTCAAAGATTAGTTGACCATAGAGTTGAGGCTCTATTTCTGGGCTCCCTCTTCTGTTCCATTGATTTATGTGTCTGTTTTTGTGCCAGTACCATACTGTCTTGATGATGACAGCTTTGTAATAGAGCTTGAAGTCTGGAGTTATGATGCCACCAACTTTTCTCAACATTCCTCTGGCTATTTGAGGCCTTTTTTGGTTCCATATAAGTTTTAGGATTATTTGTTCTATTTCTTTGAAAAAAATTGATGGTATTTTGATAAGGATTGCACTAAATGTGTAGATTGTTTTAGGTAGCATAAACATTTTCACAATATTTATTCTTCCAATCCATGAGCATGGAACATTCTTCCATTTCTTTGTGTCTTCCTCAATTTCTTTCATGGGTACTTTATAGTTTTTTGAGTACAGATTCTTTGCCTCTTTGGTTAGGTTTTTTGCTAGGTATCTTATGGTTTTGGGTGCAATTGTAAATGGGATTGACTCCTTAATTTCTGTTTCTTCTTTCTTCTTGTTGGTGTATAGAAATGCAACTGATTTCTGTGCATTGATTTTATATCCTGAAACATTACTGAGTTCCTGTGCAAGTCCTAGCAGATTTGGAGTGGAGTCTTTTGGGTTTCCCACATAAAGTATCATATCATCTGCAAAGAGTGATAGTCTGACTTCTTCTTTGCCAATTTGGATGCCTTTAATTTCTTTTTGTTGTCTGATTGCTGAGGCTAGGACTTCTGGTACTATGCTGAATAACAGTGGTGATAATGGACATCCCTGCTGTGTTCCTGACCTTAGCGGAAAAGCTCTCAGTTTTTCTCCATTGAGAATGATATTCACGGTGGGTTTTTCATAGATGGCTTTAATGAGGTTGAAGTATGTACTCTCTATCCCTACACTTTGAAGAGTTTTTGATCAAGAAAGAGTTATTGATTGAATTTTTGATCAATACAAAAATTTGCTGTATTTTGTCAAATGCTTTTTCAGCATCTATTGAGAGTATCATATGGTTCTTGTTCTTTCTTTTATTAATGTATCATATAACATTGATTGATTTGTGGATGTTGAACCAAGCTTGCAGCCCTGGAATAAATCCCACTTGGTCATCATGGATAATCCTTTTAATACTGTTGGATCCTATTGGCTAGTATTTTGGTGAGAATTTTTGCATCTGTGTTCATCAAGGATATTGGTCTGTAATTCTCCTTTTTGATGGGGGTCTTTGTGTGGTTTTGGGATCAAGGTAATGCTAGCCTCATAAAATGAGTTTGGAGGTTTTCCTTCCATTTCTATTTTTTGGAACAGTTTCAGGAGAATAAGAATTAATTCTTCTTTAAATGCTTGGTAGAATTCCCCTGGGAAGCCATCTGGCTCTGGGCTCTTGTTTGTTGGGAAATTTTTGATGACTGCTTCAATCTCCTTACTGGTTATGGGTCTGTTCGGGTTTTCTATTTCTTCCTAGTTCAGTTGTGGTAGTTCATTTGTCTCTAGGAATGCATCCATTCCTCCAGATTGTCAAATTTGCTGGTATATAATTGCTCATAATATGTTCTTATAATTATTTGTATTTCTTTGGTGTTGGTTGTGATCTCTCCTCTTTCATTCATGATTTTATTTATTTGGGTCCTTTCTCTTTTCTTTTTGATAAGTCTGGCCAGGGGTTTATCAATCTAATTCTTTCAAAGAAACAGCTCCAAGTTTCATTGATTTGTTCTCTTGTTTTTTTGTTTGCTTGTTTGTTTCTATTTCATTGATTGCTGTTCTGATCTTTATTATTTCTCTTCTCCTGCTGAGTTTAGGCTTTTTTTTTTTGGCTGTTCTTTCTCCAGCTCGTTTAGGTGTAGGGTTAGGTTGTGTATTTGAGATTATTGTTTCTTGAGAAAGGCTTGTATTGCCATATACTTTCCTCTTAGGACTGCCTTTGCTGCATCCCAAAGATTTTGAACAGTTGTATTTTCATTATCATTTGTTTCCATGATTTTTTAAAATTCTTCTTTAATTTCCTGGTTGACCCATTCATTCTTAAGTAGGATGCTCTTTATAGCCTCCATGTATTTGGGTTTTTTCCAAATTTCCTCTTGTAATTGAATTCTAGCTTCAGAGCATTGTGGTCTGAAAATATGCAGGGAATGATCCCAATCTTTTGATACCAGTTGAGACCTGATTTATGCCCCACGATGTGGTCTATTCTGGAGAATGTTCCATGTGCACTAGAGAAGAATGTATATTCTGTTGCTTTGGGAGGGAACGTTCTGAATATATCTCTGATGTCCATCTGGTCCAGTGTGTCGTTTAAGGCCTTTATTTCCTGTTGATCTTTTGCTTGGATGATCTGTCCATTTCAGTGAGGGGGGTGTTAATACTATTATTGTATTATTGTTGATGTGTTTCTTTGATTTTGTTATTAATTGGTTTATCTAGTTGACTGCTCCCATGTTAAGGGCATAGATATTTAAAATTGTTAGATCTTCTTATTAGACAACCCTATGAGTATAATATAGTGTCCTTCTCATCTCTTATTATAGTCTTTGGCTTAAAATCTAATTTATCTGATATAAGGATTGCCACCGCAGCTTTCTTTTGATGTCCATTAGCATGGTAAATTGTTTTCCACCCCCTCACTTTAAATCTGGAGTGTCTTTGAGTCTAAAATGAGTTTCTTGTAGACTGCATATTGATGGGTTTTGGTTTTTTATCCATTCTGATACCCTATGTCTTTTGATTGGGACATTTAGCCCATATACATTCAGAGTAACAATTGAGAGATATGAATTTAGTGTCATTGTATCGCCTGTAAGGTGACTGTTACTGTATATTGTCTCTGTTCCTTTCTGGTCTAACTTTTAGTATCTCTCTTTGCTTAGAAGACCCCTTTCAATATTTCCTGTAGAGCTGGTTTGGTGTTTACAAGTTCTTTTAGTTTTTGTTTATCCTGGAAGCTTTTTACCTCTCCTTCTATTTTCAGTGATAGTCTAGCTGGATATAGTATTCTTGGCTGCATGTTTTTCTCATTTAGTGCTCTGAATATATCATGCCAGTTCTTTCTGGCCTGCCAGGTCTCTGGGGACAAGTCTCCTTCCAATCTAATATTTTTACCATTGTATATTACAGACTTCACGTCCTGGGCTGCTTTCAGGATTTTCTCTTTGTCACTAAGCCTTGTCAGTTTTATTAGATGACGGGATGTGGACCTATTTTTATTGATTTTGAGGGGGGTTCTCTGTGCCTCCTGGATTTTGATGAGGGAAATTCTCTATAATAATTTGCTCCAATATACCTTCTGCCCCCCTCTCTCTTTCTTCTTCTTCTGGAATCCCAATTATTCTAATATTGTTTCATCTCATGGTATAACTTATCTCTATCTATCCCCTCGTGGTCCAGTAGTTGTTTGTCTCCTTTTTGCTCAGCTTTATTCTCTGTCACCCGGTCTTCTATATCACTGACTCTCTCTTCTGCCTCATTTATCCTAGCAATAAGAGCCTCCATTTTTTATTGCACCTCATTAATAGCTTTTTTGATTTCAGCTTGGTTAGATTTTTAATTCTTTTATTTCTCCAGAAAGGGCTTTTATTTCTCCAGACATGGTTTTTCTAATATCTTCCATGCCTTTTTTGAGCCCAGCTAGCACCTTGAGAATCATCATTCTGAACTCTAGATCTGACGTATTACCAATGTCTGTATTGATTAGGTCCCTAGCCTTTGGTACTGCCTCTTATTCTTTTTTTTTTGTGGTGAGTTTTTCTGCCGTGTCATTTTATCCAGATAAGAATATATGAAGGACAAAATAAATACTGAAAGGGTGGCAAAGACCCCAGAAAAATGTGCATTAACCAAATCAGAAGAGATCCCAAATGGTGGGGGGAAGAGAGGGGGTAAAAAGAATTTCAAAAAAAAAAAAAAAAGAAGAAAGAAAGAAAGAAAAGAAAAAAAAGGAAAACATACATATTATACTGGTGAATAGAACAGAACCACCTACTTAATTTTGAGAGTATTTTGGTCTCTTAGAAGAAACTAGCTCCCAAAATTTTAAAGAAAGAAAAACTTCTATATACATATACAAAAATAAGGGTAAACATGATGAAGGGATGGAATATGACTATTTAAAGAAGAACATTTTTTAAAAATTCTAAAAAGCAGTTGATAAGTTGGTTGGGCAATGGAAGAAAAGGAAAGTGGAGAGAATTTGCTCAGGCTGGAGACTATAACAAAGCCCCATGCTAGATTTAGCATTTCTATTAGATTTCTATTCTAATTTTCTATTTCTATTTCTATTCTAAATTTCTATTCTAATCATTTCTAATAGATTTCTATTAGAAGAAGTTGTATCCCAAAATTTTTTAGAATAAAAAATCTAAATGTATACAAAAAATAAAGTTAGATACATGGAAGGATAAAATACGACTATAATAATGAAGTTTTGAAAGTTTATTTTTTTAAGAAAGGTATTGTTAAGATAAAGTAGTTAAAAAAATTAAAAGAGGAAAAATTAAAAGTTAAAAATTAGAATAAGAAAAAAATAAAATTTAAAAAATTTAATTAATTTTAATTTAAAAAATTTAATTAATTTTTCAAGACTAAAGAATCATGAGGAGAAAGCCATGAATTCTTTGCTTTCCCCTCCTCTGGAATTCCATTGTTCTCCTTGATCAGTGAGCTTGGTCTTAGCTGGATGTTCTTGTTGATCTTCTGGGGGAGGGGCCTGTTGTAGTGATTTTCAAGTGTCTTTGCCCGAGGTGTAATTGCACCACCCTTGCCAGGAGCTGGGCTAAATAATCTGCTTGGGTTCACTCTCAGGAGCTTTTGTTCCCTGAATGCTTTCTATAGAGCTCTGAAGGATGGGAATGAAAATGGCGGCCTCCCAATCTTCACTCTTTTTTTTTCCTTTTTTTTTGTGGTCAGGAAAGTTTATTTTATCAATGCCTAGTAATAAAGCTGACAATGAATTAGAAAATAAAGGTTTTGTTTTGTTTTTTACTACTAATTTATTTCACATTTATTCTTAAAACTCCTATGTAAAATACTTCCACATCAAATGAACGTATTATGCATACACAATCTAGATAAGCTCATAACCATGATATTGATGCACAGCATGGTAATGTACCTTTGCATCTTCTCTCTGCAACTTGAATTTAATAATATCTGTTATGGTTTTAATATCAGCAGGAAGATTCCTTTTTCGTAGCTTTCTGCAAAGGGGTCTGAGATAGGACTCGGTTTGTTTTTGAGTAGCACTGTTTAGTTTGCCCTGCACACTGTGCTTCATGTAATCTTCTCAGGCATTCAATTCTTTAGCCCAAACACCAAGAAGAAACTTAAGGAACTTGGTAATGATGACCATGTCCTTATGATCATCCCCTTTTCCTAAAGACTCTCCCAATGCCTCTAACTCTTCAGTTGTGTGTTTTCTTCATGAACTTTCAAATCATTCTGTGTCTTCCTCTCCAGACTCCTGACCACCCACAGGCTCATTGAGGTACTGCTGGCGATCTTATCCAAAGCTGCTTTCAGATCATTCCTCAATCTCTTGTTAACTTCTGGTGTGAGAATCTCTATTTTTCTTAAACGTTGAAAAGCATAATAATCAGTTTCTCTGAATAGTATGATTGGTTCTCCTCAGGGCCCCATTCCTCAATGTGCCTTCAGAGAAAAGTGCTCAATCACCCCCATCTCCCTGGTCTCTGGCCCCGCTCTGAGCTCACCCTGCCTGTGACTGAGCATTTCTGTTGGTGCACAGCCCCCTTTGGAGTCTCCAAACCCAACAGATTCCTGCCACTCTGCTCTTCCAGGGGTTTCTCCCCAGATCTGCCACTTGTGGGGTCCCTGTTCAAACATCAGTGACCTGACTGTGCCATGGATCACAACTTAAGGTAACCCTGAGCTGAGAGCTCACTCCTTGGCTCCATCTCTGTGGTTGGCTTCCCCGCTCTAACACCTGCGAGCTCTGGTACACCCAGACAACCCCGATCTTTCTGTGACTCCACAGGACCTGAGACCATGTTGTCCCCAAGAGGGCTCCACCCCCACTTGGCAAGTCTCTGCAGCAATATCCCTCAATGGAGCCGACTTTTAAAAGTTCTGATTTTGTGCTTTGCTGCTCCACTGCTTGCCTGGAGCCGTCCCCTACCCCCGCGATCTATCTTTCTGTCGTTTCAGATTAACTTCTCTCCATCTACCTTTCAGAAAGTGATCGATTTTCTGTTTCTAGAATTGCTGCTCTTCTTCTCTTTGATCTCCTGTTGGATTTGTAGGTGTACAGAATGGTTTGATAACTATCTAACTGAACTCCTGCGACCTGATGTCATCTCAGCCTGCTACTCTGCCATCTTGACTCCTCTTCTCTGTGCCTGGCTTTTCTAATCACAGAACCACTCTTGTCACAAAAACATCATCTTAAGTATCATTTTCTTCCATGTGGCCCAATGGCGACAGGGAGGAATCACAGTTGATTCTTCCTTCATTTTCCTTTTCTTAATTTCTCTTCTTTGCACTTTCAGATATCTTTTTCTCTGTTTTGTTTTGCATCTAATCCCTTTCTATTTTGTCCTTGTCTGTCCATGTGGGCCTCAGTGTTTCTGTGCTTTTGGGTAATTTTTAGCACCATAGTCTCAATGTTTTTTCAGAACTGGATCTCTGCTCTTTTAAAGAATGGGCTTTTGTACAAGGTAGGTCTCCTTCAGATTCAACTCCATTAACTGACATGCTCTACCTTTTAGGAAGCAAATCAATTTCCGAAAGATAAAGTTGCTAGCTCAGTGATTAGAAGTCACTGTGAGCCAGAATGAATCAGTGCCATCATTTCCTATCTAGCCTTGAAACGTACCTTGCAAAACAGGAGTTTCTTCAGCTCGCCTTCCAGAGGATAGAGTAAAGGAAAAAGCAGTGCACAGAGAGGGAAAGGAAGAGAAACAGGGAATAAGCATTTAAAGGGAAAAAATAGAAACACAGGGTATATTTCAAAAGCTAAGTAATGCTGATAACAGAATGGGACCATCAATTGTACCCCAAAGCCAAGAGTTTTCTAATCACAATGAAGATCAGTGATGAACAGCACAAAATGTATCATAAAATTATTTAAACTATTATGTTATCTGGCAGCATGGAATAAGATATACTCATATTTTATCTTAACCTTTAAACAGAATGTTTGAAATAGGCCTTGGTTTGTTACATGACAATATTTAAAAAAAAAATGAAATATACCTATATGGTTACCAAGGATTTTTTGTGTGTGAAATCTTGGTGTATTCAAAATGGACAGTCATAGTAAGAAACAGGAATAAGTTGGAAGAACATTCAAATTATACATAAACAGGTAAGGAGAAGTGAACTAATAAATAAGAGTCTTACTCAAGATGCTGTTATTAGGGCGCCTGGGTGGCTCAGTGGGTTAAGCCGCTGCCTTCGGCTCAGGTCATGATCTCAGGGTCCTGGGATCGAGTCCCGCATCGGGCTCTCTGCTCAGCAGGAAGCCTGCTTCCCTCTCTCTCTCTCTCTCTCTCTGCCTGCCTCTCCATCTACTTGTGATTTCTCTCTGTCAAATAAATAAATAAAATCTTATAAAAAAAAATAAAAAATAAATTTAAAAAAAAGATCCATGCTTGTTTAAAAAAAAAAAGATGCTGTTATTAAACATTATAGCATTTTTATAGGTATTTTAATTATATTTTTGTTTTATCTGTTAAGCATTTCAAAGACATAGCATCATATTATGGTTAGTTATGTATAATATTATGTTTTTAATTTTACTTGTAATTCTATCAACTCCTTCTTATTTTTGCTGTTTTAAAGTATTAGTGAGCTTTAGGCAGTACCAAGACTCCACTAAATAACAAAAATAATGCCAGAGGAGATTTTACGATTAAAAATTAGAATAGAATTTGGGTTTTAATATTGACTCTGTCACTATAGTTGTGTGACCCTAAGAAATCTCATAGGTTCTTTATACTTCTGATTATTAGTCTGTAAAGTGTATTACTGTGTGGAGCAAAGATAATGATGTTTTTATATTTAAGAGTATCTAGCACAAAGTAAATGACTAATGTATGGCAATTTACATTATAACTACATCTTTATAAAGACCCCAATTAGACATAATTAGATATAATAAAGACATTATAACTACATCTTTATAAAGACCCCAAATTATGAAAATTTGGAGTCTTTATAAAATATACATCAGTATATTTTATAAAGACTCCAAATTTTCATAATCATTTGTTGAAAGACCTTATATAAGAAAGGATTCCATCTTTAAGGTCAAGAACAGGGGTCAGAAAACTTTTTTCTGAAAACGGTCAGATAATAAATAGTCTAGGTTTTGTAGACCACACCATCTCTCGTTACACAACTCTGTTGTTACATCACAAAATCAGTCATAAGTAATAAATAAACAAAAGGGCATGGCTGTGTCTCAATAAAAGTTTACAAAATCAGGCAGTGGGTCCGGTTTGGGCTACGGGCTTTCATTTGTCAACCTGTGTTTGAGACTGTCTTCTCTCCCTTCCTTTCATCACTTATCTAAAAAACAACACCTGATTTATTGGCTCTCAGAAATAAGGTGCATGTTTCTATGCCAGGACTTTCAGTCTGTACACACTGACCCCTACTAAGAAAAGACAATTGGGATTTAACACTGCATGACTTAGAGTCTGCTAGGAGAAACAAAAGAAGTTCTAAGACTGATGAAAAAAAAAAAAAAGAATTTATTGTAGGATTTGACCACATACATGGAGGGAGCTGGTTAAATAGGCTGTGTGAGGCCGTTACTTCTATGTCTGGTGTTGGGCTGATGTTAGTTGCACAGCAAGTGAAGGGGGAAATATAGATATGAAGTAGGAGACAGCAAAGACAAACCAAAGTCATGAGGGCCAACTGAATCCCATATCAGCTCCTTCCCACCTTGACCTCCAACTTCAGTTATATAGGTGGCTCCCAGAGCTAGTGCTCTTTTCCACAGAGCTTATTAGATGCTCCTGGTCTAGGGGGTCACAGACCCTCAAGGCAGACATTAACTAGGAGCCTAAGTGGCTGTAGGCCCTATGGTTGCACCCAACACATCATTTGAGCTTGTCCCTACCTTCCTGGTTCAACATGGCTGCTGCTTCACCCCCTCTTTGCAAATCTCCTAGACAGTTCTTAACTGTTACCGAGCTATGCTACAAACCTTCTCCCTGAATTCAAGTATCTTTTGCCAAGGAATTCAGAGGACAATGTCAGTCAGTGTCATTAAAGTTTAAACAGACTTCCCGTACGTTGGCTTTTAAAATAGCCTTGAAGATATATATGTTGCTGGCTTTAGTAGTTTAGTTGCCTCTGTGGGGCACCTACATTCCCTCGGTACTTATAACTTATCTCTATGAATAATTGAATAACTTCAAGAAAAGATGAGATGAGGTCATCAACTAAGTTATCAGCACCAAAGCTTCTGTTCAGGATGCACTTTGAATTTCAGCTTTCCCGAGACCCAGTCTTATCTCATTGCTAATTCCCTCTTGTCACCTTCTCTCGTATTTTCTGTTATCATCAAAATAATTGGCTGGCAACCCACATATTTCTATATCAAAGGCAATTTTCTCTCCTCAGTCTATCAGAACCATTACCAGAGGGAAAACCTGAACATTACTTAAACATAGATTCACTGGGCAGGAAATACAGTCGTGAAGTTGAATCTAGCTTAAGGACATTTAAACAAATTTAGGGAAGATCTTCCTTGTTGTATTTTCTGGATTCATTGTCTCCAACTCATCCTTAGAAAGCCTCCCACCAAATACATTTTCTAACTGTGTCATCATGAAACTATTTAATGTCCAAATGCCCTCAACCATGCAACAGTAACAGGAGACTCAGGTCCTACCTGAATAAAACTAGGCAGTGATGTTGATATTCAGCAACATAGCCTTAAAGCTCTCCTCTGGTGAGGAGGGCAATCCTCATGCTAATAAAAATCAATCAATCAAACAAACAAAAAAACAACCTCATTGTGGATGTTTGCAAAATATCCATTATTAGCTGCAGCTCCCCTACCCAACTTATAAACATTTTGAAATATACATTTGACTGCTGTCAATAGCAGACTTTTCCTCTGTTAAGTATAAGCCCTGTGAAATAAGTCATTAACCCCTTGTTGCTCAAAGGGTGGGTACCTATGAAAGAGCAGCATAGGCATCACCTGTGAGCTTGCAATGTGGACTCTTAGCCTCAAACCCAGAGCTGCTGAATCACCATGTGTTTTAGCAAAATTCCCTTGTCATATATTTTCACATTGAGATATGAGAAGTGCCAGCTTAATTCTTGGAGTGTTCTCATTAAATTGGAAATCATAATATATAAATGGTCAAAAGGATTAAATTAGATTATGTGCTGAGTGTCTGGCACCAAAGCCTGGGGCAAAAGGACTTTCCTCTACTTAAGGGAGGAGAATGGGTGCTTTTGTTCCTCTCTGCTTGATCATGAAGGCTGATGGAAGAAGTTTTTATCCAAGGGAATATTTGGGAAATGGTCCTCTCCCACAGACAAGAGCAGGGTTCTGCAGAAACTTGCCCATTTTTGGGAATTAAGCATTGAGAACAGGTACAAGGTTGACCTCAGCAATCTCAAGAAAGCCATTTCCATGAGATCCCTCCTCTCTATAGAGGGGAGTGCCATGTATGTTTGGCTAGACCTAGATTCATTTAGCAACGGGGCCATATTTTTTTGTTGGTATGTCTGCTTCCCACATAATGAGGTTTTTAAATCTCTTTTTTAATTGTGCTTAATATGTTCATAAGTAAATCCCCAGAAGGAAATTACCCCTTGGGAACTTTGTAATCAGTCTTCTATCCCCAAAGTTAAAGACAGTTATAGCAGTACATACAATGTCAAGCCCACCAGAAACTATCCATCATTCTTTTCATTTAAAAATGGGTGTGGAGGGCGCCTGGGTGGCTCAGTGGGTTAAGCCGCTGCCTTCGGCTCAGGTCATGATCTCAGGGTCCTGGGATCGAGTCCCGCATCGGGCTCTCTGCTCAGCGGGGAGCCTGCTTCCTCCTCTCTCTCTCTGCCTGCCTCTCTGCCTACTTGTAATCTCTCTCTGTCAAATAAAT
>NC_081559.1:134069009-134304764 GCF_022355385.1 Mustela nigripes
GGAGGGCGCCTGGGTGGCTCAGTGGGTAAGCCGCTGCCTTCGGCTCAGGTCATGATCTCAGGGTCCTGGGATCGAGTCCCGCATCGGGCTCTCTGCTCAGCGGGGAGCCTGCTTCCTCCTCTCTCTCTCTGCCTGCCTCTCTGCCTACTTGTAATCTCTCTCTGTCAAATAAATAAATAAATCTTTAAAAAAAAAAAAAATAAATAAAATAAAAATGGGTGTGGAGCACCCACAATCTGTAAAATGATTTAAAAGTTAACTCTTGATATTGTGCTTATCGTGCTAGGGGTTGAGATTAATGTAGGCAGATGGCCCATATGCCTGTGAATAATGTGAAAAGAGGTAAGGAAAATACTTTTTGTGTGCAAGCTTATTTATTTACTATGACTGATAAATAAATAGCAACTATATCAAAGTAGGAAGAAGCCTAGGAAAATTGTAAACTAGTCTTCTTTTTATATTTTAATGCCAAAGAAAGCTAGGTGTGCACTTGGATTTCTAACAATTGATTTCAGCGTGTGAACATACTGACTGAGCCCTCTAATTGCCATGGAAAGCAAATGTGTGGATTTTTAATACTAACAATAATGATAAATATATATTATGTATATCTGTAGTGTTTCAAACAAATTGTTAAATAGTACTTTAATGAATTTGATCACTGGTTTTTCCCAATGAGATTATTTGTCTGCTTTTAATGTTTTCTAACTGAAGATATCATTAAAACTGTATATAAGCTATGTATTTTGCACTATCCATTTGACGTTTTCACACTATAAATACATAAAATATTTTGGAACAATGTTGTGGTGTTATTGCAATCATTATTTCCAGATATGTGTGTATGTTTCCAGAATATATATATATATATTTGATATGATGTCAAGTGTGTATTTAAGTATACATATATAAGTTCATATATATACATATATGTGTATGTATTTGACACTTATTATTCAGAAAAAAAATTCCACTTCATTTATCTACATCTTTGATCAATGTGTATGTTTTCATTTCTTACCAGGTTGCAGAAATATTGCACCACTTTAAAGTATTCTTAGAGATTGTGTTTTGCTGATAGGCATTTTACTCTATTTGTTCAGATTTGATTACTACACTTTAGTGCACCATAAACATGTATTTGGGTTTTATGACTGCTGTCTTGTTTCTGAAAGTGCTAAGCTTAGCAGGATTATACTGCGATGACTGTTGCTTTGAATCTGACAGATTTTATGTGTTTCAGAGAAACATGGGTAATGATAATGCATGACCTGTTTGTTTATAAAGGACTGAAGTTTGCCTTTCTGTTATTTCAATCTCCTGGAGCAACTCTGAATAATTCAGGGCTCTCCTTCATACTCAGCCTTCAGTTGAGTAGAGTTACCACGGTTGTGCCAAGTCTTCTTTCCTTCCGCTGAACATCCTCATTTTCTTCGATAGCTCCGTAATATCCTCATTTGTAGAGCTGTTTCTATCTCTGGCATCTTTTCATGATCCACTCTAGTTAAATATGAGCACATAAATGAGCACATATCTTGGATGTTGTTTAATATTGAATTTGGCTTTTTCTGTGTTCACATTACAACATATTCTTGGCTCATATAGAACTATGGTAGATCTCCCTGTCTTTTACTCATTTCGTTGACCTTTCAACTATAATCTAAATATGTAATTTTGTATTGATCCCTATTAAATTTCAGTTATTTGGCCATTTATATTAGGTTAGGTCATCAAAAGTGCATATCCTGATTTCTATTCTGTGCTACTGATTGGTGTGTTTTGTTTTTACGCTGATATCCTACTGATTTAATTATTGTAGCTTCATAATGTAGTTTGAAATCAGGGAGTGTGATGTCTCCAGCTTTGTTCTTTTTTCTCCTCAGGTTTGGCTATTTATTTTTTTTATTAGGGATTGCATTGAATCTGTATATTGCTTTGGGTAGTATGGACATTTTTAATGATTAGTCCTTTTTGTATCTTGACTATATCAAAATCAAATGTTTTTTTTTTTTTTAATTTAAGTCCTAACCCCATACAATTTTTTTAAAAGATTTTATTTATTTATTTGACAAACAGAGATCACAAGTAGGCAGAGAGGCAGGCAGAGAGAGAGAAGCAGGCTGCCTGCTGAGCAGAGAGCCCGATGCGGGGCTCAATCTCAGGACCCTGGGATCATGACCTGAGCAGAAGGCAGAGGCTTTCACACACTGAGCCACCCAGGTGCCCCTCAAAATCAAATTCTGATTGTGATATTGTCTTACATTCTTGGAAGATGTTGGGGGAATCTAAATAAAGGGTACAGGGTTGGGAAGGGTTAGTGCCTCTTATGACATGCTAATCCTATGGAATTTTCCTTAAGAAAAAAATGTTTGTGGTCAAATAAATTTGTAAAATTATTTATACTGTGTTTCATATCTTACAGATTTTCAGTCACCATTATTAAATAATCAAAACTTCTGAGAAGTTCTCCAGTTAAGAAACCAATTTAAACTTCATTTACCTAATATTTCCCAAGTTTATTTGACTACTGAATTATTTTCAAGTAATGCTAGTGACATATCATAAAGCTGGTGTTCTGCTTGATACAGTTTGTGAATTGTTAATTTATTCTATTGGCTCTATTTAATTTTGATTTGATTTTCCAATAATATCAGCTGGTATTTCAACATCTGTGTAATAATGTATTTGATAGAGGTGATCTTTATCTTCATCTAAGCTAATGAGAAAAATGGTGAGAAGTGAGTATTGGGACAATCTACTAGAGATCTTACCTCAGCTTTTATCTGTCCCATGATTATGTGATATTCTCCGATTATCACTGTTCGGTCAGAAAGTGTTTCTCTATCTGACACAGCATCCATCTTATGCTCGTTCATCTTGTTCACACAGTTAGTGTCTTAATACCAGAATATTTCTCTAATTTAAAAAAACAAAAGCAACAACTAGGGTAGAGCAAAGGTCCTCTCTGTTGTGTTGTGCTTTAAAATTTTGTAACTGCAGAATAGACAATACTTATTAGAGATCACATAGAGCTAATTAAGTAGTATGTGACCCATAGAGGAAATCAGAGTAAGAGAACCCCAGTTATCATTTTTCTTACAAGTGATAATGTATTGCATGCATTTGTTTTCCATTGCATATAGACTCAAAACACACATATAAGGAGCTACTATTCTACTCGATGGAAGATATTACTTGAAATTCTATTAGATTTTATAATTTTATTTGTCAAAAATCTGACAGGAGTGGTGGTTTCTTCAGATGTAGAAAATAGACCAACTCAGTCCATCTTGGGAGATTTTATGTGCTTGTTAGAGCTTCCTCAATGAAATATTTCTCCTCCTCCTCTTCCTCCTCCTTCTTCTTCAAAAAAGAAGGAAATAAGGAGATCTGAATTCCTAATGTTGACATATATAGAAATTTGAATGAATATTAACTCCACAGCTGGAAGCTGTTCTAAGTAAAATAATAAGTTTATGCAAAATCTAAACTCTAAATGACACCTCCATATTAATTATACTATGTCTGCAAAGAAAGAAATATGAATATAAACCATTAAAAGTTGGAACTGTCATTAGGAGACCGGCACAGGGGTTTTATAAGTTCCTAATTCTTTGCTTATAAATATGACTTGTATTTAGCTAATGTGATACATTCCGATTTTTGTGAATTATACTAAACTGCTAATAAAATGGTATACACCTAAGTCAGTATAAACTAAGTATCTATAGCTAAAAATAATTTATCACACTTACTTCTTAATCACTCTTTTCGTCAAACTGTTATTCTTCAGTTTATATTGCTACTTTTGGCACAGTATACTTTCTAATCCCTCATATTGTCACTTACTGAAGTGCATGTATAACTGCCTACTCATATTTTCTATCCCATATGTGTTACAGTGATACATTGGAGGGAGTCTGCAATTGGCATTAGAGATGGATACTGTTTGTTCATTTTATGAAATAATTGAAGTAGGATAAAAATATTTTGTTCTTACAGAGGTGTGCAATCTTTAGAATTGTCCACAATGATGACATGCTAAATCTGTCTCAAGGCCACAAAATGCTCAGATCCTAGCATGAACACTGACCACCCAATATTGGATGATCTTTTAATGGGGTTCTATGTTAAGAGTGAACAGAGTAATATGATGAGTCTTCCGTATGCTGTATGTCCTAAAGTTTCTACCTATATTAAAGAGCTATAGTTCCTGATCTTCAGGAGCATAGTGTTTTTATTGGGACTTAAGTGTTATCATTGGCTCCAAGTGACAAGGTAAGTCATTTATCTCCTTTTAACTTTGATTACCTAATTTGGATAAGTTGGATGATAATACATGCTTACTATTTTTATGATTGATACATAGGCTATGAAAATTTTCTCCATTTTCTATTTATTTTTAATACAATTGTGTTATTTAAACATCAAAAATAACTGTCATTCCCAGTGTTTCCTCGAGGACCTGGGGTTGCTTTTAATCCTATCCCAAGATTCAGACTGTTCAGGCATTTACTTATTTCTAGTTTAATGTTCTTTACACACATACACACACACACACACACACACACACACACACAGCCATCATTCTATATGTTATCTCTCAGCTTTTCTGGAAATACAAATTATTAGAATAATATTGTATGTATATGGAAATATTTTAGAAGAAATAGTAACCTTCCCCTGAGGATTTAAACCTTTCAGTACTTGGTGATAAAGTATAAAACACAAACAGTAAAATGAATTTGGCTAATGTTCAAGTAGTATTTTTTTCCTTCTTCTAAGTATGGTGCTAAATTAGGGATGGAAAGTTATTGAAACCAAGAGTCTTTAAAATAGCTGTTTAATGTCATGGGTAACAGGCTAAAGATCCCTTAGCAGAAGGAATCATCACTACCTAGCTACTTTTGCTTAGTTAGAATCCTTTCAGTGTAATTGTCTACAAAATCTACAATAAAGGTATTATACCTGGAGACTTTGAATATTGTATTTGATGGAATGCTATAATAGTAGTTAAAATTTACAAAGTATGTCAAATACAGTGTTAAATGCATTGTTCCATGACATTTGGTGCTGATAAAAGTTCTGGGTCAAAATTAATTCTTCTAATTGATTTTTAACTCAAGCAGATTTCTTGGAAATCTGACAGAAACATTTAAAAGTAAAATATATATCAAAATAGACTTTTGTTTCCACATACGCAAATCAGAAAGGCATAAAAGAAACCCACAAATACAATTTGGGAATTTTCCAGGCCATCTGGGTAGCTCAGTCAGTTAAGTGTCTGCCTTCAGCTCTAGTCATGATCCTGGAATCCCAGGACTGAGCCTTGCATGAGCTTTGCATCAGCAGGGCGTCTGCTTCTCCCTCTCCCTCTGCTCCTCTCCCTTGCTCATGCTCTCTCTCTCTCACTCTCTCTCTCAGATAAATAAAATCTTGGGACTTTTCTGTAAACTTATTGATGTAAGCTAGTATATTAAAATGTACATAAATACAGTTGGTTTATAGAAGTATTGCTCTTTTAAAAATGCAATCAGATTCTAAAGGATTATATCTTTATATTGTTTACTTAATTCGTTGTATAAAATATTCCTAAAGATTTGTAAATTCTTTATACAAAAAACTTAAATATTTTACCACCTAATTACTTCTCAAGGTGTGCTGTTTGGACCAACAACATTAGTATCTGCAGGGAGATTAGAAAATGTCAGGCTCCATCTAAACCTATTAAATCAGAATTTGCAGTTTAACCAAAGCCCTGCTGGTTCATACACACATTTAGTAAGTTCTATCTACTTTTAAAAGATACATATAAGTGCCTTTAAAAATGCTATTATTATCATAGGGTCATAGAGAAAAAAGTCACATAAAGTGTTAATATAAATACATAACAAAGTATTAAACTTTTCTTTAAATCAATAATATTTCTTTTTAACACTTTTAAAAATGATTTATGCTGTGCATTTGCACTTTGAAATGATTATATTATATTTAGAATTACATGTTATGAGATTTTTAAGTTATTTTATGCATTATTAAAAACGGAGTGAAAGAAAAATTGAGGCAAATTTAAGGAAAGCCTTTTCTGAGCTTAAAATTTGTTATACCACAAGGGGGTGCTAATGCTTTTGATTTGCAATTTGAAGATTTACATCTAGATAAAATAAGTCTTCAAAAAGAGTGACTATGCGTTATATATGTAAGTAAATTCCACACAGAACAAAGTGGTGTAGGTTATTAAAATAGAAACCTGGGTTAAAAATTAAACTTATTTTTACAAGTTTCTTTTATGTACAAAGATTAATTTAGAAAGCTTCATATTTCCATTCTTTTTTGAACATCATGCAAAATTTAGAGAAAATTTTAGCATAAAAACATTGAAGAGAATATGCCAAAATATGAACAGTGGCTACTTCATGAGACTAACATTTACAGGAAACTATTATCTTTTTTATGTGTTTTTGTGTATTTTCCATTTCATCTTCTCACCATGGTCATTGGAGATTACATTTTAAACGGGGGGGGGGGGGGGGGTTAAGAAGGAAAGGAAGGCAGGAAGGAAGGAAGAAAAGATTTAGTAGTCAATTGTCAAGGTATGTTGGGGCTAATACTTGAATTTTGCTTGAAACTTACAAATGATTTAAATGTAAGAAAGACACAAGAAACAAAGAATTTGAAGTCTTGTGAATAGAATTAGATAATACTTGCAATGCTAAGATGCCCCCTGAATTTTCCTTTCTTCATGTCGTATTTACCGAGGCTACAAGGAAGGTAACATAACTTGATTTTGGATTCCTGCTTAAATTAGTGCAACATTAGATATTCTTTCAATAGAAACTTCTTACTGAGTGAGACTACACCTAAACTACTACAAATGTGTTCCTCTAGCAGGATATACAAATTCTTTTTAAATCAGGAGGGTAAATTTGATGTGATTGCCTTCCTAAATCTAGAACAAACTTGGTGGCCAATAGAAGTAGCTGTTGTGTGTGGCTTATCCACACAGCAGAGCAGAGCCGTGACACAGATGGACCCAGGAGCGTAGGAGTGAGGGGAGCCTTGGGCTTGATCTCATGGCACGAAATGTCCAGAACCGGCAAACCCGTGCAGCCAGGAGGTGGAGGAGCAGAGGGTGGGTGTGGGGATCGGGGGGACGAGGGAGTGACGCCAGTGGGTACGGTGTCTCCTTGGGGGCGATGGAATGGGATGTGGCGTAGTACGCTAGATGTTGCTGGGTCGTGCACGTGAAGTGTGGGCTTCATGTCTTGACAGTCGCATCTCATCTCCAAGACGTTCCGAGCGGAGACGGGAGTGGGGAAGCCACCCCGATGTTCCTGGGTGACTTCTGTCCTGGGTTGTCCACGGACTTGTGTTTCCGGGGCGAGGCAAGGGCATAGCAGGGGTCGGGTGCGTGAGAAGGTCCCGTGTCTTCCCAGACAGCAGGGTCCCTATCAGGGTTCCAGAGCCTCCCGCAGGCCTCAGGACAGGACAGGACAGGACCAGGGCCGGCCCCAGGGGCGACCTGGTCTCTAGGGATGGCTCCCCGGGCCCCTGTGGGCCCCTCGCCCCTCCCCAGGGCCCTGAGCACCACCGAGGTTCTTACTGCTGTTCAAACGAGCGTTTCCAAGAAAACTGCATTACTGACGAGCTAACACGGGTGACGTGACTTGCCTCCGCTGTTCTGAGCATTTGAGAATCAGCCCAAGTAGTTCAGACGTGACCGTGAACGTGAAACGGCGGTGTGACTGCTTTTGGGCCAAGGACTCTGACACGGGACCTATTTTTGGACGGAGAAACGGACTTTTATCCTGCTCTGGTATTTTTAGCGTATTTTGAATCCTACACTGCTTCTTGGCATCGCGAGTTCTTGTGGCGTCTGATACAGTCACAGCAGCACGGGTGGGGGCGGGGGGGATGGACTTGCTGGTGCTGAAGCTGCCCGCGCCTTCAGTCACTGGGACCCTCTGTTTCTTCTTCCGTGAGACAGAGCGGGGGCTGGAAGCATTCTGACGGGAGCAGACGTTCCGAGCCCTGGTCCGTGGACCCATGTGTGGAGTTTCTGCAGCGGAGCAAGGAAAAGGGAAGTGGGGGTTTCACAAAGTTGAGTTAATTTCTTATAAAAAACTGTTTTTGTTCAGAGTTCTGTCTTCCAACATTTGTGATGCCAAAATGTGTTATTAGGAAACACTGAAATGATTCACCAGTGGTTAAATTCGGTATCTGGAAAAACAGGAAAGAAAGAGGTCAGGCCTGTGTGACCCCAGAGCGGTTGCTGGCCATTCCGTGGTTGGTGATTTCCTAAAGCCTGAAACCCTGCTGTTGGGGGCTCATGTCCTTCCGTTGTCCAACTTCGAGACCCAGTGCCGACCCCCTCGAATGGGCCCCAGAGGGCCCGGTGGGGAGGGAGAGGGTGGGGGCCCAGCTGTCAGTGTGGCTGGATCGCAGGGGCATTGGGCAGGAGGGGCCCCCAAGGCTGGGCCACTCAAGGATCCATCAAGCTCAGTCCCACTCCGAGCTGGTAGTCAAGGAGGGTCCCTGGGGTGCTGCGGTGGATGCTGTGTGGGAGAAAGGCACCAGACCCTGTGGGAGGCGAGGGGACAGGAGGTGGGGTGCTGGCCTGGGAGGGGGGCTGTCTTCAAGGGTGACTGTGGGTCTGCCACTGATTTGGGAGTCTGTGGTTGGAGCCAGCAGCCGCGCTGTGGTCCCCAGTGGCATGGTTCACTGTAGATAATATATGTTCTATAAATATGTATCTATTCTCCAATGTTTATTATCTACAGTCTGAAGAAGTTACCAGGGTTGGCTTGGTTTGCCATCATTTTGCCATTAGTATATAAAATACACTTGGATGTCACTAATATATTTGTATTTCATGCAGTTGCATATCTAATCCAAATCTGATCTATTACTTTTCTACTCTTGGCAGATATCACTTAGAGAAAAAAAAAATACCATACCATTTAAAAGTTAAAAGCAAACAACTGATCACAATTCCTGAACATGCTTTTACTTTCTTACTTGGAGTACCAACCCTCAGTAAACCAACATAGAAAATAATTAAATCTGTTTCTTTGTTAAGAGATAGAGTTCTTTAGATGTTTATTTATTTATTTATTTATTTAAGATTTTACTATTTACTTGACAGAAAGAGATCACAAGTAGGCAGAGAGGCAGGCAGAAAGAGAGGGAGAAGCAGGCTCCCTGCTGAGCGGAAAGCTTGATATGGGGCTCCATGTGGGGCTTGATCTCAGGACCCTGAGACCATTACCTGCACCGACTGAAGGCAGAGGCTTAACCCACTGAACAACCCAGGCACCCCTCTTTAGATGTTTATAAAGCACAAGCCTACCTCACTAAAAGAGCACAGCGCAGGTCTTCCAAAATAGCACAGAAAATATATATATATTTTAATGTCCAAATGAGAATTAATGAGGAACACCTATTTAGGTGGCTGGTGTTCCAGAATCTGCCCTTCTGAATTCTTGTCCCCCTAAGGTTCTGAGGTTTTATGTTTTGGGATGATAGTTGTGTACACTGCCTTGCTGCTCCCAGGTACAGAAACTTCTTTGCCTTGATTCTTGACATAAGTGGCGAGGATTCCTAAATAATTTTTATCAAATTTTATGTGAACACAAAATGGAAATAGTTGATGAGAGCAGAATTTAAATTTTTCTTCACTTTTCCAAATCATCTCCATTCCTACAAATGCAATTAGAGGGGTGCCTATGTGGCTCAGTGGGTTAAGCGTCTGATCCCAGTATCCTGGGATCAAGTCTCACATTGGACTCCTTGCTCAGTAGGGACCCTGCGTCTCCCTCTGTCTGCCACGTGCCATCGTGCACTTGCTTGCTTTCTCTCTGTCAAATAAATAAAATAAAAAATCTTTTTAAAAAATGCAAGTAGAAAGACTGAACCAGGTATACTTATACCTTAGTATACAAATATAAAGACACGTAATATAAAGACACATTCATTCCAAATGACCGATTAGTTCTTTAAATTCATTCTTCTTGGTTTTGTTCCTTCTCAGAAAATACCAGTCTCTTAGCCGGATCAACTTTGATTACTGTCTTATCCTCTATTGCCTGCAAGGGCTAGTCTGATGGTTTATCTTACCTCTTCAAAAAAAAAAAAAAAAAAAGTAGCAATCTTTTTGTTTTTCATGCTTTCTCTTCCTTGCCTTGCCAAGTGTTTCCTATAGATCAGCAGCAGCAGCAGCAACAGCACCTGGGAGCTTGTTAGAAAGGCACACATGCATCCCATTACCATTTGTGGTCTGAAGGCTATGCCTAGCTGAGTGCTTATTCTAAGGGCAAGGATGACTGAATAGTGAATTTTAGATGAAGAATGGCAAATATAGGGCCCATGTGCATTTTCCTCTATTCAGACCTGCAATAATAACATTCATCATTAAAGGAACATGTCACTCTTTTCCCTTGATCCCAGACTTTGCCTGAGACAGATTCTCAAACCAGCATTCTAAATAGCCCTTAACATAGACTTACATTAAATCTATTCATTAAAACTTATCTAAACCTTCTGGACAAAGATTATCAACTTTGCCCCCCCCTAGAGAAAATAAATGGTTGCATATAAGAGTATTGCAATATAAATTCAGAGTAAGTACAGAAACTAGAACAAATACATAATGAATGAGTAATAAGAGTTGACATGTAGATAGTGAGAGAGGATTATTCATTCCCAGAACTGTAAAGAATATCTTGGACCAAGTCCATGTAGACCAACAACTAATTTTTTCTTAAATAGAGAAACAGTATCAGAGTACTAAAGGATATGAGAAATAACCCTGCCTTTTAAATTTATAAATTTATAAAAGAAAAGAAGAAAGAGAACAGGAGGAGAAAGAGGAAGAAAGGAAGGAAGGGGACCTAAAAGTATGTATTTGACTTGTTAGTAGTTATATTCATTTATACTATATTATATTATATTAATGTATAATCATTAGAATTGGGATTTTTATTTCTTTAGTTGGAAGTAAAAGAGAAATATAATCCTGGTAATGTTATAATAAATGTTATCAGTGATAATATTATACTTATAACCCTGATCGGCTTAATTCAAATAATATGTGTTCTGGCTTTAACAGGTTGCAGAAGAGAACTGAAGTCATGCGGAAGTTACATGGTAAAAAACTTGAGTTATGGGATGCCTGGGTGGCTCAGTCAGCTAAGTGTCTGCCTTCTGCTCAGGTCGCGATCCTGGACACCTGGGATGGAGCCCCACATCAGGCTCCCTGATCAGTGGGGAATCTGGTTCACTCTCTGCCTGCCACTCCCTCTGCTTGTGTGCTCTCTCTCTCTCTGTCTCCCATAAATAAATAATATATTTTTTAAAAAGATTTTTAAAAATTTCTTTATAACAGAGAGAGATAACGAGAGAGGAAACACAAGCACAGGGGAGCTGGAGAGGGAGAAGCAGTCTCCCTGCCAATCATGGAGCCCAATATGGGGCTCGATCCCAGGACTTTGGGATCATGACCTAAGCCAAAGGCAGATGCTTAATGACTGAGCCACCCGGGTGCCCCAAAATCTTAAAAAAACAAAACAAACAAAAAACTTGAGTTACTATGTCTATCAGCATAATCAGTACCTAATACTAATAAATTATGAGAAGATAGGCCTAATTACTTCTGAGAAAATGAGAAATCAAAGAATTTATATCAAAATTAATAAATAATTTATAACATAACATTTTCCAGAGAAAGCTTTTAATGTGAATAATGAAAAGATATTGATTTTTCTGATGATGGAGTTGCCTACTCCCTAGGCTCACATTGTCGAAAACAGAAATAAAATCTTTTTCTATTCTAACCTTTCCCAGCATTTAGAATGCGTTTAGAAACTAGTCAAGGTTCAGGGCAGAAAAACGTTTAGCTATTTCAAGTGAAGAGTGCTTTAATACAGGGATTAGGTACTAACAAAATTATTTGCAGGGTGAAGGAGCAGAAGTCGGGTTTTCAGTCTTTTACTTCTATTGTTGATCCAAAGTTTCCTGGAGCAAATGCTTCTACCCAGAGATCAGGAAGCTTCATGAAACTGCTGTTAAGTCAGACATATCCTGCAGTGCCAAAGCTGGTAACTAGCTGTGGAGACCAGTCATGGAAGCCCACCATTGAAAAACAAACAAACAAACAAATGAACAAAAAACCATTTCTATAGTCTCTGTCTGGCATCAGCACTGACAGAGAGAAAATGCCCTCTATAACCCTCATCTTCCAGTTTGTCAGTGCATCTCGTGACAGAACCAGATTGCATCCAAAGTTCTAGCTGCAAGAGAATCTCGGGATAGAAATCCTCAGTCTTCTAACTCTAATGGAACTTGGAAAAGCATGTAAAAGGATAGGAAGGGGTGCTGAGCAGAAATAGTGCTGAAAAACATATGGAGAGAGAGTAATTTGCAGGAAGGAACACAGCACATATATTAGATGGTGTGTATGTATGAGAAACTTTAAAGAGCCTTTAAGTTATTTGATGTTCCAAACAGCTTTTAAATTATTACTCTATTTATACTGAAGCTTAGAGAATTTAAGTAACTTGGACAAATTCATGTAACTAGTAAATGATAGAGCAAATGTTTAATATTTGAACTCAGTTTTCTTGAGTAAAAAATTATTTTCCTATTCATCATATAGTGCTAATCTCAATGGATTCTTCAGATAAATAATGACCCAGATATATTTAAATTATTACTCATTTGCAAATCCCCACAGTGGTATTTTTCAATGTATTGATCCAACTTCATTTTTTTTTAAGTCAATAGGACATATATATAAATGGTTCTCAACAGAAGTATAAAGCTATACTCTTGGGCCATCAATAGCTGTGAAGAATTTTATAATTTTTGTCAAATGATATTGAAAGAACCTAAGATTATACTTGATCTTAGCCAAAAGGTTGAGAAGCAATGAGAATCTAAGATTATAAATGAATCCCTTTTTCAAATTCAAACAAATTCTGAGTTCTTCTAAAATAAGGTCCACTTCCATTCCAGTTTGCATTCTTGAGAGGTAGAGATAAAATGTACATCCAAGAAATGCTATCTAACATTATCTAACCAGTCCCACACTCATTGTGAGTGGCTTTTACTGGTAATTATGAATCCTAAAGTCTATTACTTATGATTAAGAAAAAAAAGTTAAGTACAGGAACTTTTAAAAAAATTATGAATATATCCATAGGAATATATCATCTGTGTGAATGTGTTCTGTCATATGAAGGCAACCATGGAAAAAATTCACATTGCTAAAGCCTGTTTGTCAGGCATTACCAATAGGGGATTAACAATGGTTGAAAACTGCTGATGTGGAATATTGAGGACAACTTTTCATTAACTGTGGATTCATAGGCAAACACTTAGTGCATTAATTCTTTTTATATTTCAACAAATATTATATGCCTACTGTTTATAATGTATTACATAGATAGAATTTGAAAATCTGCCCTGATTCTTAAATGGTACCTACAGACTGATCTGCTTCAATTTGCCCCCCAAATCCCTTGATATTGTTGCCAAAAACTATCCATCCTCAAAGAATTCTCTAGGAGAAAAAAGTCTGTGGAACCTGATCAAAGAGTGAATGCAAACAAGGAGGGATGAGCAAAACAGAGTACTCATAAGGGTATGTATTTTCCTCAGTGGGGGAGCTATTTTTGTCCCACCAACTGAGATGTATATATTTTTCTGTGTAAATCCTACTTATGTGCATATAAATACACATGTCCGTATCTCCAATGTGTACTCTCTTAGGCACCAAATGCACACAAAAAGCAAATGCAACACAAAGAGAACAGCTGGGAATCATTAGTCATAAGCATGGCCAGGATCAAGGTAAAAACCCTGCAGGTGGAGTGTTCTCTCTGACAAAGTAGTCCAGAAATCTGGAAAGAGAAACATTGTTTAAAACATAGATCTTAAAATAAATCATGACTGTAACTTCCTTTGGTCTTGGTTTTCTTTTGTATTTTTTTTAAACCTAGTTCTTACTGCTTAAAAATGGAATATTTGGCATGATAAAAATAATAACCATGAATTGGGTTATGATGGGCTCAAAGGATCCCATAAAGGACACAGAGTTAGATATAACCCTTTCTTCCTCTGCCTCTGCAGTTTATTAACTGTCATACCAACATCATTTTTTGTTTTAACGTGGTGATGTAGATATAGGACTAGACGGAGAAGTAGAGTTCCTACAATCTAATGCAGACCTGTCATGTAGGTTACTTACTCTCTGTAGACTTCAAATATAAAGACTTCTGAACTAAGATTCTTTTTAATTGACTACATTAACTAAAATTCTGTCTTTGAGCTTGATGCTCAGTATTGGCTTCTAGGTAGAAAACTTAAAATCCAGAGATTTGAATTTAGATTGCTCTTAGGATGCTTATAATTAAATTTATTGAGCAAAATGTAGAGAAAATAGCAGTATGTTGAGTGCATCTGTAGAAGAGAGAGAGAAAGAAAACTTCAATGCTTAATGTAGCTTCTGGGAAGTGCTGGAACCATGATGAAAGCTTCAAAGGGTAGGGAGGAATTTTGTGGGGATAATTTGTGAATGTAGTTTGAAAAGGATGAGGTAAGACATTTTCAGTGTATGGTTAAACAAACAAACAAAAAAACCTAGATTCTCATATTGGATGAAAAGCGTATATTGGGTAAAATACTGAGCAGACAGTTATGCAGTAATTTGTATTTTGTTTTACCATGAGTTACAATACTATATTAGTTATCTATCATAACCTAACAAATTGTCCTAAAACCTAGTGGCTTAAAACAATAAACATTTATTATCTCACAGTCTTAAGGGGTCAGGAATTCAGACTCTAAACTGCAGGGTGGTTTTGACTCAGGGTCTCAGGAGGTTACAGTCAGGATGTCTGCCAGGTTTGACATGGACGGGGGCAGTGTAGGTTCACAATCCTCTCAGCAGCTTTCCTGGTATCATCTGAAACTGTCCCCTGTGTGAAGAGGGCAGGAAAAGACTGAAGAGAGAGGCTGGCAACTCCGTATATAGGTGACAATTTTAATAATAGCAAAGTGAACTTATACACGAGACTTGCTTTGGACAGCAGTAAGAAAAATGGATCCCTACACCCACCCGCTAAATCCTAAAAGTTTATAATGAGGGGGCGCCTGGGTGGCTCAGTTGGTTAAGTGTCCAAATCTTGATTTTGGCTCAGGTCATGATTTTAGGGTCCTGAGATCAAGCCCAACATCAGCCTTCACGCTGGGTGTGGAGATTGCTTAAGATTCTCTCTCTCTCTCCTACACCTTTCTGTCACCTCCCCTCTCCACCACTCATGCATGCTATCAATCTTTTTCTCTCAAAAAAAAAGAAAAGAAAAGAAAAGAAAAAGTTTATAAAGAGGCCTTAACAAGGCTCAGTCTCATACCATGCAGATGTTTTCAAGATCATATTACCATCTCAAGACTATGTCCTTGGAGCAGCCTCTGGGAGTAGGAAAAGCAAGTGGAACCCACATTTCCATGACAGGGGAGCATGTGAGAAATCTGTGAGGACCTGGATCCAACTCATTGTTAACTAGTTGAGCATATCTTTTTTTTTGTTTTAATTTATTTATTTGAGAGAGAGATTGGGGGTTAGTGATAGGAGGGACAGAGGGAGAGGAAGAGAGAGTCTCAAGCAGAATCTGCAAGGAGCACTGAGCCCCACTCTGGGCTGGATCTCATGATCCCAAAATCATGACCTGAGCCCAGAACAAAAGTCAGATGCTTAACCAACCATGCCACACAGTCCTGTCTCTTTTGATCACATTCCCCAGTGGGGGTTGAGGTGCTGGAGAATCTGCTTCCAAAGAGGCTCGCTCATGTGGCTGTTGGCAGGAGACCTTGGTTCCTTCTTATATAAACTGCTCCATAAAGCTGCCCAAGTGTCCCCATGACATGGCTCCTAACTAGCATTAGAGTGAGCAATCTAGGAAGGGAGAGAAAGAGTGAGAGAGGCAGATAGACAGAAACGGAAACCATATGTCTTTAATACGCTAGCCTCAGAGGTAAGCCACCATCACTCCTGGCATATCCTAGGAATCACCCAGTTCTCCCCTGACACAGTGTGGGAGAGAACTGAGCATAAATACCAGGAGACAAGATCACTAGGAATCAGTTTGGAGGCTGGCTACCACAAATACTAAAACAATATACAACACTAAGAACTGAAAATGGATGAGATTCTGATTCTAAGTCAGGTATATTCTAGGTATAAAAAGGAGAAGAAAGACTTTACAGAGCTGGATATTTAATATGTCCTTTATTGTGCATTTTACTATTTGCTGAGAAGAATGCAAAATATTACCAAATCAAGTTAATTTATAGTTAAAGAAAAAATCTTAAATGAAATATCACTGAAATGGGTTACATTTCCAGATAAGCTATGTATTTGACAAGTTTAGGCATCGATCTGAAAACTAAGTGCTTTAAATGCTGAGAGATATAAAATACTTCTGAAACACTACAGAAGTCTTTCTAAACCAAGAAGCCTTAAAGTTTCTTTCTTTCCACTTTAGTACATTAATATTTGTTATAGCACATCTATTCTTTTTTTTTTTTTAAAGGAGATTGAAATTCATTGACTATACTGCAAGGGAGGGGTGCGCAGGATGACAGAGGAGAGGCTGTCTGCCTGGTCTGGCACATCTAATGTCCTAATGATCTTTCTTTTTATTTCCAAAATTTTAATGATGATTTATAGGGCTTAAATACAGTATCGTTTAAGTTTCCATATGAACAACAAATATAAGATGCCCCTATTCACCTTGAGTCAGTGGGCCCCCATGATTTTGCATAGTCGACTTGATATTCCCAGGAATAATTTCTTACTGTATGAGTAATCCTGTATTACTTGCCTCCTTGTCTTTAACTGAAGAGTTAGAGTGTAGGAATGATCAGACTAAGGTTGTATTGTTGCATTAACTTCAGCATTCAGTATGTATTTGGAAGTGCATACTCTTTTCCAGGCACAGTGTGAGGCACTGTGTGGATCACTATGGTCCTTGCCCTAAAGGGCCAAGCACAGTGGTCTCTAGCTATGTTTGATTATGCCCCTCTCTAAAGAAAAAGGGGGTGGGGGTAAGAACATCAATGCATTATATGTGATTATTTTCAAATTGTTTATGTGTTCTCTATCATCAATAATATTTCAATAATAAATATGTACTTATATAAAAAATTTGTACTTATCAGATGTGACTAGACTTTATTTATTTATTTATGTATTTATTTATTTATACTTCTGGCTGACACAGATACTATTTGAAAGAGAAAGGCCAGTTTTACCATTTTCTTGTTAATTCCTTGCTTTTCATTGTTAGTGTTATCTTTAATCTATAACTTCAATCTACAGACCTGTTAAGCCAATCTCTCTATTTTGTGAGGGGTACTTAAGTAAAATTGGATAATAAAATCTATTAATTTACTTCATCTGGCTAGATAAACTGTAATACCTTTTAACTCACTGAGAGGGAATGAAGAAAGAAAATGTTGACTGCTGAGGTAAAGAGAATCCTATGCTCCTCCAGATACTTCATGTTCTTTCCCTAAAATGTGACCATGAGACATAGAAACAAAGGGCACCAGCATTAACTTATAAGTAAAATAAAGATTAATTTCTTTTATTTTTGAAAAAACAAAACACTATGTAGCATGTTTAATATTTTCTTCTATACTTTATTTAACCTATTTCATAGCTAAAGAGTTTCTCAAATCTGATTTGGCTTTAGGGAATCGGTTAAGAAACAAGACACATGCCATCTAGATCAGAGGTCAGCAAACTGGCCCAAGAGTTAAATCTGACACTTTGCCTGTGGTTGTAAATAAAGTTTTATTGTAACTCAGCCATAGACATTTGGTTACATTTTTCCTGTGGCTACATTAATGCTACAATGGCAGAGCTTGAGCAGTTGTGAAAGAGACTGTATGGCCTACAAAGATGAAAATATTAATTATATAACTCTTTACAAGAAAAGTTTACCAGCCCTTGTTGTAAGGGCTTTAAGTGAGTGTCCAGAGTAAATGAGTGTCAGGTAAATTTGAAGACAGTGTGGTCCAGTGTGGTCTAGTGATTAAAGACACAGACTTTGGTTACTTACATATTCCTAAACCAGCTCTTGCCCTTTTTTGGTCTTATGAGCTTGGACAAGTTACTTAATTTCTTGGAGTCACATTTCTCCTTTAATTTATTATATAATTTTTTTTTTTGAAGATGAATGTTTTTGAGGATGACTTAGAGATCATTACTTTTCTTCAAAATCCAGGATAGTGTAACTGTAGGTACCCATCTCTGTTCCATATCTATCTATAAATGCATTCCTCTCTTTCATATTCATTATATGTTGCTTCTGTCCTATTTGACCAGACATATCTTTTTATATGAGGGAGATTAAGACTGATATAGCAGGAATACAGAAAAAGAAGGAAAAGAAAGGAAAGCAGGAAGGAAGAAAAAGAAAAAAAAAGGATGGTGGAGAAGGAAGGGGGTAAGGCAGGAGGGAGGAAGAAGGGGAGAAGGAGAGAAAGAAAGGAAGAAAAGAAAAAGAGAAAGAAAGGAAGGAAGGAAGGAAGGAAGAAGAAAGAAAGAAAGAGAGAAGAGGGAAAGAAAAAGAAAAAAAGAAGGAAGGAAGAAGGAAGGAGGAAAGGAGATTAAAAAGAAGGGAAGCGAAGGGAGGAAGAAAAGGAAAGAGGTAGGAGGTTGGGAAGAAGGAAAAACCTTTAAAATACAGAACATGACTTTAATTTCTCAGCAATAATTTTATTAAGAAAGAACATTTTCTTATTCCCTTTCATTTTCATTAACCTAAAGAGCCTAGCTTTTGAAGTGGATCATGGAGTTGTACTATAAAGTCAAGGTGTCAAGAACTCAGGCTATTAATTAAAGGAAGTTCCTGTTCACAAAAATAGGAGGAAAATCCATGTGGCGGAGGAGGAAAGAACAGAGAACAAGTAGATGAAAGAGTCCTGATTCTCATTCCCCCTTGAAGCCAACTTCAAGGGATTGAAATTGCTAAATTAATAACATTGGAATCAATGACATCATTAAAACATCCAACTATACCCCTCCACCCCAGGTATTGAGCCTGTGGATCTATAAACAGGATTAAGTTCCAGAACCCCAGGCCTTAGCTCAGAGTTTTACCCAGTATGATGTGGGAGCAAAGGGCTTCACTGGCAGAAGGGAGTGAGTAGTGATGGATGTGAGGCAGTTGCCTTCCCACAGCCAGCAATATTTCCAGGCACCCAGGATGGACCTTACTCCAGCTGAGACAGCCAAGTGGCAGAAACCTTAAGTTAGAATAGAAATGCTGTAATGAGCGGAGCCTCTCACTAGAGTCGGACACTAGCACAACCTTCTAAAAAACCTAGCTGAGACCTATCCTACTACTAAAGATACCAGAGACGCAAGGCCAGTATCAGACAGTATCAGTAGAAACCCATGACAAAGTACTACAGAGATTTGAGGCCCCTTCTCTATTTCTGCCTCAGAGTCATGTGGTCATGTGAGTCCCTCTGAATACCATGTTACCATCTTGAAACTATCAACAGGAGGGGAGCAAAATCTGATACCTTGAGATATGCGAGATTCATTCAAGAGAAAACTATTGAGCTGAAAATTCTCCAATCACTTTATTTGACAAAATAATGTTATTGATGGTTTCTTTGCTTTTTCCGTTACCCAATAGGATAGAGACCTTAAGAGGACTAGCTAGAAGAGAAAGAAGCTACATTTTCTTTGGACATTTGGGCAACATCAGGTAAAAAATTTAACTGTCCCACAAGATTAGGATTCTGAAAAAAATATGACACTTCCGCTTTTAGGATAACTGAGATTCACCTCACTGATGGTATGAACGATATTAATTTCGCCACTGTGGTAAGGCAGTGTGGAATACTTAAATATACCTAATATTTCATAATTAGTGGATCCTCCAAAGTTTGGTGTGGAATAGGCTAATTTAACATATTTTCTCCTACACATCATAATTTATTCCCACAGATCATCCAGAGCTTATCCCCCTGGAGAAAACAGATAGTACCTATTACACGTGAGAAAAGGTGCCAGGCACAACCTTAAATGCTTTTACATGTACATATGCTCATGTACTTCCTACAGACTTAAAAAGTACATGTTGTTATTTGCATGTACTTTTATTCGGATGAATAAACTAGGAGTTAGAAAACTGAATTTAAATGAATTGCCTGTGATCAGACTGTTACTTGAGTCTGACCCCAGGAGATCATCTCATGATCTGAGAGTGCTTCAATGAATAAGATTGTTCTTATATTGAAATTCATAAAAATATGCACAGAGTAAGATTACTGTTAAAAAGAATCCCTAAAAAGGGACACCTGGGTGGCTCAGGTAATACTTTGCCTTTTATTCAGGTCATGTTCCCAGGGTCCTGGGTTTGAGTCCCATATGGAGGTCTCTGCTCAGTGGGGAATCTGTTCCTCCCTCTGTCTCTGCCTGTTGCTCCCCCTACTCATACATTCTCTCTCACTCTCTCAACTAACTAACTAAATAAATCTTTAAAAAAAAAAGAGAGAGAAGATCCATACATGGGGATGATAATTAAGATGTTTTGACCTACTGCTCCCTTTATTTATATATGATTCCACTTTTCCTGTTGAGATGTCTTCCTACATTAAGTTCTCTTATCTTTTAGATTAAACTATTAATATTTTTAATATTAAACTGGGTACTGTAGAATTCATTATTTATATATTCATGGTTCATTATTTTCATATCTTTATGTTCTGCCTTCCTGTACTTTTTTCTTTTATATTTATAGATTCTAGCCAATATATTTCTAGATCTTTTAAAAAATTCAACCTGAGTGTCTTGGACCTTTGAGCAGTAGACCTAACCCGTGTAACTTCATTGTAATTCCTCTTTGGAAAGGGAATAATTTTGCTATCTTGTCTTAAATTTTCTGTCCTCTTTTCTTTTTTCTTTTTTCACACCTTCAAGAGGATAGATGAATTTTACTTTTGCTGGTTTAAAATTTATATATTCTGGGGTGGCTGGGTGGCTCATGGGTTAAAGCCTCTGCCTTCGGCTTGGGTCATGGTCCCAGGGTTCTGGGATTGTGCCCCACAGTGGGCTCTCTGCTCGGCGGGGAGCCTGCTTCCCCCTCCCCCTCTGCCTGCCTCTCTGCCTACTTGTGATCTCTATCTGTCAAATAAATAAATAAAATCTTTAAAAAAAAAAAACTTAAAATTTATACATTCTATTTTTACTTTCTGACATTTTCCCTGACTTTAAAATTAATGCACATTTGTATCTTTCCTTAATGATTTTTGAGCTAACACAATTCTGTTTGCTTACTCTCACTTCCTTCTGAGCTTCCAGATCTTCACATTGGCTACTTTCATCTATAGTCCTTTCAGTTCTTGATTTTTACTGTTTCACTTTTTGTTTGTTTACAGTAATAAACTCTTCTAAGTGATTAACTGATACTCACCTCCCAGACACTTTTAGCATCCTCTTTGGTCCCCTTCTCTTTTATAGGATATTTTCTGTAATATCTCTTTCAAAGAATATCTTTGGTTGATAAATTACAAGGACTTGTATATCTGAAAATATTACTTAAATTTTGTTTTGTTCTTCCATTAAATCAGGAATAATATAAAATTCTAGTTTGAAATTTTGTTCTTCAAAAATATGTGAATATTGTTCCTGTTGAAAAGTCTGAGGCTATTGTAATTGTTTCTTGTAAACAATCTATTTCTGTTCTCAAAGCTTTTAGAGTTTTCTTTTTCCTTGAGGTTTTTACATTTCTGTGTAATGTTAATGTGGGGGATGGATTTATTTCCCTTTACCTATTCTTTAGATATGCCCCTTATAAATCATTTGATTTGGAGGATTTTCATGTTCAAGGAAAATTTCAGGCAATATATCTTCAAATATTGACTTTCTCTATTGTTTTCTCTTTAACTAAGACTTCCATTCTATAGAAATTGACACTTTTGTTTATATTCTCCGCATCTTTTAATTTTTCTTTTTCTTTTCATTTCTTTATCCTTTCCTGAAATTCTGGCAGAGATCCTAAAAAGTATTTCCAGAACACTGATTCTTTGTATCTTTACCTATATTGAACAAATTCAACTGTTTATTGTGAATACTGCATCCTTTGATTTATATCCAATATCTTCAAATGGTCTTTTTTCTTATAACTACTTGTTTTTGCTATGTGTTTTGAGATCTACCTTCACCTCTCTGTGAAACTTCATTATGCTCCTTATGAATATTGTTCTTTTTGGTCTCCTAATTCTACTAACTTTGGTATAGATTATCTAGTTTGTGTGTTTCTTTTTATTGCACTCATATGGCCTACAGATTGGCTGCCACAAGAGTTCTTTCTCTATGACTATATGTTCCCACTCACTAACTTGATTGAGATCTAAGAGAGAGTAGCAGAAGCCCAGTCCCCATCTCCAAGTAAGTTTTAGGGATTTGGGGATAGAAGTAGGATAAAGAATCTTGTGTTGTGCTATGAACTCAATTACCACCCTTGGATAATTGTATTCCTTGGATACTTCATTCCTAAAGCCTCTTTCATCTTTTAAATATCATGGCCTTCTTCTGAACACATTTACTTTTACCCATTCATATATGTATTGTTAAATGTATATGTCAAAAACTATGAAGGGGGGGCGCCTGGGTGGCTCAGTGGGTTAAGCCGCTGCCTTCGGCTCAGGTCATGATCTCAGGGTCCTGGGATCAAGTCCCGCATCGGGCTCTCTGCTCAGCAGGGAGCCTGCTTCCTTCTCTCGCTCTCTGCCTGCCTCTCAGTGTACTTGTAATTTCTCTCTGTCAAATAAATAAATAAAATCTTTAAAAAAAAAAAAAAAAAAACTATGAAGGGCAGGGCACCTCAGTGGCTCAGTTAGTTGAGCATCTGACTCTTGGTTTCAACTCAGGTCATGATCTCATGGGTGGTGGGATTGAGCCCCAGGTCGAACTCTGTGCTCAGTAAGGAGTCTGCTTGAGATTTCTCTCCCTCAGCCCCCGCCCCCCCCCCCACTGGCCACTGTGTGAGCTCTCTCTCTCTAAAATAAATAAATAAATCTTAAAAACAAAGAAACAAATAACAAGTATTAAGGGCCAGTTATTTTTGCCCAACTTTCTAGCCAATAAGATAATCTACGGTTTCATGAATGCTGGCAGAAGACACAGAACTCCTGCATTAGAGACAATGGTCAGTTCAACACACTCAGCACTAGCAGTAGCCAGGGTATTAGCATTTCCTTATGGTGATTTCTCATACCCCAGTTCCCCCAGGTGGCATCATGAGGCCAGGTGACACCTGCACATGTGTGGATTGTATACAGGAAATTAACCCTAAGCCAGAGCAACTTTTTTTTTTTCATTTCATTTTATTTTATTTCTTTTCACTGTTCCAAAATTCATTGTTTATGCACCATACCCAGTGCTCCGTGCAATACATGCCCTCCATAATACCTACCACCAGGCTCACCCAACCCCTCACCCCCCTCCCCTCCAGAACCTTCAGTTTGTTTCTGAGTCCACAGTCTCTCATGGTTTGTTTCCCCCTCTGATTTCCTCCAACTCACTTCTCCTCTCCATCTCCCAATCTCCATGTTATTCCTTATGCTCCACAAGTAAGTGAAACCATATGATAATTGAGTCTCTCTGCTTGATTTATTTCACTCAGCATAATCTCTTCCAGTCCCCTCCATGTTGATACAAAAATTGGGTATTCATCCTTTCTGATGGAGGCATAATACTCCATTGTATATATGGACCTTATCTTCTTTATCCATTTGTCTTTTGAAGAGCATCTTGGTTCTTTCCACAGTTTGGTGACCGTGGCCATTGCTGCTATAAACATTGGGGTAGAGATGGCCCTTCTTTTCACTACATCTGTATCTTTGGGGGGAAAACCCAGTAGTGCAATTGCAGGTTCATAAGGTAGCTCTATTTTTAATTTCTGAGGGAATCTCCACACTGTTTTCCAAAGTGGCTGCACCCACTTGCATTCCCACCAACATGTAAGAGGGTTCCCCTTTCTCCACATCCTCTCCAACACCTGTTGTTTACTGTTTTGTTAATTTTGGCCATTCTAACTGGTGCAAGGTGGTATCTAAATGTGGTTTTGATTTGAATGATGGCTAATGATGAACATTTTTTCATGTGTCGTTTGCCATTTTTATGTCTTCTTTGGAGAAGTGTCTGTTCATGTCTTCTGCCCACTTTTTGACATGATTATCTGTTTTGTATGTGTTGAGTTTGAGGAGTTGTTTATAGATCTTGGATATCAACCCTTTGTCTGTACTGTCATTTGCAAATATCTTCTCTCATTCTGTGGGTTGCCTCCTTGTTTTGCTGACCATTTCCCTTGCTGTGCAGAAGATTTTGATCTTAATGAAGTCCCAAAAGTTCACTTTTGCTTTTGTTTCCTTTGCCTTTGGAGACATATCTTGGGAAAGAAGTTGCTATGGCCGATGTCGAAGATGTTGCTATGGCCGATGTTCTCCTCTAGGATTTTTTGATGCCTCACATCGTCTTTTATCCATTTTGAGTTTATCTTTGTGTATGGTGTAAGAGAATGGTCAAGCTTAATTCTTCTACACATAGCTGTCCAATTTTCCCAGCACCATTTATTGAAGACTTTTTTCTACTGTATATTTTTTCCTGCTTTGTTGAAGATTATTTGACCATAGAGTTATACGTCCATATCTGGGCTCTCTACTCTGTTCCTCTGGTCTGTGTCTGTTTTTGTGCCAGTACCATGCTGTCTTGGTGATCACAGCTTTGTAGGTCTTGTTTTTTTATGATGGGATGCAAAACAAACCTACCCAACTTTTTTCCTGGAGGGAAGTATTAGTGCTGTGCTCTCTATGTCCCAAGCCTGTTTACAATACAAATAGCATTGAAAAGACAGTTCAGAACAAAAGGCTGTCAAGGGATGCAGAAACAGTTATTTCTGAACATGGGTGAGTAAACTATCTTCATAATCAATTCAGATAATTTTCCAAAGTATGTATAATTATGGATCCTCCATGTACATATAGTTTCAATGAGTCATTTCAGCTTTTAAAATATTTTCTATGTTGTAACTGAGGATTGAAATTTGATTTCTTTATTTTTAATTAAAATAATAATGTTGTGCAGTCATCTTGCTCCATGGAAATATGCACACTTTCAAAGCCACAATTCACACGGAGGTGGAAAGTTTATGATTTTGCTAGGAATTCTTAACTAGGCCATCATATTCCTCAAAAACATACCATATGTCTATAGCATAAAACTCTGAAAAACTTAGCCATTGCTTAAAAGGTCAAAGATGAAGGAAATCTGAATCATGTCAAAGAGGATTTTGCTTTTCAAAAAGTGCAAAAATACAAAGGAAACTCAGAGGGACACTCTCAAATTAGAATCCTGGTGTCAAAACGTCAAAGATGTCAGAAGATATCCCCTGAGAGGATTTTAGGTGAACCTACTCTCATGAGTATGCTCTTGAGGTCAGACCACTCCCTATGGTACAAGGAGTGAGGGTCACACAAAGAGAAGCATTGTCGGTCTCAGTCCAATGGCAGGCATCTTGTGTCTCAAATGTGTGAGTCATATGGCCTACAGATTGGCTGACTATATTCTAATGTCTGACAGGTTTTTTTTATATGTATGAAATAATAAGATGTTTATTTTAAAATGATTTATTCGGAATATCTTTATTCTTTAAACAAAGGACCTCATCCATGTGCTTTGGAAGAGTGGTTGAATTATAAGGGCATGAACTTTACATTGAAAACTCATCTGTCTATTTTTCTAAGTACAAATCCTGGGAAATTAGAGGAACTTAAATAAATTCATCCTGCAGTTCAGATAATACATAAGCCAAATCAGTATGTGTATGTGTGTGCATGTGCACTGATAAGGGAAATTTAAATGGATTCTTTCCCTCATTATTTTGGTATCCAAGGAAGAACCCCAAAGGGGGTCTCTTTCCTAGAAAATTGATACTGTAAGAGCAATTTTTCTCATGTTTCAGATAATACCTTTAAAACCACTTTAAACCTTAAAGTAATATAACTTCTAGGAAAGAGTAACTTTGTTCCTGTTTCTTGTCATGGTCTGACAGCCAGTAGCACATATGTCTTAGTTTTAACTTTGTTTATACTTATAAAAAAAAAAATGAAGGTGGTGAATATTTTAAAACCAAGACTTTTTTCTTCCCACAACTAGTTAGATTTAAGCACTTTTGAATTATGATTGTCCTTTTTATTTCTTTACTATATTCAAGAAAATTAACATTTTGGCACAACTGTGATAAGGTAGTTTACAAATTCAAACTAATGTTAATTGTTGCTTTTAAAAATTAAAAACTAGTATTAGGCTAAGAGACTATTTTAACATATTTAAGCAACTTTCTCTTTCATCAAACTTTCCCATAGCAATCAAAATAAACTGTGCATTACAACTGAACAGCCAAGGAAGATGGCCACCAATTCCATAATCCTTGAAGCTAGAAATAACGCAGCAGAGATCAAGCTTCATAGATCGGCTTCAACTCTGCTCCTTAGGCAGTATTGCACTGGCCCATTAATATGCCCAAAATGTTTAAAAGGGAGTACAAGATGTACAATATTCTTCTTTTTTAAAAATTTTTTATTTTTTATAAACATATAATATATTTTTGTCCCCAGGAGTACAGGTTTGTGAATCGCCAGGTTTACACACTTCACAGCACTCACCATAGTACATACCCTCCCCAATGTCCATAACTCACCCCCCTTCTCCCAACATTTTTTTTTTTTTTTTAAAGATTTTATTTATTTGTCAGAGAGAGAGCAAGCGAGAGCGAGCACAGGCAGACAGAGTGGAAGGCAGAGTCAGAGGGAGAAACAGGCTCCCTGCGGAGCAAGGAGCCCGATGTGGGACTCGATCCCAGGACGCTGGGATCATGACCTGAGCCGAAGGCAGCTGCTTAACCAACTGAGCCACCCAGGCGTCCCCCAACATTTTTTTTTTTAAAGATTTTATTTATGTATTTGACAGACAGAAATCACAAGTAGGCAGAGAGGCAGGCGGAGAGAGAGAGTGGAGGTGGGGAGCAGTCTCCCTGCTGGGCAAAGAGCCTGATGCAGGACTCGATCCCAGGACCCTGGGATCATGACCTGAACCAAAGGCAGAGGCTTTAACCCACTGAGCCACCCAGGTGCCCCAGATGTACAATATTCTAGCAGCATGCCATTTGGGATTACTGTTGCTACTGGAGAGTAAAAATATTGGGTACCAACGGTTCTTGGGGACTCAAGGTTCATAGGATATAAGAGTTAACCTTGGTGTGGCATGAGATTAATTACAGCTAAAAGCACCAATGGGAAGAGTCCATGTCAGAGGTAACTTTGCTGACATGGATAAAGAAATCTGGATCATGGCTTTAGGATATCAACAAACAAAAAGGAGCTAGACTAGTAGAGGAAAAAACTATATAGAAATATAGTGAAGTATTCACTTAGCAAAGTCCAATCACTATGTCTAATCACTATGTTGTCCAATCACTATGTTGTATATCAGAAACTGGTGTTGTATATCAGTTATATCTCAATTTTAAAAAAAGAATTTTTTTTTTTTTTAAAGAAGAAGCTAGAAACCAAATGAAGAGATTCCTGTCCTAGATTACCTGTGACTCCAGCTTTCTCCCAAATTCTAAGATTCTTGGTTCATTGAGTATATTATAGAAGTTTTCTTCTGGAAGACCTTCCTTTTCAGATATGAAAAGTTTCTTATATTAATTAAGTGAAGAATGAAGGAATCTAATGAGAACTTACCAGTTCTCTTTTGGAGAAAATGTCAGATCTGAATAGAAATCTACATAACATTAACTTAAAGAAAAGTGAAAATATTCCAGATCATAAAGAAGAGAGCCTAAAATACAGATGAGCAGGATTTTTCTGTTAATGAACAGAGAAGATTTTCTATAATCTTAAAGATAGGTTAAGTTCAGACATTTGCTTTGTACTCTCAACATTCAGAAAATAAGGTATTTATGAAACAGATTAAAAAGAATATAAAAGGATAACATAGCAAAACTTAAATGCTTAAAAAGAGAAAATTAAAATGGAAGTTAAACATGATTAGGTCATTATACAAAGAACAATCTTAGTTCTATATATTAGCAACAAAAAATAGAAACAAACAAACAAACACCAAAATACCCACTTAAGATAGCATTGAAGACATAAAGTACTTAAAAATAAATTTAGTAAAAGTTAAAGAGTCTGCACGAAATGCTAAACATACATTTCTGAGAGATAATAATGAGAACTCAAATAAATGGAAAGATGCATTATGATTGTGGACTGGGTAAATCAATCTTATTAAGATGTCAATATAGTTTTAGTGCAATCCCAGTGAAAATCCCAACAGGCTTGCTTATAGAAATTTGACAAACTATTTCTGAAATTTGTATGGAAACACAGTTGTTCCCAGATAGCCAAAAAACAATATTGTAAAAGAAGAACAAATAGGAGGACTCATACTATCTAATATTTGCAAGCTATCAGAAAAAAATACAATGTGGTACTATAGGTACCTATATAGGTAAGAAAAGGAAAATAAGGCAATAGAAACAATAGAAAATAGTGAATATAGTGAATTTGTGAATTTGGTTGTGAATTTAGTTGGAAATTTGTGAATATAGTTGGAAAGCAAGTTTTTAAATTAATTATGCTTGATAAAAATAAATTTGGACTCTTCCTTTCTATAATATAAAAATGAATTTAAAAGTAAGTACAAAAGCTAAAACTATAAAACTTCTGTATGAAAACATAGGATAGTATATTCTTGACCTGAGGAAAGCAAGGATTTCTTGGAGGACATGGAAAGGTCAATCATTAAAGTAACAAATAAAGCATCATCAAAATTAAAAAGTTCTTATCAAAAGTCATCTTTAAGAAAATTAAAAAGCAAAAGTAGCATCTATATACACACAAAGATATATATCAAAAGGATATCTAGAGAATTTCAATAGCTTAATAGTAAAAACATAACCCCCAAATGGAGAAAAATTTAGAGATTTTTCTTTTTTTAAAAAAAAAGATTTATTTGTTTATTTCAGTGAGGGGAAGGGGCAGAGGAAAAGAGAGAGTATCCTCAAGCAGATTCCCCACTGAACACGGAACACAGGGCTCGATTCCAGGACCCTGAGATCACTACCTGAGCCAAAATCAAGACTCAGATGCTCAACCAACTCAGCCCCCCAGGCACCCCACACATTTTTCAAAAGATACACTGATGGCCAATAAGGGCATGAAAATATGGTAAATATAATTAAAATATAATTAGGTGATGTTATAATTCTGGTTCAACCACCAAACATGATTTTTAAAACTTGTGATAATGATAGCCTATTATTTTGCCTATTCCAGTGGTCATCTTTCCTTTTTAAAGTTTTAATTCTTCTGTTACTATTTTCTTTCTGTTTAGAGAACTTCCTATAACCATTTTTTAAGGGCAGGTTTGCTACCAACACATTCTCTTAGTTTCCTTCAAATGAGAATGTCTATTTCTCCTTCATCCCTAAAGTATATTTCAATTGGCATAAGTTGCAGTTGACAATTCTTTAATAACATCATTTGAGGGCGCCTGGGTGGCTCAGTGGGTTAAGCCTCTGCCTTCAGCTCAGGTCATGATCTCGGGGTCCTGGGATCGAGTCCCGCATCGGGCTCTCTGCTCATCGGAAAGCCTGCTTCCCTCTCTCTCTCTGCCTGCCTCTCTGACTACTTGTGATTTCTCTGTGTGTCAAATAAATAAATAAAATCTTTAAAAAAAAAATAACATCATTTGAAAAATGTTGTCACTTTCTTCTGACACCCATGGTGTCAGGTAGGAAATCCATCATGGAAGTTGATGTTCTCCTCTAAGTGATGTGGCATTTCTCTCCAGAAGCTGTTCTCAAGATTTTTGTCTTCGTCTTTAGTTTTCAGAAGTTTAATTATGATCTATCTTAGAATGAGTTTATACCTTCTTGGGATTTGCTCATATTCTGGTTTCTGTAGGTTTATTATTATTATTATTATTTTGCCAGATTTGGAATGTTTTCAACCATTATTTCTTCAAATACTATTTCATTCTCTCTCTCTCGTTCTTCCTTCTAAGACTGCAATTAAACACATACTACCTCTTTGTTATTTTGCATGGGCTCATCATGTTCACTCTTTTTCCCCCAGTCTATTTTTTCTCTCTGTTGTTCAGATTAGATAAATTCTATTGATCTGTCCTCACGTTTATTGATTCTATTCTCTGTCATGTCATTCTATTACTGAACCTATCCAGCAAGCTTTTTATTTCAGTTACATTTTTTTTTTTACTTTTATCATTTTTCTTGATCTTTTTTAACTACTATTTCTTGGCTGAGGTTTTCTATTTTTTTTTTTTCATTTGATTCAAAGGAATTTATAATTGCTGTTGAACCATCTTTATGATGGCTGCTTTAAAATCCTTGTCAGATAATTCCAGCATCTAATTTATCTTCATGTTAAAATCTGTTTATTGTATATCTAGGGTTTTTTAGTTGTAAAAGGAAGGAATTGGGAGGAATGCAGCTACTTCATCTTGGCTGGAACCAGATATTGCATCATTACTTTTGAAAGCATAAAATGGTAAAACCACTTTGGAAAAAAGCTTAATAGTTTCTCCTTAAATTAAACAATTTACCCTATGACCTTAACACTTAAACATACACCTACCACAACAGTTCTTTTTCCAGGTATAGGCCCCAAAGCAAATAAATTATAAGTTCTTTATCATTCATACTCTTTATTATTACCATATTTATAAATTAATTTAATTATTTTGTGTATGTAATAGTCCCAAATGGGAAACAATCCAGATGTCCATTAAAAGAAGAATGAAACACCAAACTGTGGTGTACTCATACAATGGAATGCTACTTAGCAATTAAAAGAAAAAAGATCCAATTACTGGAACATTCAATAGTATAGATGAATCTCAAAATTATGTTAAGTGAAGTAAACCAGATAAAAAGAAACCATATTATATGATTCTTTTTATGTAAATTTCAACAAAAGGCAAAATTAATTTATAGGGATAGAAAATCAGAATGGGATTGGGGTTAATGGTTGTTGGCTGGAGGAACAAAAAGAAACTTTGCTGGGTGACAAAAAATCTTTGTGCTATGACTGAATCTTTGTGCTGCAGACTAAATTGCCAAAAGGTTGGTTCATTTCACTGCATGTAAATTTTTACTCTGATTTAAAAAAAAATAAGGTGATGATATACATGCTCTAAAATGTATGGGAAAAAAGATTTCTGCATCCTCCTGACTAATAAATTTTAAGGCAGAAAATGAAATAAGGATAGGAAAGAATTTAAGAAAACTAAAGAGTAGACCTACAGAAGTAAAATTTGCTTTAGAAGTAAAGGCAGAAAAATACCACTGAAATTCTAATTATTGCATGGAAGGCACTGTTTAGAAGCTTTTCACAAAATGCAGAGGAAAGAAAAAAAAAAAAACTGAGGATGATGAAAGACATCATATATGATGTAGAACTAAAGAAAATGTACCATGAAGAAGATGCCAGAAACAAATGGAAGCAGAGTAGGAATAAAAGACCCAAGAGTAGTATAATAATTTGCAGACCTAGTGGGCTCCCTGTGTACCATGCAACACTGAATGTTTAAAAAGCCAGCATATGGGGGATGCCTGGGTGGCTCAGTTGGTTAAGCAGCTGCCTTCGGCTCAGGCCATGATCCCAGCATCCTGGGATCAAGTCCCACATTGGGCTCCTTGCTCAGCGGGGAGCCTGCTTCTCCCTCTGCCTCTGCCTGCCATTCTGTCTGCCTGTGCTTGCTCTCTCCCCTCTCTCTCTGATAAATAAATAAAATCTTTAAAAAATAAATAAATAAATAAATAAATAAAAAGCCAGCATATGGACAAATTTAATAACATTTTTTAAATTTCAGGAATAAATTATTTTAGTTGACAAAGATAAAGAATCCATAATTATTAACAAATGATAACAAATCATTGTTAGAAAATACAAGTAAAAATTAAGTATAGACAAGTTCCAGATTAATGAACTGTAATGTACAGTATTACATAATGTAAACTTATGTCAATAAAAGTAAATCTTTTTAATGACAACAATTTTGTGGTTTTCAAAATTTGGAATTCCTCATAAAGTCAGGAATAAGATACAAGTATATTTTTCTGTAACTGCCAACCAATGGTATATGAAGCATAAGTGATAGAGAAAAACAAAATCCTGATTATTAGGACTTAAATATATTATCCATTGAGAAAAACCTGGCAAACAGATTATTGTAATTAATAAGTAGTTGACAAAGTGACCTGTATTTGGTATAGTATTTGGTAAATTGTTCTATATTAGCATTAGGAAGAAACATAGCTTTAGTAACTGAGTGCAGGAGTAATGTTTTACTCTATTTCATATCCCAGTTCCTGGAATAACATATTCAACAAATATCTGTTTTGTGGAGAAAAGAATCTGTAACATAGTCTGACCAGAGATTGACAAAATCATAAATAAACAAGATATTTGTGGATAAAAGATGGGTCTTTTAGGGAGAAGTAACAAAACAAAGGATTTTACTGTCCACTAGCTCATACTTTAATAATCAGATGTTGGTTGAATTTTAAGAACTTTGATATCATTTATTATCTCAGACTGAAAGCTTTTGAAAGAAGCTAAATTGTATTTATTGGTATTTAATTAGAATCTAGTGAGATTAATGTGATATTATAAATCTGCAACTAAGCACAGGCAACCTGATATCCTCCCTCCTAATCTTTACAATTATGGGGGAAAATGTGAAAAAGCAATGGTCTTGGATTTTTTGTAGGAAGAAGAGGGGCAGTATGGAATTGGTTAAAGGATGGCGTAGTTGAGGATCATGCATCACATTTATTAAACTAAAAATGTTCTGATACCACAGTGTTCAATTAATTCCTGGTACTAGGATAGATTTTTCTGGTTGGATTTTACTTGTTTCTTGTATATTTTGAAATGAAGGTAAACTAGTGGAACTAAATGAAGATCTCCATGTGTTTGCCTCCAAAACACTGCTGGCCAAAGGAGTAAAATTTTGCATAGTAGCATCTCTCAGGAAATATTCACACACAAAGTATGCATCTCTAGATGTTTACCATTTTAAGTATTTGAAAAAATGAAAACTACCATGTGTGGTTTCTTACTTTTAATCAGAGTATATCACCAACACCTGAAGGTATTCCTAAGGCTTTCTCAATCAAAAACAGCAAAGTAGAAAGGCTAATTTTTTTCTTGCCTGCTTCACTGATAGCAAGACACATGTTTCCCTGTGATAAATATTCTTTCTTATAATAAAATATTCAAGATTAATATGTGGTCTACTTTATTAGTTTACTAATTTTGTTAGTTAGTTACATAGTTACTTTTGTTTTGTTACTAATTAGTTTACTAATTTTGCCATAACAAAAATATAGATCAGTGGCTTATAATTATAGAGGCTGAAAGTTCAACATCCAGGTCCAAGGTACAGAGTTCGTTTCTTCTGAGTCTTCTCACCTTGGTTTATAGTTGACTGTCTTCTCTTGTGTTTTCAAGTCCTCTATTTTTTCTGCCCATATCTTTGTAAAATGTCGTGTTCTTATAAAGACAACAGTCATATTGGATTAAGGCCTTCCCATAGAGTTCAGTTTCACTTAATTACCTCAGAAAGACACTATTTTCAAAAATAGTCATGTTCTAAGCTACTGGCAAGATAAGAATTTGGGCAGATAGGTGCAGATAGGCCTATAAGACCTACTTATTTACACTGAGGCCTGAAAATGCAGGTTTATTGGAAAGTAGGAATCATTCCTGGTGCAGTATAAATGAATCACCAAGTCTGTTGAATACCAAAATCTGCAGAATCTCTTTTCTATTACTTCTCCCTTAAAGTTTTTGGCATCAAAGAGAGTCAGTGAATAGTGCTAAAGGGTAGCACATACACGGAGTCTTGATCATGATTTGGTAAAGTTTATGGTTAAGATATGTTCAAAAGGATATGGTTGAGATGTTTGGTGAGACTCTAATGAATATGAACTGTAAAGCAACTTTGGAAGTCTGGGTGTGGTCAGAATGGTCAATGAAGTTCCTAATGGGGCAGTAAACAGAATTTCTAGTCAAGAAAATAGACAGATGGTAGCAAGCGATACAATACTTTTAATTAATTTAGTCATTCTCTCATTTATTCAACAAACCTCTTCTATTTTGTACTAGGCAGTGAAGTAGATGTTGAGCACAAAAAGAACAATAAAACATGGCCTCCTTACCCAAGTTTTTCACTATGAAGAAGACATACCAAGTAAAAATTATAATACCATGTGGTAAAGAGAGGAGTATAATAGCATAGAAAAGAGTAAGCCAGACTGCACTAGAGCGGGGTTGAATGGGTTGAAAGAGCCTTTAAATTATGGGTAGAATTTCTTCAGTGAAGAGGAAAAAAGGATGAGCAGTTGGAGAAAGCACTGGAAAGCTCAAGGAGCTATATGAAGAAAGGCACACTGCTAAGAAACAGCATTGTCTATGAAAGGAAGCTAGAAGCAGTTGTTTAGTGAAGCTAGATGATAGTCAGAAGCAGGAAAATAAATTGAGAAAAGGACAGGGTCTCTCCTGACACATACAGGGCCTCCTGTGACATTGAGAGAAGTTGAGATATGTTCTGTAGTCAGGGAAGGTCTAGTATGACGTGAGCTGATGTGTGTATTCTCTAGATCATGTGGCAGCTGTTTTGGAAGATAGTTTGAGGGGACAGGGCAAGAAGTAAGGAGAAGAGTTGAAGGCTTTTGCAGTAGTCTAAGTGCTTTAACCCAAGGAATCAGTAGTAAGGATAGAGTGGAACAAGTGAATACAAGACGTATTTGGGAAGTAAAACTGGCAGACCTTGATGGTAGGTTGGAAGATGGGGATTGGGGAGTTGAGGGTGGGAAAGGAGTCAAGATGGATTCCTAATTTCTGTGTTACAAATTCAGGTGCCCTTTGACTATATGGGGCTCAGCAAACTGGAGATGTTCTTGGGAGTTATTAGCATGTCTGTGATATTGAAACCAATGGGACTTAAAGTCCTTTTCTAGAAGAGAAGAGAGAGTAAGAAATGAAAACTAAGCATGTACCTGAGGAATCTCAAAATGAAGGCTGCAAAAGGAAGAATTAACAGAGAACTACAAGAGAAACCAGAAATTGGCATGGTCACAGAAGCCAAGGTGTGAAGAGTTTTAAGAAAACTTGGTGATCACTGGTGTCTAACTAAGATGGAGAATGAGTAGGCTCATTGGGTTGGACATCTGGGAAATCACTGGCTCATTTGAGAACAGTGGTGTGGTGATGCCAGCATCCTGATTGCAATAAATTTAAAAAAATAATTGTGGGTAAGAAAATGGAGAATACTCTCCTGTATAGTTTGAATGACTCAAGGATCATGTTAAGTTCTTCTTGCACCATTAATATCCTTCTTCAGGTTTGGAGGTCTATGGACCTCAAGGGAGAAGCAGGCCAGATAAATACCAGTTATAGTCCAATCACTAGTTTCCTAGAAGGTGGAAAGTGATGAGATCAAACAACAAAACTGGAGAGGTGGAGCCAGTTTGGGATAAGAATGAAAAGATGTGGGGCACCTGGGTGGCTCAGTTGTTAAGCGTCTGCTTTGGCTCAGGTCATGATCCGGGGTCCTGGGATCGAGTCCCAGTTGGGCTCCCACTCCCTCTGCTTATGTTCCCTCTCTCGCTGTGTCTCTCTCTGTCAAATAAATAAATAAAATCTTTAAAAAAAAAAAAAAGAATGAAAAGATATAAAGACGGTGAACTAATAAACTAATCAACAGTATCTCCTATTTTACTGGGAATATATGTGATTTCCCAGATTCTTCCAAATGCAACTAGGAATAAAGAAAGACTGGAAGCCTGAGCATGGAAGCAAGTCAGCTATGATTATTACACCTTAACACAGGAAAAAGTATGAGAATATAGAATTGAAGACCAATTTCAAGCATGAAATTCTGTATTCAGTATACTTAATGTTTCATATATATGCAATATAAGAGTTTCTAATAAACAGAAATATGTCTCAACATAAATTTTTGTAGGAATTATTAATATGAAGTTTAGATACTTTAAGAGTTCTGTAAGAGTGGAGACATGAGAGAGGGAGGGGGACAGGGAGAGAGTAATTCATGAAACCAATTACTTGGGGGAATGCTTTGAAGAATGTTACTATTTGTGGCACTGCATGAACCGAGAGTTTGGTGCTGACCCTTATATGTAAATGGTGGTCATATTATTTATGTAGTGATTCTCCCTAATGAGGTACTGCCTCGACGTTTTCTGAGTTATTCCTAGGGGATAATCAAATGTGTGTTAGTGTGTTATAAATCTGCGTTAAGACCTCAGAAATATATGTGATATTAAGGTCTACTGTAATCATATTTGGACTTAGAGGTCATTAAATAACAAGGCAAATTTTTATATATTCTTGCCTCGATTCACACACTCAGCAAGTCCTCTTAGGTATTTATTAAGCTTTGGGAGATGACTGGCTATTAAGCCAGAGCTATAGGAGGAGGTAGAATATTGTTAGTGTCCCTTTTTCAATTAACTTAGTTGGGTTAGTTTAACTTAGTTTGACTTATTAACTTAATTTTAGGACACCTGAAAACTAAGAAAAAAACCTAGGTATTAAAAGTACCCAGTGAGGACATATTAGTGTGATGTACATTTTATTATGTATGCCAATGATGAATAAGAATTTTTTTGGAAAATTTTGGATCAAAGTTTTGCAGTAATAGTAAATCTTTAGTCATGTCTTCAAGGGTGTGATTTATACAGAGAGACATCAGGGAAATAGCATGAACTAAGGCGTGGAGATGGAAACAAATAGCAATGTTTAGGAAGAAATGAGGAAACTGATGAGCTTTTTACAAGAAAGATAGAAACAACTACTTCTGTATTTGTTCTTGTTCTTAGTTGTCAATTCAGTTCAGCTGCATTTATTTTGGTAAAAAGAAATTGAAGAACTCCTAGGTCTAAGGAAAAGTACCTTGGTATCTCAGGAGGTCTCTCATAAGACTGTTAGCTGAGACTGAAAGCAGTGGATGCATTTTACACATAAATATCTTTAAGCCTTTCGAGTCAATTACAGTTTTAAACATAAAGTACTCACAGAAGTCAATATATAGCACTATTTCATGTCAGATTGGAAGAAAAGTTCCTAATTAAATTTCTTAGTCTTTAAAATTAAATCAAAATCTTTTTCTTGTATTTTACCAATATTCATTTTGTAGTATCAACTAATTTATTGATTACTGTAGATTGTTTTATTGCTTAGAACCCACTGTTATATAGATTTTTGAGTCTGCTAACAATTTTGATTACAGAGGGAACACAAAAATGCATGTTAGTTTTGTCTCTGACTTCAATTGTCCATGTACTCACAAACAACAAATGGTAAGCAGAGGCACCAAGAGTAAAATCACCAACAATGATATTTTGTACTTCAGTGGGTAAGAAGAGAAAAGCTTTGTTGTCAAATGACATTTGTTAAGTTTAATATTTGTTATATTTTCCTGGAAAAGTTCAGAAAAATCAAACTTGTGAAGGATAGCTTTGTAAATAAAATATGCTAGTCAGTTGTACCTGTGAACTGAACAAGAGGAATGATGGAATGTTCTTTCCCCATAGCTTTAGGGAAATAGAATAATCATCTGGTCCCATTCCCAGCTGTGTCTCCAGTTCAAATCCATTTTTATCTTGAACTAATAATGATGCAAGTACCATTTATTGACAGCTATCTATGCGCCAGACACTGTTTTGCACTTCTCATGTGTTGGCTCATTTAACCAACATAAGAATTCTGAGTTAGCCACTGTTTTCTTCATTTTACTTATGGGGCAGCTGAGGCTCTGAGATGTTAAACAGTTTGCGCCAAATCACACAGCTGGTAGCTAGTAGGAAGTGTAATCAGAATTTGAATTTAGTAGTCTGACTCCAGAGATAACACTGACCCACTAAACTATTTTACCTCTCCATGTTCTAAAATACTACAGAAATCATATCGTGCCCTAGCTCAATAAACCTTTTACTTGTCTGATCATTTCAACCTATATTGCTATTCAAGACCTTAATTAATTATCACTTTATTCATCCAATTGTATTTCCCATAAAAATATTTTACTTATGTATACATTCAACAAACATTTATTAAATATATTCCAAGAACTGTGCATGATACTAGGGTAACAAAGATGAATATGCTATGGTTTCTGATTTTCAGGAACTAAAAATTAATGAGGAGCACTGACGAATAAATTAGTTAGTATACTTTTTCTTTCCCTACTTCATTGCTTCTGCTAAGTTCTTTCTCTGTGTGTCTGGACCTTTTGCTACCACAGTTCCTCTTGTGAGCCATATAGATCTGTTTGAATTAATAAGTCAACATCCACAATAAAATGCCCATGCTTAGAAATCTCAAATTCCTGACTACCTCACAAGATGTTGACTATCCCACAATGGACTAACTTTATTTCTAGCACTATTTAATGCTTCATTGACTTGAGTAGGTATTAGTGGTTTTGCAAATGCAAAGTATGGTTATTTTTTCAAATGGGGAAAATTAAAAATATTTATTATATCTTCCAGAAAGTTGTAACTGTGAGCCTCTAGCCTAGCTATTATAAATGGGATAAAAATTATTGATTGGTTGGATAATTGACTTTGAACCCAGGGATTTCAGAGAGACTGGAGGCAAGTAAGAATGGTGGTGGTTATTGGAATTAACCTCAAAAGGACAATGAGGAGAAAGCTGTAGGAATTCTTGTCCCATGGTCTGAACTTCTTTTGTGAAGAAAATATTTTTTTATGAGTGTTTCCATTTTTATGCCTTTTTAAGTGCTGTTTTCTCATTTGGATCACCTACCCCTTTCTATCTCTCAATTTGATAAAAATCAATCTTCAAAGCTTACTGTAATCTTGTAATCTGAATGTCTCAAACAGGTATTGATTTTCTTAAAATAACTGTGAGGGATGTTTAAAGTCATGTTCTCTTTGCCTTTTTAATAGAATAGCAGGAGTGATGATCAAAATTACACTACTGAAGTAAATATCTAAGGCCCTTAGTTTCACTATAAAGTTGCAATTCATATACTTGTTAGATTTTTAAAAATCTCTCTTTCATTTTTTTATTTAGATACAATTCTTTACCTCTGCCAAAAGTTGAACATCTGTTACTTCGTTTAAAAGGTCAAAATTATTTGGATGAAATTAAGAAATGTAAAATCAGTTTGCAGCTTGGAGGCTTCCTATGTGAGTGGACATGGTGCGGAAGGGGAAAAAGAGGATCCACATATGTGTCAGTTCTCAAGTACAGATGTATAAGTCAATGAATGAGCAGACAAATATTAAAAATTAGATAAAGATGCAAAGCAAATATATTAAGTTTCAAACACCAGGGGTAATACCTTACTGAAGTTCAATAGAAATAAATCATGACTGTGAACTAGGGTGATGAGAAAGACTGTGTGGAGGAAGTAACATTTGAGCCAAACTGGAAAGAGACTTTTTTATTGCAAGAGAAACCCTGAGAGGCTTTGCATTTGAGATAAAAATTTAAGTGAGAACGTGTAGCCTACGATAAACAAGACATGTGGGAAACACGGTTTTCATGAAAAATAGCAATAATATTTTGTCATTGAAAGAAATTAATTTTTTTTTTTTAGAGAAAGAGAGAATGTGAGTTGGGGGAGGGGTAGAGGGAAAGAGGACCTTAAGCAGGTTCCACACTTAGTGCAGAGCCCAACATGGGGATCAATCTCATGACCCTGAGACAATGACCTGAGCCGAAATCAAGAGTCAGATAACTGACTGACCTACCCACGTGCCCCCCAATTTTAAAAATTTTTAAATTATTTTTAAATTTTAAGTTATGCTTCCCTGTTGCCTTTGACCACAGTGTAGCTATCACCTCATGGAAAAAGAGGTACGGCCTGAAAGAAAGGTTAGTTCTGATTAGCTTTACCTTTTAAAGCTAACTTCCTTGAGGGTAAAGGGATGTAGTCATCTTAAAGCAAGACCTATGGAGATAGAAATGTATTTTCCAAAGTCCAAAAGGATCCCTTTGCATCTCTAAAGCAAAGCCCCTCAGGTTTAATCATGGATCATATTCATAGTGGAAAATGAAATGTAAAGAAAGTACCCAGCTGACAGAGAGAAAGAGGAAATCCTGTACAATCCTGGATAGTAAGAAAAGACAGACCAGCTTTGGAGATCAGAGATAGATGTCCTGGTTCATCTCTCAGGATACAAATCCCAGTCATGTAGGGTGTAGAAACATCCAGATGGATTAAGAATGGGGAGGAAGGTGACAAAACCTTTACTCAGAAACCTTAGACTGGTTGATGTAAACTCTGAAAGCTCTTGGGTTGTTGATTTCCCGTCTTTGTTCATGTGGCTAGCAGTGAAGAACAGAAAGGAGAAGAGAGAAGAGGACTAGCAAGATGGCTTCAGAGGACACTTTCAGAGTTCTCCCTGAGCTCCAGGTCAAGAGGAGGAGACCCAGGAGCTCCTGCATACCCTGCGAGGGACATGGAGGAAAGCTGAGAATGTAGAGTTAGGGAGTTGCCACAGTGAGGGCAAAGGGACCCCATAGCAGAGATGTGATGTCCCAACCTATGCTGAGTCCTGGAGGAGGAAGGAGGTGGGACTCAGAGGATCCCAGAATGGAGGGGGGCTGGATCAGTGGTGGAGGGATGATGGCTAGTCTCCTAACCATGCTGAAAATAACCCATGTCCTGACCCCAGGCTGCAGAAGCACAGTATTCTCAGTGTCCAGCCAAGAACCCAGAGGAGGGTATCGGGGGTCCACACACAGTAACTGCCTGCTAGCCATCGTGCTGAGGACACATCCTCTTCGCTCAATAACCAGGTGCCACCTTAATTGGCAAGAGAGAAAAGTGAAACTTGAAAGAAGAAAAAAAGTCCTTTTGGGGAATTTGAACCTAAATTTGACTATATCTAAGCTAAAAAGAGACTACACTTGTGAAAAAGAAAGTTTAAGCCAGAGGAAATGAAAACGCCTTTAAAAAGCAAATTTAAGAGTTTATTATCATTGTTTTATAGTTTTCTTTTATTTGTCCCCTATGCAAAAGGATGGACCAGTTATAGATTACTTATAAAAAATAAAGAATGCTACATTTTTTACCCATCTGACTTATAACTAGTTCTGGAACAGTCTGCATATGTTTTGGACACTGTGAATAAACCAAGCCTCCTGGAGTCGAGTGTTCAATGTTAGGAAATAGTGATCCATAGACTTAGAAATATATAAATATTTGTCTGAATGTGGGAACACCAATACATTGAAGCTGGATCTGGAAATATATTCAATGTGTTTCATATGAAAAAGTGCTTTAATTTCAAAAGTTCCAGAAGATGAAACACAGAAATGTTGGATGAGTTTTCCTCTGGCTCTGGCTTTATCTAAGCTATGGCAATAGTCCATCCTGGAGATTCTGAGTTAGGATAGTGTGACATGATAGGTCATATGATGCTTTAGTCCTCCAGCAGAGTGTGTGTGTGTGTGTGTGTGTGTGTGTGTGTGTACATAAGTTTATATGTGTGCATTTGTATGTTCATGTGTATATGAGTATGGGTGTGTGTGTCTGTATGCATGTATATGTGTGTCTGTCTGTCTGCATATATGTGTACCATCTATAAAAAGCTGCCACTGGCTGACTCTATTTTTTTGTGAAAATGTAGTTATGAAAACCACATACTGAATCTGAGACTCACAAAGTAGATCATATTTTTCCTACCCAAATGATGTTATAATTTTGGTTTAAATTTAAGATACAGCATCAAATCCTAGTTGTAATAAGAACTGCAACTACAAAGGGAAAATTCAGTTGCTACAAAATTTTATAATAATTTAAAATAACAAAAGTACATCATGATAGTATTAACTATGGATGAAAGTATTATATAAAATAATTATAGGCAGAACTCCAATATACTATGAACTGTATGTAAAATACTCTACATACAACTTAGCTGTATGTATCATAAATTTGAACAAATATTAAATTATGATAGCTATTCAGCTTTAATTCATAATTTTACTAGCCATTTTGAAACTGGGAAAACACTTTAAGGAAATATTTGAATGACCAGGTGTCTTAAAATAAGGTTGGTTGAAATTTTAATTGTCTTATATATATTTTGTTCAACTAATCTTCAACTAATTAGTTCAACTAATCTTCAAGTCAGGTTATTTAATGTAAAATTACCCACTAAAGTAATTCTTTGAGGCTTCAGTAAGAATTTCATTCTAAATAATTTGGAGAAAAGAAAAATCACTTGAATGTTATATTTGTTATCAATAGCTTTATAACCAATTACCATACACGTACAGTCTTAAGACAATACACATTTATTATCTCACAGTTTCTTCAGGTCACATATTGGCCCAGCCCAGTTATTTTGGGGTTTCTTACAAGGTTGTAATCAAGGTGTCAGTCAGGGTTCCTGATGCTCAACTGGGAAAGGATCTCCCTTCAGGCTCAAAGCGTTGTCGGCAGAACTCGGTTTCTCAAGGGTTTCCAACTGAGGACCTCAGTTCCTACTTGGGTGTTGGGGTGAAACCACCTTGCATTTCTTGTCACATGAGCCTCCACAACAGGGTGACTTATTTCATCAAAGTGTGCAAGTCAAAGGAACACAAACAGACAAATAGTAGAGAAAATGTGCTAGCAAGATGAATGTCATGTTTTTTAAAAAAACCTAATCACACAAGTGATATCCAATCAACTTGGTTTCATCCTACTATTTAGAAGATAAGTCATTATATTCAGCCATACTTGGAGGGGAGAGGATTGTACAAAAGGATAAGGAACTAAAAGCAGGGATTATGGAACATCTTAGAGTCATCCTGACACAGATGTGTTCAGCATTATTAACCTTATGTAACTTTTCTTGTTTTCTTTCTCATGTATGGTGCTCCTGAAGGGCGAAGAAATCAATGTTGTGAGTGGAGAAAGGACCAGAACATATGTGCTTTTTGCATTGTTCATCCAGCAGAGTGGTAGGATAATGAATGATACAGCCATAAGATTTGTGCTTTTGTCATACTAAAAGACATTGTAATAAATGGTCATGGCAGAAACAATTTCATAAAGATGATAAATCTCAAGGGGAAATGTTTGCTTTATTAATCATGGTGTTGAGTGGGGACAGAAACTGAGAATAAGTTCAGTTGTACTCTAGAAGGACTGTGGATGAAGCTGTAGTTAGGAAAGGTGGGAGAATTAGAAAAGACGGGATGCAAAATCTGGAGGAGCCTTAGGGAGCAAAACCTTTAAAGGTGGTTGGGGCAAATTTTGCCGTTCAAAATTCAATTTAGTCAGGATAGATAGTCAAGGGTGCCTGGGTGGCTTAGTAGGGTGAGTATCTGCCTTTGGCTCAGGTCATGATCCCATGGGCCTGGGATCAAGCTCTGTGTTGGGCTCTCTGCTCAGAATGGAACCCACTTCTCTCCCTCTTTCTGCCCCCCCCCACCTTGTGCTTGCTCTCTCTCTCTCTCTCTCTCTCTCAAATAAATAAAATTTTATTCCTTTAAAGCAAAAGATAGTCAAGAGACTCTCTCTTCCATAGTCTTATGAAATTTTCAGGAAAAATATCCATTGGATATCATTTGGAATGAGGGTGTATGATGAGAAATGTTAGTGAGATTGGTGTTACGGTAAAAGCAGAGTAGCTCCTGCAAACTAAGCAATCTTTGTGTAACATAGAATTAATCAGCAATGTAATATGAATAGAGTATCATGCTATGGTTGAGAAAACATCACCTTAATGTTCAAATCCAGGCTGCACAACATATCAGCTGTGTGACCTGATCAAACTAAAGTCTGGCTCAATTGTCAGAATCCATAGGCTTAACTTGGCCTACACTATTGTTTTAACTCCCAAAGCTGCTTAACCTCTTGGCAATATTCAGTTTTCTTATCCCTTCCATTTTATTCATCTAAGGTACCTGTCTGTAATGCAGCTAAGGGAAGAAAAGAAGGCTTAGAGCAGGGGTTCTCAGCTTCAGCACTACTGATATTTTGGACATTATTGACACTCTTGGTGGTGAGAGGCTGGCCTCTACCCACTAGATCCCAGTAGTATCCACCGCTCTCTCCCCCTCAGTTATGACAACAAAAAAAAATGACTTTAGACATATTCTGATGTCTCCTTGTAGAGGGAGGTGGGGGGGGGATGAATTGCTTGTCGTTGAGAATGATTGCCTTACAGGGTCCTTGTGTAGGGCAAAATAAGGTGTAACATCTGAAAAGCACATAAAAGAGTGATTAAAACATAACTGACACTGAACAAATGATAGTTTTCCTCTCAACTTTTTATATTGGAGAATAGTATTATACATGGAATTAACTTGATATAAATTTATTGAAACACAGAAGGTAAGTAATGCTAGGCTAATAATAATTTATATGAGCACTGATTTGGGAAATCATTTGTTGTAGGCATTAATATGTATATATATAAAAGCTGACCCTCATCCATGAAGTCAAACCAGTCAAGCTTCAGTTACTGTCTCTTCCAGTTAATATCCTGTGTCCTGGGGAATTGCTTCACATTTTCCAAGGGACCTTATCTATAATATACCTTATTTATCAATGAAATGGAATAACAATGGCATGGATATGGTTTGGGGATGATTCATTCACCCATTCATTCATCATATACCTATTGAGCATCTATTACATTCCAGGGACTGTACAGGAAATATAAGACAGTTTCTACCCTCCTGGAAATTTATTAGTGGAGAATCAAATGATGAACAAATAAATATAAAATGTATTTACAGAATGTAACAAATGTTCTAGAGATAAGGAAGGATAAAAAGAATAAGCCATGATCAATGATGCTCCGTTAGATAGAATAGTCAAGGGAGTCCCCTACTAAATGTCAGAATTTGAGCACAGCAGTACGGTCATGTCTAGGAAAAGGGCACCCAGTTAGGAAGCACAGTAATTCTAGAGACCCAAAGACATTAACATTCTTGGGTTGTTCAAGGCACAGAAAGAAGCTAGGGTTGTTATAGAAGGAGTACATTGTATAACCAATTTGTATATCTTTTTGGTTTTTATATTTTTTCTTATCTTGAAATATCCATTTTTAGTAAACCCAAACATTTATATAATAGAGGATATGAGATGAGTTCTTGGGTGATACCATGACACATGACATGTTATAAAGAATAGTTCCATAGAGGCAACTATCCAAGAAAATGGAAGAAAGTGAAAATGGCTTTGTAAAATTTCATTTGGGGTAGCAGTGTTTTGTGGCTTGAAGTGTAAAGGATGAGAACAGAATGTGAATTCCAAGAAAGCAGCATAGAATGGAAAGAGAATTTATAGTGTGTCAGACAGGATGGCAACATCTTGTGGCATGTGGCTCTCATCTCAGTGATGGGAAAGGTATTTCTTGTGTTTGCTTCTTGCCTGTGGCACACCACAAGGGAGAATGAGTTGGCAACCACAGCCAAAATACATCAGTAGCAATTTTAGTATATGGGCAGCCATGATCTTTTTTATTTTCCTAAAATTTGATTCTTTTAAGATTCATTCTGAAGGACTGAGTATAAAACAGAATTAAAGAGAGTGTAGAGGGGACAGGAAGAGGGGTAGCTGTGCTACTTAATGCTATTATTGGATTAACCATATTGAATTTAGAAGTCCAACAAATATGACAAGCATGATGATATACTTCTTTATCTAACTTTGAGAAAGTTCTTAAATGTGCATTTAGTTAGCTAAAATTTGCCCAATTGAGAATAGCCCATGATGAGATGAAAAATCTCAATATCACTAGCATGAAGTTGAAAGAGGGAGTAAAGCAAAGCACAAAGGATTTACAATGGAGCAAAAGAACTCTACAGTGTCAAGGATCTCGTGAAGGAAGAATACGATCAAAGCTGAAGACTTAAAAATGAAGTCTTCTTAAAAATGAAGATAGAATATAAGAAAAGAAAGAGGAAAAGAGGATTGTGGTGGAAGATGTCAATGACCTCAGATAGGTTACAACTGAAATCCAAGAAAAAAGTAAACTAACAATGAAACCTGAGTTTAATCACAGATATCACAGTAATTTACTTCTGTGTATTTGTACCATGTACAGTAAGTAAACTGATTTCAGGTAGAGTTAACTCTACTAAAAATAAGTTTAGAACATGGACACTGAAAATTTAACTGCTAGTCTTAAAACTATAGCAATTGGTGTATAAATTTATCATCCTCTCTCCAAAGGACTTATTCTGAGTTGGCAAATTATATTATCAATGCAGAAACACTCATCAAAATGAGCCTGATTAATAATCATGGTCTGGATCAAAAATCAAAACATTAGGTTGATGGTCAAAGTTCATTAGTAGTCAACAAAGTATTAAAGTGCACATAGGGACTTTTCAACATAGTACCTTATTTATTTAACATAGAACCTGTAAGAACATAAAAATTATTTTTAACAGGGTTAACAATTAGTTTAAAAACAGAAAGAGTAGATGTTTATATGTTGTATCACCCCTAGTGGCTGAAATCATATTTTCTATAACATAAGGGTGGCTAATACAGCCGACAGTCATTCTATAACCATTGGGATGAGAAATGCCTTCTCACTCTTGAGAGATAATAATTACATGAGTGCTTTAGCCAGAGACACATCTCAGGGAAATTAAAATGGAATAAATACACTTTTAAACAGTAGTAAAAATTATAATCTTTTGTAAGATTTTTGTGGTGATTTATATATTTGAAAAAATTACACTGTTTTACTCATCACCTTATAATAATTGATTTAATCCCAGTCTTTCAGATTAATCAACCTTTCCCTCTGACCTACCTAGATACCATCTCTGCCTTGCCCATGTCTACACCTTTCTCCTGGCTTGCTTCACATTCTGTTTTCCAGTTGTATTCCTGAACACCTCTATTCCTAAGCTTTTTGCTGATCTCCTGTTTGAGCCTCCCCCTCTATCCCCCAAATCCTGTCCCTAATGCTACTCCTCTGATTCAGTCTCTAGTTCTCTGTTGTCCACAGTGTGTCCTCACTTCAATTAGGGCTGTAACTGAGCTTTCACTTCTATCAGGCCATTGTGCTTATATAACTTAACCTGACATGAGTCCACATGCCCGGAATTTCAGTAAGTTTCATGGAAGAGAATTGTTCACAATCTCTATCTGTAAAACCTTCCAAGAGTGAGAAAAATTTCGGGGAAAGCCATTATTTTTTGTTGTTGTTTACACAATATAATCTCTTGATTTGTGGTGGGTGAAAATTAAGAAAAATAAAGATACACTGATACAGAAACCAGACTTTGGGTAGTGTCTGGATTTGAATTTGCTAGAAGCAGTAGTATTTTCTTGCAAACTGGAAAGAGAAAACCACTCCCAGATGTCTTAATTTTTCCAACTAACAGAAAAGCCTTCACAATTTACAGCATGATGGGTTCAATTAGCACAAGTCTTGTGATTCATTTGCAATCTAAGTGAACAAATTCTAGCCTAAATTTTTACAAATGTTTGTGGTCATGATATGTTTGGCTCTTGAAGGTCAAAGAAATTAAACAGGAACTGGTAGCTAGCAAAGATATCTCAGGAAGTTTCTTACTCTTTTCAGTTAATAGTAGAAGATACAGAAGACATGTAAACTTAAATTTCTATAAACATTTTCCCTAACTTACTGGTCTAATCACTTTCTTTGTTTATTGATCTCATGTGGTCAAGGAGTGTAAATATTCTGCAACCTGCTCTCTCTCATGTTATTAAAGAGGGAAGCCAGGACAGCATTTAAATTCCACAAGAAATTTTTTTTCCAAATGCAATTCTAAGTTAATTTTTTTAAATTAAGGTCATTCTAAAATTTTACAGCCTGTAATTTTTGATATCTTTATTTTTACTATTTATAAATCTGATTAACTTGTACTATTCTGATGTACCAAGAAAGAATGCTGAACTCATATTTCAGGCATGATCTTAGAAAGAGCACCCAAGGAAGCATGGCCTTAACATTTTTCCTATACCTTTCAACCAGAATTTGTCCCAGCAAATGCTCTCCATTTTTTTCTTTCCTTGTTATAAGGAACTATAGCTGTTTCACATAACCAAAAAAAAAATTCATAAATATTTTTATTTAGACTTGTCTAATTTCTTATATACTTTCTCAACATTTGTTTTATTTTTAATAATTCACTCAGAATATATAACATCTGCTTAAAATATTTCACCAGATCAACACTATCAACGTAAATCAACAAACCAATTGCAATGCAGGAAAAAACTGCCATATAATTCTTATGTAACCCTTCACTGAATCACTGTGAAGGGACTTATGTTTGGAAAGCTTTTAATTTTCGTTGTAAAGTTCCCAGAAACAGATGTGAAAATTCACTCATATCCCACATTGTCTAGCTTAAGCAGCTGTAAATTATTTCATGGATTACACTTGAATGAAATGAAAGTCTTGAGATTACTGCATCTAGGCAGCTGTTAGTTCCTTAAATTAAATCAAAACAGTTCTTTGCTTGATTAATTCTTGGTTTAGATTGCATAAAGATAAAGTGCTCACAGTCTTTAGTCATAAATTAGTTCATTTTTCTCAATAGTGTCCCTGTGAGTCAAAGGTTGCCACACAATTTTATAGGCTACCTTTAAAAATAAATAGCTTTGTTCTCTATGATGAAAAAAAAACAAACAAACAAAAACCAAGTTTGACACTCTCTTTTACAATACAATATTAATATAATGTATCATTTCATCTGTAGAGAAACTTAAAATAAGAACTGACCCTGCTTGATTTTAACTGCTAGGCTGAGAACTGTATCTGCTTTTCTCCCCAATGTGGTCTCTTGCTTCACTCCACACTCCCTTCCTAGCCCTAGGCTTACACTTCTGTTGTTTGCCAAACATCCGGTTGGATATCTGGAAGACATCTCATCTCAGTACGGGCCAAACCAAAGGTATTCTCTCTTCCTATATGCTCCAAAACGCTAGTGTGGAAGATACCTGCTAGGATTTCACTTTCAATCACGAACCCAATATATTGAGTCTTGCTCTAACTTGACCTTCTAATACATTTCTCTCCTTTTCCTTGGACTTTCTTGCTCTAGGCCTCAGAAGCTCCTACATTTTCTCCTGATAAGGCTCTCCTTCCTGCCTCATCTCCCTGTTTTCGGTTTTTCTTTTCCAAAGGACTGTTGGCAAGTGCGGCCAATGTATTCAGAAACCGTTTTCGAAAAGCCAATTCCACGTAAAAGATCAATTTGTCAAATAATTAACTAAATTTATCAGATTATGCTGAAGTCTCCCTTGGAGACTGGTGCCTTTAGTAAAGTCTCACAGGAACTCAGGGATATCCTCTAAAAAAAAAAAAAAACAAAAAGTCCTATAGTCAGCAAATATCAATGAATACCCTGTGCTAGACACACTACTGAAACACTGAGATTATGATAGGAAATGAGAGAGACTTCATTCCTATCTTGAGGTATCAGAAAAGAAACAATTTTTTAAAAATAAAATTGCAGGGGTGTATGTATGTTGTCTTTTGTGTATATGTGTGTGTGTATCTTCAGGTTATATATATATAGACACTTATAAATATATTTTCATGTAGTGATAAGGGCTATAAGAAAAAAATAAAGCCAAATAGCAGGATAGCAAGTACTGGAAGTAAATAATCTTTTGAATAGAGTCAATGAATATGATTCTGTTATTCACAGAAATATTATTCTTGCATATATTCAGTAACCATTATTTGCATCAATTTAAGGCCTGTTAATTTAGTCTAAAGCTCTAAGGCATAGCATAGTTTAATTTATTTGAAAATATAGCTTTTATTAATATATTCATGAACTATATGTTCTAGAATAGCATTGTCCAATAGAAATACAATGTGAGCCACAAACTGAAGCAACATACATAATTTTCAACTTTCCAGTAGTTACATTAAAAAAATGAAAAAATAGGTAAAATTCATTTTCATAATAAAGTTTATTTAATCCACTAGACCCAAACTATTATTATTTCAACAAATAGTCAACATAAAAGTTATAAATTAGGTATTTTGTATTATTTTCTTTGTACTAAGTCTTCTAAATCCTGTGTTTACTTTACTCTTAACAGCATATTGTAATTCAAACCAGTCATTTAAGTGCTCCATAATGACATGTGGCTAATGACCACTGACTTGGATGGTACAGTCCTATAATATATTGATTATATAAACTATATCAAATACATTCTTTTTTTTTTAAGATTTTTATTTATTTATTTGACAGACAGATCACAAGTAGGCAGAGAGGCTTTAACCCACTGAGCCACCCAGGCACCCATATCAAATACATTCTTGATATTTATTTGCATGTACAATTGTATATTCTTTTTTTTTTTTTTTTAAGATTTTATTTATTTATTTGACAGAGAGAGAGATCACAAGCAGGGAGGGAAGCAGGCAGAGAGAGGAGGAAGCAGGCTCTCCACAGAGCAGAGAGCCCAATGTTGGGCTCCATCCCAGGACGCTGGGATCATGACCTGAGCCAAAGGCAGAGGCTTTAACCCACTGAGCCACCCAGGCGACCCCAACTGTATATTCTTATGTAAGAATATCTTAATGAGAAATGCATTTATAGCTATGAATAATATATTTATGAATTTATTCACTAAATATGATAGTTCAATGTGTTGATTTCAATGAAGAGTATTTTATCAAGATTATATATTGTATTACATATAATATATATCTCTTTATTATAGAGATTGTAGCAAAAAGAATTTTTGTTCAAATTATAGAGATTGTTCAAAAAGAATATTTCTAAAAATTTTTATAACTTTAGAAAATTGTTTATTTTAATAAATATACCTACAGTTATTTTTTTAAGACATAGATTTGATCACTTTATCACCCTTCATTATCTGAGGCTAAGCTCTTTTTCAGTGTTGCATCCTAACATCCCTGCGCATTTCAGGTTATAGTCAAAGAGCTATATAACATTCCCCAAAATACTATGTACTTTTAAATCTGTGTACATTTTCCTGTTCTTCCATCCTTCCAAAAAGTCCTTTACCACTTGTTCTGGCCTATATTTTTTACTCACTTCTTACTTAATTTATTTAGCTTTCTAATAATTCCTTTATCAAAGAGATTTAAGTTAGAAAACTGAAAATATTCTGTATAATTAAAATAGGGGACACCTGGGTGGCTCAGTGGGTTAAAGCCTCTGCCTTCGTCTCAGGTCATGATCCCAGGGTTCTGGAATGAAGCCCCGAATCCCGCATGGAGCTCTCTGCTGGGCTCTCTGCTCTCTGTTCCCCTTTTTTCTCCACCTGACTCTCTGCCTACTTGTGATTTCTATCTCTCAGTCAAATAAATAAATTTTAAAAATCTAAAAAAAAAAAAGAAGAAGAATCATGAAGTTCTCTGATGAAAAAATGTATTCCTGATTGCTTTAAAGAAATTTCTCATTGCCTAGAGTCTCTCCTTAATAGACTGAATTTGTATCTACTTTCCACAAAGATGGTATATGGTCTATTGACTTCATCTACAACACCGGGCTGCCTATGGTGGGGGGAATATCTTGGAGAATATTTTATTTAGGAAAAAGCCCCTTGGGGCACCTGGGTGGCTCAGTGGGTTAAAGCCTCTGCCTTCCGTTCAGGTCATGATCCCAGAGTCCTGAGATGGAGCTCTGTATCCTGCATAGGGCTCTCCGCTAGCAGAGAGCCTGCTTCCCTTCCTCTCTCTGCTTGCCTCTCTGTCTGCTTATGATCTCTGTCTGTCGAACAAATAAACAAAATCTTTAAAAAAAAAAAAAAAAAAAAAAGGCCCAAAGGGAAGAAAGGAAGGACAAAAGAGAAAGAGGGAGGGAGAAAGGAAAAGAGTGAGGGAGGCAGAGAAGGAGGGAAGGAAGAAATGAAGAAGGAAACACTGAAAGCATTGATGTTCTTAGATTCTAAGTTTTCTATATTTAGAAAATGTGCTCAGCATTTCTTCCCTTGACTTATCCGGTATTGAAAATTCTTTGGACAGGATCTTTCTTAAATTCTTTAATTTGTTTTTCTCTCTCTCTTTCAATTTGTGTAAACTTTCCAAATTTTTTTTAAGTTTAGGCATTTCTGTTTCCTTCTTTTGATTTATTTAATCCTAGACACCTGCTCCCTATAATAAAGCTGTTAAGGAAATGGAGCTATGGGATCTAGATTTGTATTTTTTTTTCCTTTGCAACCTAAACATAGATTATTAGTATTCTTTCATGACTAAACAGGATGCCGGATTCTTTCTAGTTCTTCTACCCTTTAAAGCTTGGGGAGTACTCAATAGTTTTTAGGAGCTTACTGATGTTCTGTGGCAGAACTGATATTGGTAAGGAATGAAAGGTTGAGTATTTCTCAGGATAAGGCTTCTCTCAAGATTTCAAAAGCCAATTGCACTGCCGTCATCACAGCTGCATTGGACAGTTCACAGCTGCATTGGACAATTCACAGCCACCACAGCTGCTGAAGTATTTAGCTTACAGCACCCTAAAGTCTCCAATGAACCAGCAAGTAAATTCTAGCAGTCTTCTCACTCTAGGGTTCCCTTTTTATCCCATACTGTGATAGTTATTCTGAGCTAGGAAAAAAAAAAAAAGATGATAACCAGATGTAAATAGGGTAGTTCGGCTATCTTCAAAAGGCCTTATGAAATACCCCTCTTGAATTTGCAAGTAGAAAGAGAATTCTGGCAAGGAGATTCTACCATTTGTCGGGGGAGGAGATGGGGTGGATGGATGGCCTGAGTATGTTTTGATTATAAGTTGTTGGCATGGGGACATGGAGGTAAGCTAACTAGAAGCATTTGGTTTGGAGAGCATATTTGACTTTCTCTGATTGGTTCTGAGTTGGAAATGGAGTTAAAGGAGGAAAGCGGGCCTTTATGAACCAAGTCCTGAATGTTTGGGGGCTAACTGCTGCTGAGGCTTCCGTGGTCGATTCCAACAGAGGTTGTGGATAGTGTTCTAATATCCTATATGATCTTTCCACTATCTCGTATGTTCAGTGTCTAAGTCCTCTCTTTTAGTCATTCTCTCCTTGCGGGAAGTTGGGCAAAAGATCTGTATCTTCAGTGTTTGATGATTGTTCACTTGTCTCCATAATCAATTGTATCAAAGGGTTTCTTAATCTTTTTAATGTTGTATCATCGCGGTGATCATCTGATAAAGAAGTGGCTGATAGAAGCATTTAAAACTTACACTAAGTATTACGTATTAAGCTGGTAAAGTTAAATGAACTGGTATCATGACCACTGTGACATAAACAAGAACTATTAAAAGTCCACTTAAGATGCTTCAGAACCAGAAACCTGAATGTCCAACCAAGGCCAAGACAATAATTCCACAGGTCATAAAGATCCATCTTACAGAGCCATATAGCTTTTCCCCTTAAGATGATATATAGCTTTCTCTAACTTAGGTGTTTCATTGGGCCAAGTATAGCAAGAAGTCTAAGCAATGGCAGAGATACCATCATGACTAAGTGCACAAGAAATTTAAATTGTCTATTACTACTCTTGCCAAGGAATGGAGATTAATCTATATTCCATCTAGATTATAAGGGTATAATTTTATAACTTCTGCCAGAGTTAAAATGACACCTGTCTTATAGTCTTTTGTTTGTATGAATCTTACAATTGGAAACACTGTTTTGATTGTTTGTATAAATTCTGAATTTATAACCTCTTAGGTCATGTGCTTGAATAATGAAGCATAGCCTCATTTTTGGAGCTTGTGACTCAATTATAATTTCCAGATTTGATGATTTATAGAATTAGAGTGTCTGTGTACAGATAAATTCTGTAAAACTATTCTTAATGTGCATGAGATAATTAGTGAGACAAGGAAGACTAGTTATTCCAGCTGCAAAGGAAGTAGTATCTGGTAAGAACACATGGATATCCAGAAAAAAAGGAATTATTCATAACATGAGGTTAGAACAAAGGCCTCACATTGGCTGGCTTATGTATTTGTATTTCTTTTAGTCTAGATGACAAATAATTGACCCCTTGATTTAAGAAGGTCCCTCTCTTTTTCTGTAAGAAAGACACACTAGCAGAATCACAAATTAATCTGTTTAAGGTCATTTGTCCCTGTAGGTACAAGTGAAAACACCATTGGTTGTAATTCCCTTTGATCTCATTTCCATAGATTGGAATTTCCCTTAGATTTTCATCATTAGGGTCTAGTGAGGAATAACATAGTCCAGCAATCAGTAAGCTTGAAGGTTATTGCTAGGATAATCTGAAATTGGTGTTACTATGATTATGTTCTAATCTAATTTTAGTAAGAGGGAAATAAAAGAAAAAGGGCCTTTCGGCATGGCAATAATGAGGGGTCTCTAGAAAATGACAAATGATTATAAGTCAGCAGATAAAAAACAAAATAAGAATTAGGCAGGGGTTTTGATCCAGCAGGAGCTGCCCACTATTTCTAGTGGATTATTCTAAAGTTGAGTCTTGGTCATTGTCTACTGGGAAGATCTGCTGCTTCTAAAGAATCTCTGAGAATCTTTAGATGAGATTCCCTATTAGGCCAGCCTTCCAATCTGGTTGATTCCAGATTGCTTCTTTAGTTGTGAAATGTGAACCTAAGGACTTATCAGGGAGTTTTACTTTTATATCTGTTGTTAACACTTTCTGATAGAGTCCTTTCCACTGAGGCTCAAGAGCAGTTTTTCCCCAATATATCTTCCAACAGATGAAATCTCATAGCTGAATATCATGAAAGAGGCTTTAAGAAGACTATTTGAATCTACCCTTAACCTTTAATATTTTGTGATGTCTGTGTACATGAGTATAATATCACAGGTAAAATCCTTAATCATGGGGGCCTTGCAGTTAGTTACCAGTTCACAACAAAGCAAACAATGTATCCCTGGAGGAGCAGACCATACTGCTTTAAGGGTAGGTGGGAGTCCCTTTGACTAAAAGAGCTCAAGGGTTCTGAAATCTTTGTTAGTTTTATTTCAAGGACATCATTGATTCTTTCCAGCTTTTCAGAACTTTGTAGGAGGTAAGAGCAATATGGTTTCTGAATAAGGGGTAATACCTTGCAAAGTTCTTTAATAGTATTTCTTGTGAAAGGTGTGCCTTGGTCACTTGATTAAAAAAAGTTTATATTCCCAAGGTCAGAAAAACACAGAATTGAGCAGATTTTTAGCAACTGTAAAGACCATAGCTTTTCAACAAAGAAATGTTTCAACTCATCCTGAAATTCTATAGACATACAATAACTAAAACATAGAAATCTCATGGAAAGTGGAAGGCATGTAAAATCCATCAGAAGGTGTTCAAAGGACCCTTGAAGCTTTGGTTTCTGGCGAGGTCCCATATTTACAGTTTTCCTAGAATTATGCTGGTGACAAGTCCATATAACTTAAAAAATACCTCACCTGGCTTTTTAAAGTGTACCAGCCTTGCAAATATAAGATAATAACCGATTTATCTGTACTATGATGGATAGTGTGATGGAGAAATTTAGCTAATATACCTTTGAAATCATCTAGTGCCACCAAGCAGTTGTCTTGAGAGTACCAGAGATTAGGTAAATGAAGCTAGAGCCACATTTTTTCCCATTTTATGTTTTTCAAAATGAGGGACTAAATGGTGATATTTTATAATGGTCTCTTTGAATTCCTTTACGGATTTATCTTTTGAGTTTAGATTGGATCAAAACCTTGGTTAAGGCCATTTGTTTGGCAAAATGATCTGCCAGAGATTATTTCCTTTAGCTCCCATATATACTCTGTGGTCTTTTGTCTAGTTGACAGGCTCACGTAAGTGTAATCATTCTGTCACCTAGACTAATTTTACTTCACGTGGAGGACTGTATTCCAGAGGCAAGTTTAAATTGGCGATAGCATCTTCTGCTACATTTTGAATTTTTGAGGTATGATCTATCAACAAATTTAGGCCAGACTTCTCCATGGGAATCCTCAAAAAAACTGAGTGGGGGTATAGTAAGTTCCCTAACCGAGCTAAGAAAATTGTGAGGTTCTCTTCTTCTGGTTGGGGCAGGAGAGGGGCATATCAATGTGTTGCAGTGGTAAATAGTAATGTGAGGATGAGACACTAACAGAATCTCACAGAAGCCAATTAGCTAGCTGGAAAGTGCCGTGTTCTCAGATAGTGGTAAAGTCTATGTTGTATGAGGGACACAGATCCATAAGATCAAGAGAGAAGGCTATATAACCAGTTTAGCAAAAGCGCCAAGTTTTGAAGGGATGGTTATTGCCTTTAAAACAAGGGGAAGAAGCTTTTGCAACCAGGTCAAGGTGGTGAGTTTTTATGACTCCCATGAAACTGAGTTAAAACTCAGTAGGCTTGCCCCAGCTTGCTCATATGCAAGTAGATGAAAAGATTTTAGCTGGTATTGTCTATGGAAGGAGTCTATTGACAAGTCTTCTTCAGATGATAGAAAGCCTATTTAGGACTCACACTAAAAGTTGTCACAATCTCAGGAAAATTTGATACTTGTTTGTTACAATATCCAATTAAACCAGAAATACTCTTGATTGTTTTGTGAAGGGTCTAAGATGTTTAGATAGTCTATAGCCATGTCAGGAAAGAATGATTTACCTCCTTAACTAGGTTATAACCTCAAATAATGTATTATGTTTTGGCAAGATTATAATTTATTTTTTTGAAACGTCATGTCCCTCTTTTGGTAAGGATAAGAACAAATAAATGGAATCCTTTTTACCAGAGTCCTTGCCTTCAAAATAAAACAGGAGATCACGTACCTATTCTATCAGGACTGCATTGCAAGGGAAACTTAGCCCCACATGAAAACAAAAAGGAAGGGTTAAGAGTGAAAACAGAGAAGGCTTAATAGAGGTTGTTGCATGGGGAAGTGTCAAGGCAAGCTAATTAGAAACAACTGATCTTATATAATTAATTTGGAAGACTATGTGTTCTTTGGTTGGCTCTGAGTTGGAAGCAAAGGCAAAAAATAGAGAAGCTGTCAGTCATTGACCAAGTCCTGGCCATTTGGGGCTAATTACAGCAGAGATTTTGGTGTGGTTTCTCTGAATGCTCACAGAAAGGTGGCCGGTTCGCGTTCCATAGTCATAGATGATGGTCTGCCCATTGTCTAAACGGATTCAGCCTCTCATCATTTTTCGTCTGTAAATCTTTCCTTACATATCCCTCCAGCTACATCTAAAAATGATTTGAAAAATAACTGATACATGATGTAATATTTTTGCAAGGCAGAAGTATAATGGTTTACTTAACTACTAGCAGATACCTGAAAACATGCACTTTTCTTATTAATTCTATTAGGGCTAATTTTTTTCTGCAATTGTTTATGTTGTTACAGAGGATCTTGATGATTTAAGAATGGAGGGAGTAACTACCCTTGTACCTTCTGGGAGCAAATTTAACCAAGCTCGCGCTACTCACCCTGCTGAACCTCAGGCCAAGGTCACACTGAACATCTGTTCAAGGTGTGCCAGGTAAAACAAATAATAGGTATAGTATACATAAATGTAATCTTAATTTTTAAAATCTACGATTTTGATGCAAAGGGTGTTAACTCCTCTGTGTTAAAAAAAAAAAAAAAATCATTTCTTTCAAAAGGTCTTTTGTGCTAACATTGGAGAGGGAGTTAGCCGTGCAGTTTTTCCTCGCGTCCAATGCTACTCAGACCAACAATGAAATCAAAGAGTTTAGCTTGTCCTCACTACACAGTTTGAGGAGTTTTAAGTCTTTCTGTCTGTGAATTTCATTTGCTATCCGCCCTACTGGTTCCCTTTGAAAGGCAGAGTCTAAGGCCTCTGCAGGTTCAAAGCCCCTCTTAAAGCACCTGCATAAAGGCGAGTTTGCCCAGGTATAGTTTAAGATCTGATGTTATTGGCCTCTTAACCTGCTCCGCATCTTGTCCACCTCCTGGAAAGAATTTAATCAGCTTGACACTTTTCAGTTTTGGCAGCTGGAAGCAATCTTTGCATAGACTGTATGTGGCCAAAGAAGTAGCTTAAGTTACTGCCAAGTCAGCTCCCAGTGCAGGTCTAGCAGAAACTCACCAAATAGCTAGAATTCATTCTTTTGTAGGAACTAAATCTCATTTGCAAAGAGGCTTTTAAGCCTGTTTAAATGATAAAACAAGCCTTCTAACCCTTATGTAAATGGTGCAGATTAGCAAGAACAATACACTGGCTGGCCAGTTTTATCTTCTTTTCTTTATGTCTAGCTGTTCTATTGTATTGTTTGAGAGGGGATTAGCTGCTTGGAAATTGGGAGGGAGGGAGTGTAGGAAAATCAAATCAGATTTTTGTAGCTTTTCCTCTTTCCTTTTAGCCTTTGGAAATTTTTATTTTAATTGTCACAGGCTTAGAAAAATAGAACGGATACCTCTTAGAAAAGCAGGGATGTTATTTGAGACTATTAGAATGCCACAGCACAGTGGAAACAGCACATCAATGGAAATACTGCTTCAGACAAGTAATATTTGGGTGATTTGACTTTGATTAGAGCTGCAAATAAAACTTCTACTGTTTCTGTGATGGTATTCAGGCATCTTGAGTGAACAGAGTTATCTATGTGAAGGTTGTGTGGCAGTTTTGAAAAACCTTTGTAGTATGGTTAAATAACAAAAATTCAACTGAGTAAACTTTGAAGATCTAATTGTTTTTATCAAATAATTCCTGAATCAGGCAGCATCCCATGTAGCAAACACAAAAGAGTTCCACTGAGCAACAGGAGAGGAAAGGTTTTCAAAGATACGGAGGAGCACGTACTTCTTAGAGCACTGGGTGTGGTGCATCAACAATGAATTCTGGATCACTGAAAAGAAATAAAATAAAATGGGGGGGGGGGGGGAAAAAAAGAGGGATGTGGGGGGAATTGTTAGCCAAGAATCCATTGTTTTAGGCTAGGCTGCCCTCCTAGGTGGAACAGAAGTGGTCTGTCAGTAAATTTGGGGCTCCTTGCTCAGTGGGGAGCCTGCTTCTCCCTCTTTCCCTCACCCTGTTCCTGCTTGATCTCTTGTACACACACACTCTCTCTCTCTCTCTCAAATAAATAAATAAAATCTAAAAAAAAAAAAAAAACAACCGCTGGATTAGTTACCAATTTTACATAAAATATTGAGATTTCTGTCTTCTCTTGAATACCCATTCGGGTCGTGTAACACCGGGCCCACATTCTCAGATGATCACACAGTAGCAGCTTCCCTCCCAGACCCTTAGACCCCACAGCTGTGTGCCAGTTCACGTCGTTAGCTTGTCTGTCCAGCTTCACTCATTTGTACTACCCATCTAAAGTCTAGAGGCCTTCGTAACCTCTGATCTGCAGAAACATAGGAACTTTGATGATAAGCAACAAATCAGGACTGGAGGAATGCAGGCTGAGGTACCTAGCCAGGCCACTGGGAGAAGATTCTGGTGCCCAGAAAAGGCAGATGATACTGTCTCAGGATATCAGGCTCTGCCCAGGAGATTATGGTAGGCAGGTGGCAGTTTTAGACCAGGTGATCCCTCAGAACTCTGTGAGTCAGAATTCCAGTGCAGCAGACAAGACCAACATGGAGAAAATGGTTGCTTCCTTTAGATAAATGTACCCATTCTTATTGTTCTTCTCGAGTGGGCACTGGTACCCAGCCTGGAAGATAATAAGAGACAATGTGGTCTTTAGAGAGGAAGACTGGACATTAGAATTTTTTTGGACCTTTTGGGATCAGGGTTTAATTTCAAGTCTCACTGGATTGGAGGCAGTATAGTGCTAATGGATGAGAAAGTTTTGGATAATTAATGTTCAGTTGCAGAATATAATTACCGACACTTTTCAAGACTTTATGGCAAAGGTAAAATAGAAAGACAACCTCCTTCAAAGTTTGGCAAAGAGATCTTTATATACCCTAAATTACCTGGTGTATTATTGTGGGAAAAATTATGCAAATATTCAGAAAATCTGGTCCCTCATCTGTGAAATGGAGTTCTTGCAATCCTGGAGATAACCTCTAAAGACTATTGAGAGGTCTGGACAGAATAATGTATGAAAAGGCAGCTATCAAATTGTTCACAGTGCAAGGCTGTCAAGAAAAAGGGGTTTCCTCTTTTTCTCTCACTAGGATAATCACCATGTAAATACTTAAGCAGTTTAAAATGCTTCAGTATTTTCCCCATCTTTTTGAAAGGCTTGCACTGAAGTGCTCAGGTATTGTAGAAAAAAGAGCCTCCTTCTTCTGACATTCTGGAATTTTCTCTTTGGCTTCTAACTAGAGAAAAAAAGGATGTCCATTTTCCAGGATTTCTATGTTTAATAAAGCATGTGTAAGGTAGCAATATTTTTGTCATTTGTTTGCTGTTTTGTCAAGTCTTAAGGTCAAGAAATCACTTTTTCCAAAGTACTGGAGAGGTAAAATGCATAAGTGATCTTAATGGTTTTGTTGTGAAATAATACCATAGTTGCAAGATACTGATAACAAGCTCTGTGGGGCATCAGTGAAACTTAAGTAATGTTGAGAGTTTCTGCAATGAACCCAATCAATGAGCAAGTTAATATTAAGAGGCAGAGTCTTCTCTATAGATTGCCTTTTTTTCTCAATCTTTTTTTTCAGATACTACACTATGAGCTACTTACGGGATCACATTATCTAGAAGTGAGCTTGCATATGATATGTCCACAATGTTGTTGCTCTTATCAAGTTGAGGGCATTTAGCCAAAGTCCACAGAGCCTTTCTCATTCAGAACCTGATGGGAAGACATAATGTGTAATAGGAATGATATGTTTCTACTGGAATGATTGAGGGATATTAGATACACGTGACCACTGGAGACACTTCTACCTTCTAAGACATCAGGAAAAGAGGAATTCAGCCCACATTAAATTGTTCTGTAAAGCTTTATGTGGGACAAGGTGACTAAAATATCAAGAATGTCAAAAAGTTTATTGATTAGCCTAGTTACAAGAAATAAGATTACAGAATTTTTTTCCCCCCCATAAATACTTCACACATGGTTGGGAAGGTGCAGATGAAAGAAAGCTTGTGTTTTCAAGCTGGAAAATTATTCCAGGATAGTGTTACTCCTATAGCTCCTGATGGCTTCGGTCTGATGTGGGCATTGCTGCAATTTGTGTGATTTAAACAAAGAGATGACATCATCTGGCAAGTGGGAAAATGTTGGCTAGTAGAGATCTGAACAACCAAGATATTTTAAGATTCCAACCAGAATATCTCATTTTTCCTCTCAGATCATGAAGTAAAGAAGCCGTTATAAAATAGCAATTTTAAGTAAATAAGAATTTTCTGTGTAGGGTGTAGCGGTATCCTTATAATGGGTGATTTTATTCATTACAAACTAGATTTTTAATATATTCATTGAGTACCTTGCTTTGACTTTTAGAAGAGTCCACCAATATAGCTACAAATCTCAGAATGTATGGGCAAAACAAGTTTCATTTGTTGCCTAGGAATCACACTAAGTAGTATCAATTAAAAAGTAAAGTGTCGGGACGCCTGGGTGGCTCAGTTGGTTAAGTGGCTGCCTTCGGCTCAGGTCATGATCCCAGCGTCCTGGGATCAAGTCCCACATCGGGCTCCTTGCTCAGCAGGGAGCCTGCTTCTCCCTCTGCCTCTAGCCTGCCACTCTGTCTGCCTGTGCTTGCGCTCTGTATCTCTCTCTCTCTCTAACAAATAAATAAAAAATCTTTAAAAAAAAATAAATAAATAAAAAAAAATAAAAATAAAAAGTAAAGTGTCAGTAGGTCAGTAATGCAATTTATCAGTAATTACCAGCAACACTTCTGTGGTTTTAAAAAACTGTGGTTTGTAAAATTCTGAGTTTCAAATAAAATTTTTTATTAAATGTTCTGAGTTTTTGTTGTAAGATTACAATTAAGATACCAAGAGCAAATGCGGATACGAAGGCACCAAATTACTATTTCAGTGAAGTTTATAAGCCACTTTTCTGGAAAGACCACCCATTAATTCTGTCTACCTACTGCCATTCTGAGGCGTTAAATCTTGTTTTCTTGGACTCCTGCCAGGGCATTCCGGGTGGTAAAATGCTATTTGTTTTTGATGGTGCAAGTGTTTGCCTTCATTCATGCTTAACATCAATAGTGCACACACAAAAAGAACTGAAAGCCATTTTAAAAGAAATTAGATTATAGAGAATGTACAGTGCCACTGGCTCGGAAACTCCAACATGAGAATGCTAGGACAAGTTTGTTTCCAAATAGCCGGCTGAGTTTTAACTGATTTGCTTCATGTCATTGTACTAACACTTGTTCATCATTTCTCCTAACCATCATGACATTAAAATACTGAGTTTGTGCATTGATGTGATAAAGCAGGAGGAGAACGTCCTTGGTGATGACAAGCCGCGGTCAAGGGGAATGAGAAATCTTGTTAAGCGTGAACTAGTTTCAAACTGTCTATATTAGGATTTCCTAGCTGACCTGAGGAAATCTGCATAATTAATCATACATTATATTCTGTTTCACATTCCTAGGCATTTTTTTTCTTTTTTCCCCAACTATTTTTAGAAGGCTTAAATTCAGCAACTTCCCATTGGAAGGAAAGGTGAGCAGAAGGGACATAAAAATGGGTAAAAACAAAATGGGACTGCTATCACTTGTTTAAAGTGAAAAATTTTTGAAAAAAATTGAAATCTCATATTTTATATCATATCTACATATAGCCTTAGCTTTACATTAAATTTAATGCAGAAGTCTAAACCCACATGGTATCAAATGATATTTCCCAAATTCACAGCATGAGGTTCAGCTATGACTGTATCAGTAACTCAAAGTAAAACTCATAATTGCTCTCTTAAAATGAAAGTAAACCCATAAATCACTCAATTTCATTACAAAATAATTTTTTCCTATTATAAATTACAATTGTAAATTGTAATTACATTTTAATTTTAATAATTACTGTGAATTAATTAATTGTAAATTAATACAAATTCCTTGATTTTGACTGGATGGAGGGTAGGGAAAAAAAATGAAAACAAAAACTCCACAACAACAGCAATAAGATGTAAAACCCAATGTTTCTCTGATACGGCAGAGAAAGGTATTCATTCTACTCCCATCTTCTAGAATTTGGGCTTTGGGAGGGTAAACCCCCTAAGCTTTAGACACAGGCCATTTTTTCATTCTTTGCCCGTGAACTTTTTTTTGTTAACCTTAAGTTAAATTGTTCTTTTGGAGCTTAAAACTGCTAAGGGGAAAAATTTAACTCAAAGAGGACCATGTTAAAAGGTCCTGTGCCCAGTGTCTCCTACCTTCCTCAGTCCCCTCAAACACAACCACTCAGAGCTGTGAGCTGTGGCCCAGAACTCCACCCATGTTAGCTACTGAATCCACACCCATATACTGCGAGTACTGGTTTCCACACACCTGCAAAGGCTGTGACTAACAGTGGAGGGGAGTGGGCCAACTGTGGGAGCAACTAGAGAAACTCATGTTGGGCACACTCTATAAATAAGCTCTTTCTCTTGGGGAACCTGGGTGGCTCAGTCATTAAGCATCTGCCTTCCACTCAGGTCATGATCCCAGGGTCCTGGGTCCAAGTCCCGCATTGGGGAGCCTGCTTCTCCCTCTGCTTGCCATTCCCCCCTGCTCGTGTTCCCTCTCTCGCTCGTGTCTCTCTCTCTGTCAAATAAATAAATAAAATCTTTTTTTTTTTTTTAAAAGAAGAAGTTCCCTCTCTGGAGATAGTACCCAACATAAGTGCACAAAAGCAAAACATACTTGTGGACCTACCTCTTTCCACTCTCGACATCCTGATGCCTGACCTGTGTACAATTTACAAGAGTATCAGGAACTGATGAGAGGAGAAGATGGAAAGGATTCTAGTGACTTAAAATCTCTTAGCATTGTTTCAGAAGAAGTGCATCCAGAAAAAATAAATATAAAACTATTAGCCTTACAGCAAGAATAATTCCTCAAAATGCTGAGGACACTGGGAGCAACACCAGTGGTCAATTGTATAAGAATTCAAATGATTTCATCTGTTTTCCCCAGCAGTTGATGAGCTTACAGACGCCACTCTTGGTGTTCAGTTCTTTCTTCAGGGAGTCAGTGCTGGGTTTGAAGTGGTGGAAGAATTAGACTCTACCAATAGTCTGCTTGGAACAGCTGGAGATACTTTGTGGAAAATACCTGAATCTCTCGTGTGTTTGAACCAGTAGCGTCTCTGATAAACTTTCACTTGCTGTTGTGGGCTGAACCATCATCAATTCCATGAATTTTTGTCAAAAAAACTGGATATTCTGACTTCCCTTACTGCACATTGGTTTGATGCCCTGTTAGTGATGATGTTTTCTTGCAATTTTTTGAGCTAAAGGGCTGAGATGAAAAATTTTCTGTATGAGAAGAATCACCCTCAACTGCTGTTATTGGATACTGAAAGCTTTGGAAATTAGCTTTTGCTTCGGACTTGATAATGTTCCCTAATGAATTCAACCCAAAATTCCAAAGTAAAATAGTGCTTTTATGAAAACCTCATATTGTATAAAGTCATTTCGATGACAACTAACTTAGTTGGAATTACATCATGTCAAGCTCTTTTACATGCTTGTGTTTTATTGCTTGTGAATTTAGTATTTGGTAGTACCTAGGTATATGAAAGGACACTTTCAAAGGTGAAATACATTAGATCTCATAACAGAATCAGTATTAGCAGATGAAAATTTGCTATCAATTTTGATGAAAGGGGAGCCTTATTTTAAAAAATTATCCTGCTTCCCCCCAAATTTTTCACTAATAGACCTGTATTACAAAAGATTGTAATTGGTTATTATATTTTAAATTTAATCACTAAAAACTTATGGAAAAATCAATTAACATCATTTTTATTTGCAGATATTACAGGTATTCACGCTGTGGCCCCCAAAATACTGTATTCAAACACACTGTTTAAATTCACTTACCAGATTTCATGGTTGTTAACTTTTATATTTTAATTGTTTGTTGTGAGGGCACCTTTCCAAACAGATAATGCTGTAGACACTCACATCTCTGTAATTGCTTTAATAGGATGGCATTCTAATTAATTTGTAACATAGGGATCCGTCTCTGTAAAGAAGGAGCAGTCTTTTACCCTTAGGGTTATTTTAGAATTTCCTGAAAAGTATTCTTCTCCAAGATTTGTGTTTCTTTCCCCTTGACATCCTTTTTTTTTTTTTTCTTTTTAAGATTTTATTTATTTATTTGAGAGGGAGAGGGAGGCAGAGTGAGCACGAGCAGAGAGGAAAGGGAAAACAGGATCCTGCTGAGCAAGGAGCAGGATGTAGGACTCCATCCTAGGACCCAGGGATCATGAATGAGCCAAAGACAGACGCTTAACCAACTGAGCCACTCAGGCGTCCCCACCTCCCCACCTTGAAGTCTTTAATGAGTTTCTGCAATCTTTACTAGATATTTTTTAGAGAGACCATTAAAGAGCTTTGTTGTTGTTGTTTTTTGTTTGTTTGTTTGTTTTTTACAGCCTTATAGATACCATGATTCCTTCTGTCTGAGATAGGAATTGGATACTTCAGGGCATCTTGGTCTGGGATTAAACCAAGGAAATCAAATAAAGGAAAGAAAAGGCCTGTGATACTCTCCTGACCAGAGAATTGAGGAATACATCTAAAAACCTGAGTAGCCAAGGGACAAGAATAGAAAATTCCCGTTTTTGTTTGCCTGTTTTTCCCTGGTGAGAAGAATAACAGAGCTACACAAGAGGCACAGAGATTCAGTTTATGATTTCCATCTGAATCAAAAAGTCATTCTTTTTTTTATTTTTTAAATTTAAATTAATTTATATAATGTATTATTAGTTTCAGAGGTAGAGTTCTTGATTCATTAGTCTTATATAATACCCAGCACTCATTATATCATGTGCCTGCATTAATGTCCATCACCCAGTTACACCATCCCCCTGCCCCCTCCCCTCCAGCAACCCTCTGTTTCCTATGATTAAGAGTTTCTTATGGTTTGTCTCCCTCTCTGATTTTGTCTCTTGTTTTATTTTTTCCTCTCTTCCCCTATGATCCTCTGTTTTCTTTCTTAAATTTCACATATGAGTGAGATCATATGATAATCATCTTTCTCTGATTGACTTATTTAGTTTACTAAAATACCCTCTAGTTCCATCCAAACAAAGTCTTTTTGGTCTGAAAACTGTCCCAGTATGAATCATAGCCAATCCTTCCTAGAAGTGGAAGAAAGTACGGAAGACAAGATGAAAATAAGAACCTTGTCCATGTCCTGTAAACTGCCTGTTGCATTCCTAGGGTGTGCGTTACCCAAATCCTACCCAGAGTATGATACATTTCTTTAAAAAAAAAAAAAAAAAAGGAGCATGGACTCAGTGTATCTTAAAATATGGCTTATATCATTTCATTAAAATCTGCAGGCAGGAATAACTGAAATGATATACTCACCCAGCTTCTAGGATAAAGATCTTGAGAAAACAACAAGGCATGTGTCTAAATTTCCTAGTCTTAGGGTGATAGCTGTAAAGATGGTGAGAAATTATCAGACTTAGAAATCTTTTGAGGATAGAGCTGACAGGATTTGCCATTAGTTTAAGTGATACATATGAGATAAAGGGAAGAATCACAGATCATTCATTCCAAATATATTTGCCAGAGTAACCGAAATATGGCATTCCATTGATGAGAGAGAAAACAGAAGGAGTTTGTTGAGGATGATGATGAGTTTTTGCACATATTAAATTTGAGATTCTTATTGGACATACATGGTCAAAATCTGTCCACAACAGAACTGGCAGTTAATAGAGTGCAAGATTATATTCTTTTTTAGGAGTATGAAAGAAATTAAACAGTTCACTGTGTCTTTACAGAACAGGTTTTGTGACTGACTGTCCTTGGCATTAGGATTAATCAACTATACCGATCAAAAATCACCTCTTGTCTCACAACTCTTCACCTCTCCCAGCATGGTTGGTTCAAGATCACCATAATCTGCTTAACTTACATTTCCTTTTTAAAGCATTTATCATTCTTTCACTCTCATTAGAATAGTAACTTTATGAGAGCAGGGACCAAATCTGTCTTGGATCACAGATACATCCTCAGTACCTTGACCTACATGAGATAATCAATAAGTACTTGGATAGACAGAAGATTAGAGGAATGTCAACTGGAATCTCTTTAGTTCTATTCCTCTCTCCCTCTGTGTCTCTTTCTATTTGTATCTCCATCTCTCTCTCTAGATTCATCTTTCTTTCTATCAGTATCTCTATTTTTACCCCCAGGTTTTACTTTCTGTTGGGCTGCTCCATGTAGATGGTTCTGGTGCCTGGAGGCCCCATATTTAAAATATCCTTATAGCTTATGTCCTTATTCTCCAGGGTTCATATAATGATCTTTAAAAAGGCCCTGCTAAGCTCTCTCCAAGTAACGTGCCTGCCAGAGATTAGGCACTGCACGGAGGTGAGGAGATCTAATTAATTTCCAGTCCTGGGCTTACCTGTATGTTAGGGAAGAAACATCCGTATTTGACAGTTTCAACAGAATCATGAGAAGTTGGGAAGAAGCATCTATCAAAAGAAAGAGATTCAGTACAGAAAAAATAAGAATGGCCATAACAATACAATAAAATCAATAATCTGTTCTATTTCTAGAGAGCTTTAAATTATAAAATTTTTTTGAGACATTAATTCATTTAAAACCAATCCTCACAATTTTTATATCAACTGTACAAATGACAAAACTTGATCCAGAGAATTTAAATAACTTCTACACACAGCTAGCAAGTGTCTTTGGTGGGCATGAACCCAGGGCTTTATTGTCTTTATTGTGCTTAAATATTCGATGTTCTTGCAGCTATAGTACACTGCTTCTATAAATCTCTCTGAAACTCGGTCTCATTCCTGATTTTCCATTTTCTACCTTAGGGTTAATAATAGCCTTTGGAATTTTCTTTCCACTAACATTGTTATTACATGAGACCCTCCCTAAGTTTCCTTTTGCAGCCAACACACACTTGAGTCGCTCTCCATAGCTACCTTGGTGATGCTTTCCTTACTCCTCTCTCAAGTGCCCAGTGTCTTTAACTCAACCCACTCCTGTAGATCCCTCTCCCTTCCTGGATCCAGGGTCTACTCCAAATAGCTTTTTCCCCTTAAAACACGAGAATTCTTATATTGTGACTCTAGATTCTCAGAGTACCAAGTCAGCAGGACAAAAGGTTAATAGTTAAGTCCTGAAAAATGGAATCTTCTTTTGGATTTTAAAGATTTTATTTATTAATTTGACAGAGAGAAATCACAAGTAGACGGAGAGGCAGCCAGAGAGAGAGAGAGAGATAGGGAAGCAGGCTCCCCGCTGAGCAGAAAGCCCGATGCGGGACTCGATCCCAGGACCCTGAGATCATGACCTGAGCCGAAGGCAGCGGCTTAACCCACTGAGCCACCCAGGCGCCCCAGTTCTTTTGGATTTTAGTAAGGAGAGTAAAAGGTAGGTATTAAGAACAGCTTTAAAAAAATAATTTTTGTCTCTATCTTTTTATTTTTTTATCTTATGCTCTAAGTCCCAGCTAAACTGGGTTTCTTTCTTTCTCCATAAGTGTTTTTTGTGCGTACCCCATAGACATTCTTCTAAAATAAACTCACCTCACTATGCAAGGAAGAATTTTGCCTTACAACCCACAAGCATATCCAAATACTCATTCTTCTTCCAGCACAGCTCCGATTTGCTTCCTTCCCTTTAAAGTTCTCTCAGTACTTTTAAATTAAAAGCAATTTTGTTGTTCTTATTCTCCTGCTGAACTTTTTGTCTTTACTTCTGCCCATGTTCACTTTCTTACTAGTTGTTATATACTCCTATATTCTTATAGAAGAAAAATGGCAACATATGTGTTGATTCATCTTGTATCCATCCAGTTCAGAGCTCCAGCAGCTTATGGGGGATGTGTTTGGAATGGTTGTCATCCCTGCCACACTGCCTATATGGACAATAAAGGGGAGAGGGTTGGAACTGCAGTTAAGAGTAGAACTAAATAAGAAATTTGTGATGAAACCTGAAAGTTGGACAGTTTTCCATACTGAGTGGCCTAGTGAGTATAAATTTCTAATTTGATAGTGTGAAATTGTCTTTATCGTGCTCTCATATTTTTATTAATCTGTTGATTTTATTCACCTGCTTCCAGTTGTTTTCTTCTTTAAGAGTAAGCGTGTATTATGTCCCTGTTCTCCAGCCCATATACATTCTCCCCCATAACAACAATATCAAAAATACTTTTCTTTGAATCTCAGTAAGTTTGGGGATTTTCCCATTTTAAAAAACGTCACTTCCTAAAACACATTTTTCCGACAATTTACCTTTCTTCTTGCTGTAAGAAACCATTTAACAGTTTCTTCAGAGACTCTGTGGGTAGTAAGTTTTAGTTTTTGTATCTGAAAATGTCTTGAATGCTTCCTTTTCTTTCAATAATGGTTTATCTAGTGATTAGTGTTTTATTCCACTTACGGTTGTTTCTCCATATAATGGTTATAGTTGTTATTTCTTCATAGGTAATCCTTCTTTATCTCTGGAAACTCTTAAATTTCTTTTTTTGCTTGATATTTAACTACCATTTAATGTAAGACATCAAAATTAATGTTTTTCGCCTGAAACTCATGGCTCTTCTTGTTTAGTGAGGCGCTCAGTCACTCTGCTTTGACTCTTTCCTCTCCGCTATTCATTCTTTCCTGTCCTTCAGGCACCTATCTAGACCTTTCCAGACTATTCACCACACCTTCTTATGTCTCTTTGATCTCATTTTTCTTGTGTCTTTTAATTTCATTTTTTCTTAGCTCAATTCTCTTTTAATTTCTTGATCTTGCTTTCAAGTAACCAAATTGTCTCTTTATGTCAAGTTTAGGTTAAATATCTCTATATTCTTAGAATTTACTCCTTTTCCCCCCTGCAATATATATTTTTAAAATCTTTTTTTTCTTTCTTTGAGATTCTTAAATATACTTATTTAAAGTTTTGGGGGGTTTTGTTTTGTTTTTAGGATGGATGTATCCTTACCATTTTATTTTCAGTTGCTTGATGATCTTTCATCATCTTTTATTCCTTTACTTCAAAGTTTTTAAACTTTTAGACTTGCTTCCTCTTCTTTACTCCTGTCTGTTTCCTGGTGTTTCTTCCACCCTTTCCATCATCTACCCCTCTCTGGGGTGCCCAGTATAATACTACTCTAGTAGAATTCAAGATCTTATATTGGAGGCTCAGGGCTCCCAGCCAGCAGAAGTCTTGGTTGGGTTTCTTGCTGATGGCTGTTTCTGCTTCCTTGAGTCATTTCCTAGTCTACAGCCTTGCAGTGGTTTTGCTCATTATCAGCCTTGGTTCACTGATAGGGCATCTCATTCAACTTCTTCTCACTCAGTAAGCCTGGTTTCAAGAATAGGATATTTTGCATTCCTTTCCAACCTCTTCTGCCTCTTTCTGATGCTGGGAGCTAGATAGTTCTTAGCTGTTTTGATTTTAGCCTCCTATTACTGTTTTCCATTTAAGTCCATGATTGTGTTTTAACTGGTATTGAGCATGGTTCTATCTTTTAAAATAGTTTTAAAATGTATTTTATCTCTTACTAGTTTGTGTGTGTGTGTGTGTGTGTGTGTGTGTGTGTGTATGTGCACATGCACACAAGCAACAGGTTTTTTATATAAATTTACTCAATCATCTTGACTTAAAGTTATCTCATTGATTAAATACTTCACTATCCATACACGCAAGTATTCATAGAAGCAGATGAACGGGGTCATTAGGTAAATATACTGAGAATTAAAACAAAGATTCTCTTGAAGAAAACCTTTATAGGGATAGTAGGGAAGCAACTCAGAGTATCTTTAAAATAACCACATGTATAATTACTTTCCGATTGTATTTTTAAGGAAAATATTTTTTTTTGGTCATGTTAGTCACAAACCTTCATGTTATAAGAATCAGAAATGTTAGTGGGATTTACTTTAGCTAATGGGAGTTTAAGATAAGGATGTTTGAGAAGAAATAACAGAATAGTTCAGTCTCATTGACATCTGGAATATTACTCATGCCTAATTTGCATACATCAGTTTCTCTAGTAGCCCAACAATAGTGATGGGACCAAACAAGATGCCATTCTCCTCTTCTAACTCCTCCAAATCTGGTTCTATGTCAAGGTACTCTTTCAACTTTTTGATTACTCCTGGATTTTAATGCGTCTTGGCTTCTGTTTATGGTCTTCTTATGCCTCTCTATTTCTACTGTTTTGGAATAAATATTTGTCACTCCCACAAAATGCATATGTTGAAATCTTAAACCTCCAGGGATGTTTGGGAAGTTATTAGGTTTAGATGAGGTCACGAGGTAGTACCCTCATGATGGGGTTAATGCCCTTTTAAGAAGAAGAAACAGGAGAGCTCTTTCTAAATGCACACAAAGAAGTCATGTGAGTACACAGTGTGATGGGGGTCGTCTTCAAGCCAGGAAGAGAGCCCTTACCAAGAACCAAATTTGAGGCCACCTTGACCTGGCACCTGGCCTATGGTATTTTGTTATAGCCTGAGATAAGACAATTTTATGATCATATCTTTCATTAAATCTTATCTACAGGTTCCTAGAGAGGAAATCTGATGGAACCCATCAGTTAACATTTGGTATTGTGTCTAAACTTGAAGAACAGAGTTCTTATTCTTCACCATTTTGACATCAGTGCCTCAACTTTGAGTGATCCCTGGTATTATCTCCCAGAACCAGGGGATCTGGAGCCATTTTGTACAAAATGGGGGTATTTATGCTTCAGGGGCCTTACGAGCACCTTGCCCAGGGTTTTAAATTTAGTAACCTAGACTTCTTAGACTTTTTTTTTAACCCAATAAAAGGTATTACATTGTCAATTTTTAAAAAATAATTTGCCATGCATTTGTTAGATTAGTCAGATGTCCCTTCCCTCCTCCTGAAGCTTGCATGCATTAGTGTGCTGTAGTCCATCCTCAGAGAAAGAGCCATGGAATCCATTGTATGCCATGTCTCACTACATGCATGAGAGGATGTGCTGGTGGGCAGAGTAGCTGCTGCCCCAAGAGATTCACATTTCAATACGATTCACAATGCCCATTACCCATAAAGGTATTATAGAATGGGGGTACAATTTGTATTTTAGACCATGGTTAGTTAGAGACTTTCTGATGTAGCTCTTAGCGTATCTGATGTGTTTATAATGAAGAGAATGTCTAGAACTTAGACTTATTAAAGAAAAAAAAAAAAAAAAAAAAAAAACAAGGGGCGCCCAGGTGGCTCAGTTGATTAAGCAGCTGCCTAGCTCAGGTCATGATTCCAGGGTCCTGGGATCAAGCCCCACATCTGGCTCCCTGCTCAGCAGAGAGCCTGCTTCTCTCTCTCCCCCTCTCCCTGTTGCTCTGCTTACTTGTGCTCTCTCTCTCTCTGTCAAATAAAAAAAAACAAAAAACAAAAAACAAAAAAACGAAAAACAAACCCATAATCTAATGTGATACTGAAGGAGTAGGCTATGTTGTAAAAGGTAATTCTCTACCATAGATTCAGCCAGGAGAGTGTGGGTTCAATTCAGTAATGCTATAGGTCAGAAGAAAAATCATTGCCAAGATGAAATTCATATTTGTGTAATGAATAGTCCACTCCTTCAAGTGAGCTAATATAGAGGTACTTATGATCTGTCTTAGTAAATCCATTTTTATTTAAAATACACATAGAGATAAGAAAGGCAACTTTCAATTGTGTATACAGGCATTGTGCAGCAGTGAGTATGTTCAATTATCTGAATATTTCAGGAGAGTACCTATTATGGAGTGAGGAAGCATTGCCCTTTGGATCCAATCACTCCATTTTATTATCTTCCCTGAGCGGAATTCATGAGATAATTACTCTACCCCCTGCTCAGAATTCTTTAGCTTTCAGAGAAGCAGGTAGGCTAGAGTGCATGCCACATTCCTTTCTCCACAGCTGTCTCACCTCCAGCTGCAGCTTTCCTTTACCATTGAATAAAGGCAGCTGGCTAAAAGGTGTTGCAGTGAAGCCTTCCTTCCTACATTTGCCAGAAGCACTCAATCCTGATTACCTGTAAATAGAGTTAGTGCTAGCCCTTTCCACCTTCCTCTCTTAGATCATTTTTACCATTTTCCCCTTGCTCCTGATGGGCAGTCACACTGGCATTTCCTCCAACAGATGAAGTGCATTTCAGTCTTGCTCTAGGTACTTGCTAGGTCCCCTGACAGATAGGACACCTTGCGTGGTCTACTCTTTCATATTAAATGTCACTTCATCAGAGAGGCCTTTCCTGATCCCAACTCCATCACTCTCTCTCACCCCTTACCTGACTTTTTCCCTCCAAGTTTCACTTATTATTTCTTTCACTGCATGCTTCCTCTGTCTCCCGCTGCTAGAATACCAGCTGCATGAGGCCGAGAATTTTGCCTGTTTTGTTTGCTGTTCTAATTCCAGCCCCAAGAACAGTGGGTGGAACACATATAATCATTGAATGGTTGAATAGGACAGTGGCAAGTGCCTGATGTGCTTTATGCACTTGACACTATCTTATTAGTGTAACTTATGTACTTGCACATTACTTATTAAAATTGGGAATAACTGTTGATTTTTATAAAGTGTGTTCCTGATCAGGTGTTTTTCTAAGTGCTTTACATACTTTAATTCATTTAATTCTGACAGTATCAAAGAGGTTGGGTCATTTGCCCAGTGATACCTAATGTGTACATTTCAGAGCAGGGAATTTAATCAAGAAGTCTTGCTTCAGATTAGGTACTCTTTCTTCCTTTACTGCCAATGATGGGGAGAGGTAGGTGTGGGAGGAGGCTGGGAAGGGAGGGAATGATGTGGCCATGTGGCATGTGCCACCATGGTGAGCTGAATTTTCTATAATAAGTTATCCTGTCATTTTCTCATTAGTATGATAAATAATCAGTAGAAGTGAATTGGCCAGTGTTAGGTGCCTGTTCTGGTCCTACCCCCCTTACAGTGTATGATCTAAACAGATATTACTGTTCAAGCTAGAATAAAGGGATAGTCAGAGTTATCAAAAAGTTTGAAATGTTTCCAACCAAGGATCTTCACTGTAATTCTTTAGAGAGGGATGTGTATGTGAAAAAGAAAATTTAGACTTTAGAGTCACTATGCTGGGCTTTGTGTTGTTAGCAGGGTTTACAAGGCACTGAGTCCACTTCTCATGGGATGACCAGAAAGTCATCACAAACAGACCCAAACTGCATTTGACTCATGTAGATTTGAAATAAAATTTGCTTGTATATGTTCTTAAGTAGGTTTATTTCAAATTGTGTTTTGGCTTGCATACATATAGAAACAAATTTAGAAAAAATAAACAGATTAATGTTTTTCTTGGCTTTAATATAATTTTTGTCTTTTTAAAATGGCTTAAGTTTGGAACAGGAAGAGAAAATTTTTAAATTAAGAGGAAAAGAACATTTTTATCTTTACTATTACTTTATTATCTTGCCACGATAAAAATAAAATAATCCTCTAGACAGGCTAACTAAGAAAATGGAGAGAGGACACAACTTATTCCTAAATCAGAAATAAAAGAAGGGACGTCATTACAGATCAATGGACAATAATGATTGAAAAGGAATACTATGACAGCTCTATGTCCGCAAATTTGATAACCTAGATAAAATGGACCAATTCTTTAAAAGATGCAATTTACCAAAACACACACAAGAATAAATAGATAATATGAATAGGCCTATATTTATTAAAGAAAGGAATAAAAAATTAAGCCTCCAAAACAGAAAGCATCAGATTCAGATAGGATTGCTGGTGAATTTTACTAGTAAAATATTTAAGGAAGAAACAACTCTCTATAATTTCTTTCAGAGGGCAGAAGCAGAGGGAATACTTCTTAACTCATTCTATGAGACCCAAATTACCCTAATACAAAACCCAGACAAAATGTTGTAAGAGAACTACAGACCAATATTTCTCATGAACGTATATGCAAAAATCCTCAACAATATATTAGTAAGTTGAATCCAACAATGTTTCAAAAGAATTATAAATTATGACCAGATGAGGTCTATCCCATATATGCAAGGTTGGTTTAACATTCAGAAATCAATCAACATAATTCATCACATCAACAGACTAAAAAAAGAAAAATCACATGATCAAATCAGGGGATGCAGAAAAGCATTTGACAAAATCCAACACTCATTCCTCAAAAAACTCTTAGTAAAGTAGGAATGAGAGGAACTTCTACAACTTGAGAAAGAATATCTATGAAAACTTACAGCTAAAATCATGGTATTTAATGATGAGAAACTCAAAGTCTTCCCACTACAAGACACATACAAGGCAAAGATGTTCTCTATCAACAGTCCTTTTCAACTTCAAGTTTTAGCTAATATAATAAGAAAAGGAAATAAAATGTATACAGATTGGGAAGAAAGAAATAAAACTGTCTTTGTTCACAGATGACATGATTGTTTATGTGAAGCAAGTGACAAAACCCAGAGCTAATATGCAATTATAGTAAGGTTACAGGATATTGGTTAGTATACAAATGTCAGTTGCTTTCCTAAAGAACAGTAATAAACTAGTGAAATTTGAAATTCAGGATACAATACCACTTAAATATTCACCCCCCAAAATGAAATACCTAGGTATAAATTTAACAAAATTTGTATAAGATTTGTACGAGGAAATATGCAAAGCTTTGATGAATGAAATCAAAGAACTAAATAAATGGAGGGGTATTCCATGTTCTTGAATGGAAAGACTCAATATTATCAAGATGTCAGTTCTTCCCAATTTAATCTTTAGATTCAATTGTAGTCCCAGTCAGAATCCCATCCATAAGAGTTTATTTTGTGGATATCTGCAAACTGATTCTAAAGTCTATATGGAGAGGCAAAAGACACAGAGTGGCCAAAACAATATTGAAAAAGAAAAATAAAGTTGGAAGGCTGATAGTAATCTACTCTAAGGCCTACTGTAAATCTAAACCAATCACAATAATGTGGCACTGGTAAGAGAACAAACAGATCAGTGGAGCAGAAAGAAAAACCTAGAAATAAGGAATAGACCTATGTGATTGTAGTTAACTGATCTCTGGCAAAGGATTAAAGGTAGTAAAATGAAGTAAACCCAGTCTTCTCCACCATTGGTACTGGAACAACTGGACATCCACACGCAGAAAAACAAATCTAGACACAAAAGACACAAACCTTTGCCCTTCACAGAAATGAACTCAAAGTGCATCACAGACCCAAATGTAACCCCTAGAAGATAACAAAGGAGAAAACATAGATGGCCTTGGGTAAAATGATGCCTTTTTAGGTACAACACCAAAATATAATCCATGAAAGAAATAACTGATAAGCAGGGCTTTATTAAAATTAAAAACTTCTACTCTGTGGAAGACAATGTCAAGAAACAAAGAAGACAACCCACTGATTGGGAGTAGATATCTACCAAGACATATCTGATAAAGAACTATGACCCAAAGTACACAAAGAATGATTAGATCTTAACAATAAAAACACAAACAACCAAGTTAAAAAATGAATCAAAGACCTTAAAAGACCTCTCACCAAAGAAGATATACAGATGGCAAATAAGCATATGAAAAATGTGCCAGAGCAGATGTTACTGGGGAAAGGCAAATTCAAGCAACAATAAATTAAAGCACCCAAAACTGGAACACTGAACACCAAATACTGACAAGGATATGGAGCAACAGGAGCTCTCATTCATTGCTGTTGAGAATGAAAAATCATACAGAGAGTTGAAAGAAAGTTTGGTGATTTCTTACAAAACTAAACAGTTTTATTGTTTGATCCAGCAGTTGTGCTCCTTGGTATTTACTCAAATGAGTTGAAAATTTATGTTCACACATACACTTGCACGTGGATGTTTATAGGAGCTTTTTTCCTAATTGCCCAAATTTGGAAGCCACCAAGATGTTCTTTAGTAAGTGACTAGATCAATAAACTGTGGTACATCCAGACAATGGAATGTGATTTAGTGTTAAAAAGAAATGAGCTATCAAGCTATCAAAAGGCATGAACAAAACCTAAATACACACTACAAAGTAAAACGAGTCAATCTGAAAGTCTAAACACTATATGGTTCCAACTATGTAACTTTCTGGAGAAGACTAAACTATGGAGACAATAAAATCATCAGTGGTTGCCAGGGGTGGTGTGGACTAAAACAGATGAATAGGCAAACCACAAAGGATGTTAACTCAGTGCAAAGCTTTTGTTTGCTACCATAATGATGGATACATCATTCATAGACAATGCCAAGAGTGAACCCGGTGTAAACTATAGACTTTGAATGAATATGACGTGTCCATGCTGGTTCATCAGTCTTAACAAATGTACCACTTTTGTGGGGAATGCTGATCATGGGGGAGGCTGCAGACTTGTGGGATTTATGAGAAATATCCGTACATTCCCCTCAATTTAGCACTGAACTTTAAACTGTTAAAAAAAAACCTAAGTTTTAATAAAATTTTAATGAAGAAAATAAAATACATCTATTATTTATAGTATGCGTTATTATATCCCTATAATTTATGTTGATTTATTGTTCATTTGTTTGAAGATTTATTTTTGCATGTAGAAAGAATAATTCTACCTGTGAAAAGGAGATTTTACAAAACTCATAGAGATTAGCTATCACAAGATATTTAAAAAAACCTTTAAGAGCCAAAATGTAATTAATTTTCCTTAAAATAAATCAAACAAAAGGATACCTCCTTATTTGTTTACTGCCTTACTAAACAGAATATATATAATAAAATAACAAATTTAAAAGTTTATAATTCTTTTTGTCCATCAAAATAGGTATATCCCTTAATGTTTACCAAATGATTTTATGCCTTAAAAGGTAAATAAAAAAAAAATTCACAGAGATTTTTTTTTTAACTTTCTCTTTTTAGATGGAATCAAATCAGACAAGAACCAAAGCTGCCCAAATTAGATATCCTCGTCCCTGATTTCCAAATCCTTAATTTCAGTTTTAGGAAATATTTGTTAAACAGAAGATTAATGTCAACACTTCAGTTATTATCTCAGTGGTCATAGACTTTTTTCTCTTCTGTACCAGATTTTCCTGCTGAGCTAAGTCTGGGAGCAGCTGTTGTTGTTACAGCAACTTGGTTAGATTTAATCAATATTTTTTGAATGCCTACCTTGTGTGAGGAACTGTGGTACTAAGAAAAAAAGGAGACTTCATCTAGATGTAGTCTCATGAGCTGAATGTAATAAACACTTCAATGACAAGGACTCAAAAACTGGCCCAATAGTGTTCATCGTTCTGGATCCAATTTCACTCATTTTTATTATTAATGATAAACACTTTACACCAAGATTTTAGTCAATCCTCCTAATATGTGAATAGGTGCTTACCAATGAGCCAATTTCCTAGTCACTAAGGGACTTGAAAAGAACAGTATCCAGGGTAAATGTTTCTGCTTTGCATGAAGGAACCCGAATTCTCCCTCTCAACTGATCAGTGAACACACTTTGAAAGAGACTTCATAAAAGATATGGAATCAAATCACTTTCAAACAGCTTTAACTCAGTGAAGTAAAAAGAGAAGAGACCATGAAATGCCCTTATAAAATATTTAAGAACAAAAAGCAGAAATTTTAGGTAAGAGCTACCTAGTAATTTAGAAATAATCAAAGGTTCAGAAATTCTAGAAAATAGGGGCACCTGGGTGGCTTAGTGGGTTAAGCCTCTGCTTTCAGCTCAGGTCATGATCCCAGGGTCTTGGAATCGAGCCCCACATTGAATTCTCTGCTCAGCAGGGAGCCTGCTTCTCTCTCTCTTTGCCTACTTGTGATCTCTGTCTGTCAAATAAATAAATAAAAAATCTTAAAAAAAAAAAAGAAATTCTAGAAAATAGTCTAGATATTTAATAATCAAGGACGTTCCTTTCATACCTTTATTTTAAAGTATAAATTTATATAAAAGACATTCATTTTTTTTCTACATGTCAGTACAAATCTACTATAGTTAGTCTCAATAATGCCTGATTTTTGGGGTGCCTGGGTGGCTCACTCAGTTAAGCATCTGCCTCCGGCTCAGTTCATGATCCGACAGTCCTGGGATTGAGAGTCCTGCATCAGCTTCCCTCCTCTGCAGGGAGCTGCTGGAGCCTGCTTCTCCCTCTGCCTCTGCCTGCCACTCCCCTTGCTTGTGCTCTCTCTCTATCTCTCTGACAACTAACTAACAAACTAAATAAATAATCTTAAAAAACACTTGATTTTTTTTTTTTTAATTTTGAACCACGATTAAAAATCACCGTTGGATCTAAATACCAAGTTGTCCAATGCAGGAGAATATAAAATTTTCCTCAGCTCAATGGTTCAAGAAAATAGGTGGATTTAGGGAGTTTATATTGGAAAAGAATAAATAGAGCTATGCATATTTGAAAGGCAGTCCCATGGAAGAAAAAACATACTTATTTTTGTCGCTCTGAAAAAGCACTACTGGCACTAACCTAAAGGACACACAGGCTTTACTTCAACTTAAGGACAGTTGGGACAACTGGAGTAGTAGAAAAAGGGAAGGTCTGACTTCCCGCAAATGTGACTGCTTGATTGCTGGAAGTGCAAGCAGAAGTTAAATAACTCTTCGGTGCAGCATCCGTGTGGAGTAAGTAAGAGACTGGGCAAGATGACCTGGTAGGCAGAACCTCCAAAACCGTGAGAAGTAAATGTCCAGTCTTCATATCAGGTAGTGGTATTTTGTTATAGCAGCCTGAATGGACCAAGGCAATATTCTATCCGTCTTCTTCAGCTATGGATAGGGCTCCAAACCTGAGCTTGAAGTCACACATCTATCACTTGCTGAGCCAGTTCTTCCAGTCCAACCAGATAGGCACCTTAGTGTATCAGTAGGGGGTTCTAGAGTTCCAAGAAGAGATGCAAACCACTAATTGGAGTGATGGAGCTCTACTTCAAGGTGAATTATCATCTGAGGGAGGCACTGTAACTTCAGGTCCCCTTTACCCACCTTGGGATAGGTTTCTGCTTCCCAAAGGAATTGAGAAAGATGCTTTTCGTTGCTGGGGACAAGTACGATGAGCTTGATAACCCTCCTACCTCTGCTCACTGAGCAGTCCTGCCTCCAGGATAGAGGGTTTGAGCTGACTGCCTTGACACCGTTCATGACTGTGGAACTTCTGGATCGAGGGCGTGCTGTTGTCCTCCCTGGTCAGCACGTCTCTCTTCTATCTTGGCGTCGTAATTTCCTGACCAGGTGAAGTCACCCAATTAGATGAGGTGACGTAGCACTAGGACTTCTTACAAGACTTTAAAAGATTATGACAAATCAATAGTTACTGATAATAACAGCCACTTAGTTATTGGGCTTTTCTCTTCTTTTTAGAAAGTGAGCTTCATATAATATTTAGACTGTGTCTGTCATGCTCTCTCATTTATTTTCCAAATAGAGAGCAACATAACCCACATACCATGTGCTTAATAATGTATTGAGGAGCTAAATGGATAACTGGCACCAGTACCTTCCAAAAGTGGAATTGCTGTGTCTAGAGTCATAGCTGGGGCCACGTCTAAAATCATGAGTGATGGTTGAGGGGGGATATCTGACAGCCACTGAAGTTTCCTAGACGAACCTAGGGTTTTTCAAATTACGTTTTATTTTTGGATCCTCACATTTTCTTTAAGAACTAAAGATTAACTCTGTGTTTTCGTTTTAAAGATGAATCAGAAACTATGAGCATTTTCTGGATCATAAGACATATGGATGGCCATCTGATCTCTGAGAACCATCACACGATGTGAGTTCCCACAGGTGAAATTAAAATACACCAGTGCTGTCTAGTTCCAAGTTATTTAGGAGAAGAACAGCTGCAGCTATATTTCCAGGACATATTAGAGCTAAGTAAAGGCCAAAATATGTCTCAGTTTACTCAAGAACTAAATTTCTCAATAGTTCAAGTGGAGAAAGTAGAGGGACATCTGAGGACATGCATAATAGCAGAGGCACGCTACAATTGTCAGCATCACATATACACATATTTAGTTCTTTAAGGACTAAAAATTTTATAAATGTTTTTATAATTTATAAATTTTAAAAATTTTTATAATAAAAGAACATGGGTAGAGATCAAAAGGACAAATTTGATCAGTCTGGAAAGAGGTCTTAGTTTCAGAAAGAAAATATATCTCCCAACAATTTTTAAATATTTATTATAGTACAAAATCGGAATCTATACATAATCTTTCCAACAATTAGAAGAAAAAATAGCAGGTAGTTTGACAACAATAAAAAAGAGGTTATACAACTTAGTGTCAGCCAAACCTACATCTCTAATTGAGTTAAATTATTGCTAAAAATGTAAATGATTCTTACTTTATAATTTTGATTTTTATTTAACTTGCAATTTAAAAATTTTAAAATTGAGAATTGTCTAAGGAGTTTAGACTTAATAGTATGGATTATTTCTTATTGCATTAACATTTGAAGTTAATTTAAATCGATGCTAGGCTTCCAGAGAATTCTTTCCCTTTAAACAGTTAACTGGGGTTTGAAATTCACCTGGTTAGACTAGTACATTCAGTACGTGGAATCACTGTACTAGAGGCAGTTTAAATGATAAATAAGCAGTGTTGAATTATAACAATTTGCATTGGACGCCTGGGTGGCTCAGTTGGTTAAGCATCTGCCTTAGGTTCAGGTTGTGATCCTGGAATTCCAGGACTGAGCCCTGCATCATTCTCCCTACTCAGTGGGGACTCTGCTTTTCCCTCTGACCCTACCCCGCCTTATCGTGTTCTCTCTCTTTCCAGTAAATACATAAAATCTTTAAAATAAATGAATAAATAAATAAATTTGCACTAAAGTATCAACTGGAAATCTAAAAAGCAAGATGCCGAGCAAAGACATATTCACAGTATTTTCTGGCTAAAGGAATTTTATAGTCGATTCATGAAATTCTTTTTTCAAATCTTGTTTACTTTTTACAAATCAAGAAGCAAACCATTATATTTCCATTGAGTTTTCAGGAGAAAAAAAATATTGTGTGCCACTCTATGTGGAAAGATACTCCTAGAGATTCCACAGTTTATAGACTCATTATAACTGAGTGCCCGCAAGGCAGACTGAATGTTAAGAGTGGCTATGGAGATTTAGCACTGATTTTGGACCCCAAGTTTTTGGAGCACAGTCACATTGAACGGAAAGAAATCTGGTGTTTACAATTGAATTTGACAATAGTGAGAACATGGAAAACTCTGGACTCTCAGACCCATGTCTGAGACATATGTCATTTGGAACATTGTTTGAACAGATGGGTTTTTGCTTAAGAGGATATTTGTAAGATTTAGACAAAATTATGGCTTAGCACTGATCTGTGAATATCGATCTTCCTCACCGTTGAAATTTTAGAAAGGGAACCAGTAGTCAGGCTCCGTTAGATGGTATGGAGCTTAAAATTGATTCCTATGAAGAGGAACAAAGACCCCCATTGTAGCAGGAAGTATTGATCTGTTTCTTTACAAACTACCTGTCCTCAAAGTGCCTGGGAAAGAGTGTTACAAAGGGGCCATTACACTGTTTTTGCTTTGCCCCTCTTGATACTGAACAGAAAGAGAAACAATAAAACAAAAAACTGTGACATATACAAGTCTAAAATATGGGTAGAGATCAAAAGGACAAATTTGATCAGTCTGGAAAGAGGTCTTAGTTTCAGAAAGAAAATATATCTCCCAACAATTTTTAAATATTTATTATTGTACAAAATCGGAATCTATACATAATCTTTCCAACAATTAGAAGAAAAAAATAGCAGGTAGTTTGATAACAATAAAAACGAGGTTACAAATGTTATTTTTTCATACCGGGCTTTGAGGAAACTTCACATTCAAATTATGAAAATAATCACAAATATTAGGTGTGGGCAGAGCCACTTGTACAAGCCAGTGAGTGCTGACAGTACCCACAGGCAATGTAACTTGCAGATAGCAGGGGCAGACATGGAGTGGTGCTCTGCTTACCTTCAGGACTATTTTAAAGGTTGGCTAAAGTCTTTATTTTATGATTTTAAAAATGTGTTTAATTTAATTTAATTATTTGAAAGATTGTGTTTATTTGGCAGAGTGGGAGAGAGAGAGAGCTAGAGAAAGCACAAGCAGGGGGACAGCAGAGAGAGAGGGAAAAGCAGGCTCCCCACTGAGCAGGGAGCCTGATGAGATGTGGGGAAGTGAGGCTGTATCCCAGGACCCCAGGATCATGACCTGAACTGAAGGCAGACACTCAAACAGCTGAACCACATAAGTGACCCTGGCTAATGTCTTGAAATTGACTTTTAAAGCAAGCTAAAAAATATCCCCATAAGAACAGTAAGCACTGTGTGTAACATCTTAAGGAGAGAGAGTAAGTTTCCTTATTTCTCTATTTCTTTCATCTGCTTTCTTTCATTGTTTCTACTTCCCTCTTTTTTTCATCATCTGAATGAAGTCCCCTGGGACCAGCCAAACTTTTGTTTATTTTAACATGTTCAATGAGCACATAAATATAGAGTGTGATGGGGTTTTCTTCTGAGACTCAGTGTGTGTGAGTGTTGGCCCAGGATATGTCTGCTTCATGGCAAAAATAAAACATAAGATTATCGCTTAAGAAGAAAAAGAAATTTGGAGAGGACTTTGATACCTTCTTTATAAAATGGTTCCATATCACAGAAAGACAGTTGTTTTTTTTTTTTTTTTAAGATTTTGTTTATTTATTTGACAGACAGAGATCACAAGTAGGCAGAGAGGCAGAGAGAGAGAAAAGGAAGCAGGCTCCCCACTGAGCAGAGAGCCCGATGTGGGGCTCCATCCCCGGACCCTGAGATCATGACCTGAGCCGAAGGCAGAGGCTTTAACCCACTGAGCCACCCACATACTTCCAGAAAGACAGTTTTTAATAGGCATAAAGTATACTGATCTAGGGGCCAGTTTGGGTAGATATTGGGATTGCAAAAGAATTCAAGTTGTAAGAAATATTCTTAAATTTTATAGAGGAGTGTATTGCTCTGAGTAAGAAACAGTCATTCGGATAGCAAGCTGTTGTCCTTTCTCCAAAGTCATGAATTGTCATTATATCTTTCTTTATCTTTTAGGCTTGAATAAGTGATATGAATTTAGAATAACTACTGTTTTGTTATATATTGTTTACTTTATTATATGAACTATATATTCTATTAGTATGCAGTAGTTAAAAAGAATGATTATGTAAGTAAATACATAAATTTCAAATATCCTATTTTAATAAATCTCAAAAATTCAGAGATTTCTACCAGTTGTTTTATTAATTTAACCCTTGGAAACTAAGGTACTACATAAGCAACATAGTAAACACTGTTCTGGAAGAAAATGATCTATGATAATGGAAGTGGTTGAAGAGTCCATGAATGAATGCTTTGTATATTTAATGTGTAAACCTATTGTTATCCCAAACTTTCCACTGTATCCTTTGTTTGTTTTTCACAACCAGAGCTCTTCTTCACTATCACTTTCATTATCCTTAACACAAAGACTTCAGAGGCATAAAGAGTTCAGATTAAATTCAAGAAGCCTGTTAAATTCTCAAAGTGCAATGATCAGGAAATAAGTGGGGAGGAAAGGTAAAGATGTAACAATTCAGAGTCAGAACTGACACTTACAAAACAACTCAGACTCAAACATCCTATGTCTGTAAAGTGCTAAAATAGATGATCAGTCCATTCAAAATCCCAGTGAATGAATTCAGCCAAATTGACCAATGCAATGGCCTTATACATAATATTGAGATTAAACAGTTTGTTGATGCATGGATTTGGAAATTGCTTCAAAAGCAAGGTAAAAGTATCCCTTGCTCCACAGCATTTTGAAGTCATGGTTGATACAAAGTACCTGCTGGTTACCAACCCCCCTGAAGGCATTTGGAAACATCTCTGATGCCCACAGACTTGTCTTCCCAAAGGGTGATTTTTAGCCTTATTCTGCAGATGAGAAATAAAGTTCAAAGGGACTAGGTAAATTGCTTGAGGTCAGAAGGCTAGTAAGGGGCACAGGTGGAATTTGAACTTTGCTCAAATGGACTTGAAATCCCCCAATTCTTGTTACTATGTGGTGCTGCCTCCTTGCTTTAAAGCACATTTAAAGTTGGTCCTAATTTGGAATTAGGCACATTTTTCAAATGATTAATTGTACTGCCTAATCTATTGTTAGAATAAAAAGCTAATGGGATGGAGTCAGGCATGTTATTTATAAGAAATATTAAAAACTTAATTTGTCAGGCTACAAAGTACAAATAGAGCAAACATTAATTTTTGTCCATGCTATTGGAGATGAAATAACTATCCTATTTTTATAGGTTATGAGCTTTGTGATGTAGACACTGTGTTAGAAATTTAGAATCAAAGTAGTAAGAACTTCAAACTGAGACATCAGCTATTTAAACATCCTTATTCAAGCTACGTTTTAAGATAAACTTATTTAGTTACTACTGAGGGATGAAAACACAATGAACTATGAATTTTATAGATATCTTGATTCTAGTTATTACTGTGCTTATCAGGGATTAGAAGAAGCATTTTTTTCTAGTTCTTAGTGGGTTTATTTGAAGTTCAAATTCTATTTATGCTTCTTTTCATAAATACTAGCTTTTCAAAAGAATATGTAGGTGTTCTAATTAAATGTTTGCATCTCCTCAAAATTCATATGTTGAATCCTAGCCCTCCAGGTGATATAGCAGTGGGATGTGATAATGAGATCATGAAGGTGAAGCCCTTATTTTCAGATTGAATTTATTTATTTTCAGATTGAATTGTTATGATTTGATAATTGATCCATCTCACTGGGTGAGCCAGCAAAACAAGTAGTTAAGGCCTTGAACCTCAGACTCTAACAGTGTCCCAGGTTTGCTACTTCATGGCTGAGCATCCTTGAGCATACACTGCAGTTCCCACACCATTGTTAATGACTCTCAACAGTCATCTAGGAAGGAGGTGAGAATCAGGAAGGGGCACCACAAGAGTAGAAGAATGTTGCAATGTACAAGATGTTATTACGTTCAAATAATCTCCCTCAACACAAGCAATATCCCCAAATAACTCTTGATTTCTTATGGAGATGCCCCTGAAATTCCAATTTTTATAAGGCTTTTTTAAGTGCCTCTAACTAAGGTTTTATTTGTTTGTTTGGTTTTAGGGTTTTTTTTTTCTTGTTGTTGTTGTTGTTTTGTTTTTACTGATGTTTCCTAAGGGCTATCCTCTTGGACATAGGAGGGCAATTGTTTCATCAGCAAATTATCTACCTAGATAAAGCATCTACCTTAAAAAAAAAATCTCAGGAAAATAGTAATAGGCCTGAAGTGTGTTTGGCATTTTTTTTTTTCCCTTTTGGAACATTAAAAGAAGATGTTTGATAGAATGACACATGATAAAAACATGTTATTCAAGTGATTTGATAAATGATGACAGTTTGGTTAAAAAAGGATTTTTATTTGAATGCTACCTCTGTAGATAAAATAATCATAGAAATTGCTTTGACAGAAAATCATAGGTTCCTCAGTTTTGTGCATATATATACAACCAAGAATACCAAACATGATGTGACAAGAGTAATTTTTGAAAGTCTGCTAATATATTGTCTTGCTTAAATACCCTTTCTAATACTGTAATAACAATAGCATTTGGACTTATTATTTTGTTGTCATAATATGGGAAGATTGATTGAAATGAATCTTCCTATTTTTCCCCCCATTTTTATTTCCCTACTGGCACAAGATGAGTTATTCTATGTAAGAAACAGGAACAAAAGTGAAAAATTGTATTTCATATCATTATCGGTATCTGAAAACTTATTTATTCACTTGCTTGACATTCGGGACCTCCCTGGTACACTTTGTGGTAAAATTGAAATTGCACTTACTTTCAATTATTTGTTATGCTAATTACCTTTATAATTGGATCACAATTCCTGAATGGCCTATATAAGTCATATCACACATATAATTATATTAATTTTATCTCTGTTAGTGTCTTCTATTAACTGGTTCCAGAATTGCCAAACTGTTAATTAGCTTCATTAATATAAAAGAAATATTTTAGAATCAAACCAGACTGTAAATATTATTACTATTAAAACAAAGAATACTGTGTCATTAAATTCTGGATTTTCTGATAACATTTCAGAATAAAACCCAAAATTCTTAGAGTATATAATATTTTCATTTATAAACCCTAGTGCTCAAAACAGAGTATGAAATTCCCCAAAAGAAAAGCCAACAGTTTTGATATCACTTCCCATGATGTATTATGTTTTAATAAATCTGTGTTTATAGGAAAGTTGTTTAAAGTTTCTAATGAATTTTATTCAGAGTCTTAAATATAATAATCTATTTTCTTACTTGAAATCAGAAATTCTAGAGCATCTAAACCATGCTATATAAAAGTCAGAAAAATAAATAAAACCTGTGGAATACTAACATGATTTCAAATATGATAGTTATACAACAATAAATTAAGAAATACTTAAAACCCCTTGGAAGAAATCTCATGTACAAGCTGGGTCTTGGTACCAAAACAAACCATTTTTTATTTCTTAAAGCTGAAGGCACAGAGAAAAAAAATTCCACTATAAAATTCTGTGAACATTTTGAGAGATCAAACAATATGCACATCAGAAAAAATAAATTCTAAACTAAGGTAACTAAAATTTAGCAAAGCAGAATTTATATTCTCTAGTAGGTCACTGAATGTATTTCTTCTTTTAGTATGTTATCCCAAAAGATGAATCATCCTAATATCTTTATGTCTTATTGGCTTTTCTAATTATGCAGACGTTTGTATTCAGGGTTGTCCTTCTTAAGAATTTTAAAGGCATTGTTAAAAGAATAAAAGAATGCCTTTATTTTTTCTATTATAATCTGTTTAGGGGTCCCACATATGTAACATTTTCTAAACCAATCTTGTTTGCCAGATCATCAACTTGCTTATCAGAAATTTTCATTATATTATCCAAATATTAATAAATATGGCAATTTAATAGTGAAGAATTAAAAAAAAATTATTATCCAAGGTGCATTTATTACCCAGGTTCATTGCTGAAAACAAATTTAAACAAGCCCAGCTTCCGGTCCCACAAAAAGCTTACAACATAGAAGAGATCTCAAACTTAGAGATAATGCTAAAGACTGATTCACTAAATTAGCAACTGTTTATTGTCTGTTATGGGTACATCAGGACTACATTAAAGCATGGAGGAAAGGGAACTGTGTTTGTATGCTTAAATGTTGTGTATTGTACTGTCCTTTATTGGAACATGGAGAGTTACCCTTATGGTAACTCTGACTTTATAGGAAAGTCAGGTCATAAAATCCCCACCAGAGGAGCCTTTCTGTTTGATGTAGAAGCAAGCTAGCTCACCTTTTTTAGGCTGTAACCTCAGTGCATAGTGGTTTCAGATTTCTAAGGGAATCTTCTCCGATTTTCCCTGTCCTCTATCCACTGTCCCTCCTAAGTAGGTGAAACTTGGTAGGATTTGGTGGGATTTCCTTTATTTACTTCTCCCCAAAATGGACAACTTTATCAAGAAGGGTTGCCATGGGGCTGCCCTTGGTTCATTCCTTCATGTTGGTTCCATACCTAGTAACAATTGCTCAGTGTGTGATACTGCCTATCACTGGCAACATTTTCTCAATCACCATGTGTGAGCAGATAGAACCCTGCTAAAACATAACTTACCTCAGGTATAAAGTAATAGCATCATAATCTGGGAATTTCAGCATACCATAATTCTACTAGTTACCACAACTGAATTCTAATTATTCCAAATTTTGTGAAATAGAGAAAGGAAAAAAAAAAAAAAAAAGGAACACAAACTGTCTAAGGCAGCAAGATACATTGTCTCTACCAGCACTATAGCATAAAAAAGCCTGACAGGGTTGAGTTTGTTTTTAAGTACTAGAGAGTGGGAGAGACACTGGCTCCTTACAGAAGAACTCAGCAATCTAACAGATGCTTCCAGGGGATACAGGAAAGAGGTATGGTCTTCTGTGAGGTACATATGTGAGGCAGCTTTCTGTTTTGGTACTGTGAGTAAAGTACTCTGATTTGGTACTCTGATTAAAGGAAGGAATGCCTAAAGAAGGAACAAAAGTTTTGGTGGTTTTCCAAAAGGGTGTTTTGGCTCCCCATACAATCTCATTTTTCAACCTGTTAGAAATCGGTTCTTTAAAAAGACCTCTCACAGCTGCTGCTGAGTTAGATGCCTGCTGACCAGGCAATTCTCTGATTTAGGCTAAGTATATAGCATCCTGAGCTCAAGAGGAATCCAACTTGGATTTTTAACTTCTATTATGGAAGAGATGAATATAAGATGGAATCATATATACCTGGGAATAAAATTTAGTGTTCAGCTAAAAAAGTCAATACCCAGCAAGTTAGAGAAAGGAAAATACTAACATCACCTGGTAGATCCTTCTCTATTTTTGGAGTTCCAGTATGGTGCAACGCTAGGACAACCTGAGAATGTTTGTGGGGGCGGGGGAGAGGGGGCATGTCCTTGCATAGCTGTGAAGAATGGAGGCACCGCAGAGAGGTCAGTCCCCTGGCCTTCAGTATCAGCTTCACCTGGGAACTTCACAGAAACAAATGCTTGGGCTGTAGTCCAGACCTTCTGAATCAGAAACTCTATAGGTGGAGCCTAGCAATCTGGGTTTTAATGTTCTCTAGGGAAGTCTACCAGAAACTGAGAACCACAGGTCTACAAAGTCAAATAAGCACCTTAACTGCCTATTTCTGTTTCGATAGATTTTAAAAATGGTTCTCCAATGCCCAGAGCTGCCTCTAGTTCAGACCTTCTGCATTTGGCTGCTTTCTCTAGACATTTCATTAGCTCCAGAGCCATCTGGCAATTTGATTTTAATCCTTTCTCATGGCTGCCTCAGATTTGGGACAAGTTGGAGGGCCTCTGATGCCATCCTTCTTGTGTTTAACAATCTGGCCAAGGTGTGGGAGTCAGTGGCCCACATTCTGGTCACATCTGCCTGGGAACTGTCTAGTAGTCCCAGAGTGTCTGAGAATCCATCCTGCTTGGTGCCTGATCTCCTCCAGCTTACTTTGTGTTGACATTTTTACCTTTGAGTTGAGATAAAGCAGAGAAGACTGAAAACAAAGCATCTATTTTCCACGCGTGCTTTCCTCAGATTTAGCTTTGAATTCTTAAGCCTCTGCCAGGAGGGTAATTAGAGCCCAGATAAGAGGCCAGCTATGGCAACTACTTGTCTGCAATACACCCATTCCCCCCTCCTCTCACCCCCCCCCCCCCCCCAAGAGAGAGCTCTACATTTGATTAGAGAATTTCTACAGAGAGTTTGCTCTCTGTAGCTCATTTTCGGGAGATAGAAAGTTAAAAGGAAAATTTAGCAGGAAAGAGCACGGTTTTTATCTCTGTGTTACCATCAATCATTCTATTTTAGAGGTTCACATCCAGAGGTTCTTGCGAACAAGCGAGAGAATTTACAAAGCCATATTTAAGGGAAGCCCTCTGGTGAAGGAGGATGTTATTCCACTGCCTTCTGCTTTCAGGAAAAAGGTGCTTCATCCTGCTGCATTGTTACTTATCCTCATGTGACCTGAACAGCCAGAGGCAAGAACGAACAAGAGTGCCTTAGATGGATGAGGGAAGATTTTTAAATGACTATGCTAAAATAAGAAGGGAAATCAAGAGACTGCTGGAAGGAGTATTTGGTGGAAGCTCTGGGAGGTCGATCTGTGTTGGGGGTCCAGAGAAGGGTGCTGAGGAGTCATGTCCAAGATGGTGTCTAAGGGCCCAAGTCATAGGAAGCAGACCATTCACCAGAGGGTCAGATTGGAATGGACAGGGCTAAGGGAGAATGCTGGATTGTGTCCATGGTTTGGAAGGGAATATGGGAGGAAGAATGTCCAGGTAATTCCGTGAAAAACTTAGGGAGGAGGGCAGCAAAGTTCCACAGGGCAGCAGCCAGGGGACAGAAAAGGAATTACGGTTAAGTGTTTAGTGAATTCAGAGACATACCATTCAAATTACGTTGTTATTTGAGGGGGCACAAAGGTAAGGGAATATATTAGGCCCTGATAATGTCAGGAATCTCAGGCCCGATTTCTGACTTCACAAAAGCTTGCAAAGAAATTAGAAAGACCATGCAAATCCATGTAGACCTCCTGCCAGATTGTGGGCTCAGGGCTCAGTGAAGAGCTTGGCCTTTGAAGATCCCCAATAAATTTTTGATGTTGATGACAATTTGGGCTTTTTTAAGAAGTCAAAAGTGAGTGAGTGACAATAAGTCATTAGAATTTTTCTCAAAAAATAATTCTGGAGACACATACTAGAATCTTAAAATGGACTATTAATGTTTAGAAGGAGACTTGGAAATGACTGGTGACTGATTTAACAAAAGAGGTTTTGTGAATTAAAAGCATACTTTGAAGGGGGAAGATGAGTTAATTTTTACCATTTGAAGAAAATGGTTCAAAATTTCTGAAAACTAGAACTGTTTGTTGTGGTTTACTTGCTCTAATTGACATTTATTATGATATATTATCTCAGGATATCATATTCTTCAAAACAGCTGACCTAAATGTAGTGTATTATTCTGAAGTCCTCTGTAGAGGTTTTAGAATCCAGAAAGGGCAAGCCTCCCTCCACAGCTCCATGCAATCTTTTCAGCATCTCTACATGGACTTCTAGCTGCTGCTCTATACCATTACCTACATGTCCAAAATGTATTTATACTTCCATGTCCCCAGCTTAATCCCCAATAGATCTGCTTTCCCCTCAGTGTTCCTTATCTCAGCAAATGGCAACATGATGATTTCTGTTGCTCGTGACAGAAAAATGACAACATTTTTTTTTTAATTCCTTTCTCTCTCCCCACCCCAAATCTCCTTGATTGGGTATACCATTGGTCTCCACCTACAGAATTTATTCATAATCCATCCACTTGTTACCCTCACCTCCACTGACACCCCTAGGCACGCCATGCTCAGCTCTCAACAAATCAGTGGAATTACCTCCTAAAGAATTTCCCTGCTTCCATGCGTGCCCCCCTGTAGTCTATGTTCAACGCAGCACATGCTTCTCAAAGTGGAAGTCTGATCATGTCCCTCTGCTTCAACCCTCCACTGGCTTCCGTTTTCATCAGGAAGGAAGACTAGGTACTTCAACATCAAATTTCTAGATGACATTATAGAAAGTCCTGCTTCATCTAGCCCCAGCTATACCCTATACCTCTCTCTCTCTCTTTTTTTATTTTTTTGCCTAATCATATTTCAGCTTTATCAAAGCTCAGTTCAAATACCCCTTACTCCCTTAATGCTTCTCCAGTTAATCCAGATTTTGTTTATCATGTCCTCTGAACTATATAGGCTAGAAATGTTAGCTTGGCATTTAATTTCGTGCATATCATAGTATATTCAATTTGGTTCAAGAAAACATTGGAAAAATTCCCATTCTAGTTATAGTTAGATACTACTTTCTTCCAGAAAGATTTCAAGGAAGATTAAAACACATCATGGATAGCATGATAAAATAACAGAAAGATGGCTGCTCACAAGTTTGAATGTCTTCTAGGCCAAAGTGAAAAAGTAAGAATTCACTTATTTGAATCTTCTCTCATCACATCACATAATTCAACTGGATTGACAATACTGGAGATTTAAAGGAAAGGGAACTATTTCTCCCTTTCAAGTTGTTTGGATTTTTTTGAAGTAAATAAGAGAAGAGGCCCTAATCATCTTTATTATCTTTTCTATTCTCCCGCTGCATACAGTATTCAAAACTTCCTGCTCTGAATGGATACCGACCATTTTGGGCTAGGACTGAGCTGTTATTTCACCCTGTTTTTGGTTTCCTTGCTTCTTCATACAGAATGAGACTTTGAGATCAACTGAATCTCAAAATATCTGCAAATAAGCAAAATTTGAACTACTGCTGTAGCTACCAGTCTTCTAAATGAGCGTCAGTCTTCTTTCTCTTGACTGGTCCATCTACCTTAACTCAATTTTATAAGACCCAGAGACTTTTTGATAACATTTACATTACATTACATTTGATTACATTACACTGATCAGTATTCCTATTGATCACATACAGGTGCCTGGTACTACGATAGGCTCTGTGATAGATATTACAACAGTCTCTTAGGGTGCCATCTTTCATTGTTTTTGTCACTACTAAGACTGAGTTAAGCACCTAGGCAGCTCCGTAGGTGTCTGCCTTCGGCTTAGGTCATGGTCTCAGGGTCCTGGGATCTAACCCTGCATCAGATTCCCTGTTCAGCAGGGAGCCTGCTTTCTCCCTCTCCCTCTGCCTACTGCTCCCTCTGCTTGTACTCTCTCTTACTCTCTCTCCCTCTCCCTCTCTCTGTGTCATATAAATAAATAAAATCTTAAAAAAAAAAAAAAAAAAACCCGAGTCAAGGGACAATGATTGTTGACTCAGAAACTTGGAGCTAGAATTTACTAATAGGTATAATAATAGCATTTCCTCTAATCAGGTCTCATTGGTCAATATAAAATTAAATCTGACTGATTAGTTTTAAAGCCAAACACATTTACTGTTGTTATTAGCCCCACTTGTATGTCATCTCAAATACTTATTAGCAACCGTATCTTCACATATTCCTAACTGTAGCAACCAGCTTTGTGCCATTGTAATCTTTAGCATCCCACTTTTGCTAGTATCTTTTGCATCTCATTTCCTGCCCTGGGATGACCAATAAGAATCACTCAATACTACTGTATATACAATTTATAGGGTCAGGTTTATCAGTACTCAAGGACCACACTTGACCAGAAGCCTATGGAAAATTCTTTACACTTTCATTCTTCAAGTGGACACATTTTGTAAGGATCCTCATAATTCTTGTGGGATTGTGTGGCAGCCATCTGTACAAGGGCTGGTTCACTAACACATATTTTATTGGCTTTCTCTCCATTAGTGTTTTACTCCCATGTCCTTCCCTCCTGCCCCCCCGATCATACAAGCACTAGCACATAAGCCTCTGACTCATGTTCTGCATTGAGTCCAACCAGGTTAAGAAGTGCTTAACCTTAAATATCCACCAGATAATGTTACCTCTTTTCAAGGAAATGAAACTCTATTATTAGAGGATGCTGTAGAAAATTCCTCATATATAGGACATACCCTGTTTTCTTGTCCTTATCTCCAGGGTGAGCTAATCATTAAAAAATGCCTTAGGAAATCTCTTTCAGAACTTAAAATGTAGCAAGCTCAACCTAAGCTAGGTTTTAGGAACATAAAAACATGAAAAATAAAATTCCTGCCTTCAAGACACTTGGAGTATATGGACAAACAGACATCTAAACAGACAATTAGAATATAGTGAAGCAAGAGAAATGGTAAAGTTTTGCATAGGTGCTAAGACTTCTGGAAGAGAAAATTCTGAAGAGATTCTAGAATGAAAAACTAGGATTAATCCAAATAGTAAAAAGGGGGAAAGTAAGCTATGCCAGAGATAATTATATAATAGTCCAGAGACTTAATAACAAAATATCTGCAAAAAAGTAAAAGAAGTGGAGTTTATGGAGTATGAAGTCAAAGACGATGAATTTGCAGAGACAGGTAGGGGTTGTGCAATAGAGAGACTCAAATGACTTGGTAAGGAAACCATAACTCATCTTGCAGGTGATGAGAAGCCCGCAAAAATGGTAGTTCTTAAACTTTTTTGAGTCAAGGATTATTTTGAAAATCTGGTTGAAGTTACTGTCTCCCTGTCCAAAAAGAGCACATCTGCCAAAAATTTTTCATTCCATTTATTGTGAATTATTGTGATTCCCCTAAAACCTGCCCACAGACTCTCTAAAAATACTCATGTTAAGATCTCTTGCACTAAAATATTTAAATCATAAGAGTAATATGTTTGGATTTGTTCTGAACATTCTGGTAGCCATATGGAAAATGGATTTTTGAGGGGCAAGTTTCTAAGTAAGACCATCAGTGGGGGCACTATGTAATAATCTAGGTGAATAAAAATGAGCAGCAAACTTATAGAGTGTGCAGAGAGGAAGTGATGGATTCAGAAAATTTCCTTAGGAGGTATACTTAACAACACCGGGGTTGATTAGCAAGACAGGGTGTTGATGAAAATGAGTTTGTTTTTGGACATGCTGCCTTTGTGATGCTTTTGGTGTATCCAAGTAAAATGTCCTACAAAACTTTGGCTATACCAATCTTGAGCTGAGGACTCAAGAGAAAGATCTGACAAATGTCAATCTATATGTGATTAAAACCACGAGTAGATGAGTTGATTCAGAGAGACCGTGTAAGAGAGTGGGTAAAGAATATTCATACAAAGTACAGTTAAAAGTGACATAAATATGAGGTATGAAAATTTTCTGTTTTATATGGCAAATAGGTCAGACAGTCATTTCAGAATGGCAGAGACACAGACCAAATTAAAATAGGCTGAAGAATGAGTGAAAACTATGGAAGCAAAGGCAATGAATGAAGACTATTTAGAGAGTTTGGCTCAGAGAAAAATGAGCAAGAAAAAGCAACAGTTAGATGTTTGAGATAATTATGAGAGGGATTTTGTTTTGTGTGTCTATGTGTGTGTGTGTGTGTGTGTTTTAAGGCTGAAAGAGAAATGAACTTGCTTCTGCACTGTGGAAAATGAGCAATGGCAATGAACAGAATGAATGGTAATGGATAAAATAAATTGAGGTCCAAAAGAGATGAGAGGAGGGGATCCAAATCACCAGCCTAAATGGATTGTCTGAACCTTACACTGGAGAGAGGGTCTCACCCCTTGTGAATTGGAAAGGTGGCTGGGTTGAAGATAATTCTGTAGGTGCTATGCGAGGAAGAGTAGCAGATCTTTCTTCCTTAATATATCATTTTTCTAGAGGACCTAAAAAAGAGATAATAGTTTTGTAAAGACTTTGAAAGGAATGGAAGAAAGACAACCAGGAAGCCAAGAAGCCAGAGTTTAATGTTGGAGACCATTGACTTGTACTCACAAATCCTAGAGTGTCCGACTTTCTCCTGCATTGCTCCAGGGGCAAACGTGTAGAAAAATGATGGATTAATATGGAATTGGGGTCTGGTTGGTCAGTAATGACAGGAGGATATAGGTGCATGGGAACTGAGGAGACCACAAGACCCAGCTGAGTAGGGCAGAACTGGAATGAAGGGAGGCGAGGGAGAAAATAGAAATAGGGATCCATATTTGACTAAAGAGAAAATGTTAAGAACAGTGAGTTTGTGAAAGAGCCTAAAGGAGGCGAGTTCTTTGTCAGAGAACAGAACATTGGACTTAAAGATTGCTGACATGGAGGAATTCTGGGTTAACTGCCCTTGGGCAAGGGAAGGTGAGGTAGAAGGGAAGATCTCCAGATCTGGGATCAAGAGACTTTGAAATTAGTGGGTAGATACACAAGGACATGGAAATCATTCAAGGTGATAATGATGCTTGAGGTAAAGAACAAAACTTTGATTCTGAGCAAAGTCTTCACAGGCAGAAAGAAAGAAGGTGAATATTTCTAATCCTGTGTTATCTGAGGTCAAGGGATTAGGCAGCCTCCTTTGGAGAGGAGGAACTCTCATGTTCTCAGAGGAAAAAAAAGGTTGTAATATTCTTAGAAAAGGGTTTCAATGGTGACAAGGCAGAGCAGGAAGCATTTTATTTAGGCATTGAGAATATGAGAGACTGTTTAAAATGGAAAAGGAGCTTTAGAAAGCAAAGAGAAAAGGTTTGGGAGTATAAGTACAACTCTTGTAGTGTAAGGGGAAAAAAAAATTAACTTTTAGTAAGACTGTATTTCCCGGACTTGCCCACATAACCCTTGTTTGCATAGTGCCTATTAACCTCTTACAGAAGTAGTGCTGTGTGGATTCCAGTTTGGGAAACCTTGGCAGAGCACTCAAGGATGGCAGGGCTGTGAGGCATTCCTTGATGGAGTTGCTGCCAAGTCACGGTAAATCCAACTCTTACGGTATCTGGAGGGCAGCGTTTGGATGAAGATGAGCCAGCTTCAAGGCCACCCAATTTGTTGAGTTGCTTTCATGGCTGTTTGTCTTTTTGACTCAGCTAAATTGGGAAGTCTGTGAAATCAGGATCATTTGTAATTTATTTACATCTCTTCAACATTAGGCTTATTACTGAGCATACTAATAAATAAAAAATAAATCTTTCTTATTGAAGCTTGCCATGAGCAAAAACAAATTTACAACTTAGTTTTTATTTTTTGCTTCTTTCCTTCTGCCTCTGTTGGGGATTTAGCTTCCATTTAGGTTTTTAATCTAATTTGAAATATCCAAATGTGTTGGAGTTCTTTGTCAATTTTTTATGATAATTTTTGCTTATGCCTTTCAGTATCTCATATTTCTACATACTTTCTTTCTTTGAAAATTTGATGAAATGGTCATAGACAAAGGAAATGTGAAAAGACTATTTGATATTGCAGACTAGTGAAGTATTTATTCTAATTATTAGAAATAAACAAAATAAATGATTAGACAGATTTGAGAAGTATGTATCTAAATCATTTAAAGGCGATATTGTTCTTTCAAAGTAAACTTTTAAAAAATTAATCCAGAGTATAAAATCAATTAAAAAAGTATAAATTGTACATATTTGACCAAAAAGTGTTATGACTATCAGGAAATTACTCTTGAGAATTCTTTAGTTTGCTTATATAATACAGTAAATATAGTTTTATATATAGAAGGGAATAGGTAACTATTAATATATATGTAAAAAATGTGCAGAATTTAATATTAATATTAATTTAGTATTAGAAGAATAAAGATGAAAACATAATTTATAGTATTTATAGTTACACAAAAGATAAAGAGGCATACATATGTGCTTGAATATATAAAAGCAAAATGCAAATTAGTATGTGATTCTACTGTGGCATATAAAAGCAAAGATGTAAAACAGTTGAAGAGTTTAACTTCTGAGCCTGGTACAGTTATGAATTGTACTTGAGTTTGTATTTTTAAAAATATTAATACTATTTGTTATGCATTTATTAATATTCTCCCATGAGAGCACTTGCCATCAGCTAAATGCAAGAAAAAAATAAGGGTACTTATAGAAACTTCCAATCTCTGGATTATTTGATATATTGTCCTCCAATATTAGCAGAGCTTATTGTTAGGACAGAGTTCCAGCAGTTATTAATAAGCTCTATCTTACCTGCTAGGGTGATTTCACAATACAAGATAAATCCAGACTGTTTGAATTAGATATCGCTAGTCTCACTATTGCAAGGTGGACACGAACGTTCAGAAATATATTGTCCAGAAAGTACCCATGTCTTCCCTTCTTGAAGACCCGGTGTCTATGAGAACCCTGGGGAATCACATAGATTAGGAATCTTAACTTCCATTGTTGAGACTTACCTTGTCCTGTAGGCCTTTAAGCTCAAGTTTGGTTGGAGAACTGTGTTTAATAAACCTCTATGTAACCATGGTAGCCCTCTCATGCTATGGGATCCAGAAGTAAGGAGAGCCCGCTGTGTTAGACTTCTGCTTTTCTTCCACTCACTTCCCCATTACAGTTTTAATGAAAACCTTTGCTTATAAACCTTCCTCTAGTGAGGCTAAGAAGAAAAACAGATTCTGCCTGACTTAATATTCCCAGGTGTATAAAAAGAAGATGAGGAAAGACTTGTTTCCTTAAAGGCTAGAAAAACAAAAACACTCTATGACAAAGGCTTTCGTAAACCTTTATTTCTCCTTTGAAGAAGGATGTCTGATTTTAAGTAAAAGTTCATAGTCACATCCCCAGTAGTATATAGTTCATGTTTCACAATTCCACATTATTCAAGGTTTCAATGACCATTTTTAATTATGTAGGCTTCAAGGAGACAACCTGGCAGAAAGGACAGAGGAGACATCACAAGCACTGCATTCTCCAGATGAAATAGTCCCAGATTCTTTGGGTAAGTTTTAAATCCAACAATATTTACTATATTTGAATGGCATCTGAAGATTAAAAAAGAAAGAGGGGCGCCTGGGTGACTCAGTGGGTTAAAGCCTCTGCCTTCGGCTCAGGTCATGATCCCAGGGTCCTGGGATCAAGCCTCGAATCAGGCTCTCTGCTCAGCAGGGAGCCTGCTTCCCTTCCTCTCTCTCTCTGCCTGCTTCTCTGCCTACTTGTGGTCTCTGTCTGTCAAATAAATAAACTAAAAGAAAGAAAGAAAGAAAGAAAGAAAGAAAAACAAAATGAAACCAAACATCTTGCCCTGCTCCAGGTCATGGTAACAGTTAGTCATATATCCACCTCTCCCTTGGGCTGTGTGTCAGAAGGTTAAGGACAAAGGAGAAAAGGAAGCAAGACGTATGGATTCTCAGGTGCAGCCTCGTAATGACTTTGCTCGATTTAGGTAGAAACAGGTCAACTATATTTTGGCTCCTCCCCAAATTTTGTCACTACTTGCAACTTGTTTTGGTAACTTACATTGCCTACTCCCATTTTCACATTATAGATCCCCTCGACTTTCAGCAGAAATGTCAACACCATATTTGATTTTCCTTCCTCTTTCTCAGCCCTACATTAAATTGGTATCAAATCGTGGCAGTGAATTTCCTCTCCTCTTCATTTTCCCTGACACCACCTCTGTGCTTTTGTCCTTTTTCTCTGCCTACTGGAACAAGCCTGTAAATAGGTATTCCGTGTACTATCTAATCTTTTTAGTTTATTATCTTTCTAAAAATAAAGCTGCTTCTTTTATCCTGTTTTCTGTAGGACACAATTCAAAACCCTTAACACAGCATATTTAAGGAGCACCTGGGTGTCTCAGTGGGTTAAGCATCTGCCTTTGGATCAGCTCATGATCCTGCAGTCCCAAGATCAAGCCCCATGTAGGGCTTCCTGCTCAGTGCGGAGTCTGCTTCTCCCTCTTGCTCGCCTTTCCCTGCTCATACTCTCTCTCTCTCTCTTTCTCTCTCTCTCTCATAAATAAATAAAATCTTTAAAAAAACCCATACATTACATTAATGTCAGGGCACTTCGGAATGTTTCCTATGTAAATAAAAAAGTACATATAATGCCATGACAATGACATCTAAGATTTATTACTGTTTCATCATTGAGCGTTCTGGCCATATGCAATCAGTACATCCAGTTGGGATAATTAGAAAAGAAGCTATGGAAAAATATTTTCCTTCATTTGGATAGAGGAGGACTTATTAAAAAAGTAAAAAAAAAAAATCCTAAAACATAACCAAAAAATTAAGTCAACTATAGAATGTTAAAAACTCCTGTTCATCAAAAGATAAAAAGAATAGGTGAATCAATCAGCCACAAAATAGCAAAATACATTTGCAATATATTTGTTACTGATTAAAGATTAATATTTAGAATACATAATCAATATATAATTTAATAAAGATCAACAAACAATAGAAAAATAAATAACAGATATGAACAGATATTTCACAGAAAAGGAAACACAAATGACAAATGAACATATGAAAAATGCTTGACTACTTTAGTAATCAAAGAAAAGCAAAGGAAGACCATAGAGAGATGCTGTTTTACTACCCTTGTTTCGGTATTAATTAGGAAATCTGGCAAAAGTAAGTCCTGGTGAAGACAGGGAAGAGAAGAAATTCATACACTCTAGGTGGGGCATAAACAATTTTGTAAACAGTTTTCCATTATTTTAAAATCTTGGATATTCACATAATCTAAAGCTCAGAAACTCTACTTCTGGGGGAACATCTTAGAGAAACAAGTCTCAGGTACCATGAAATGTGAATAACCTTTGTTGACAAGCAGGCGGACAGGAAAATGGATACATTGTGGAATTGTCCCATTGTAGAAAACTGCATTCCAAATACACACAGAGGATGAATGAAATCAGAGGTGTGCTGGCAAATGTTAACAACTCTTTCTTTGAACACAAAAGACCTGATTTGTAAAGATTAATGCTTCCCATGATGTAAATACTACCACTGTGGCTAATTTAAAGCAACTGATCTGAAAATGTCAGTGAGTCTCCCAATCTGATATGAGCGAGTTGCAGCTCCCAACTGGATGAATCTTAAAAGCATAATATTGATTAAACAAAAGTAAGTCATAGAACACCGTTTTTATAAAACTCAAAACTAGCAAATGTAACTAATATATTCTTTAGGAAAATATACGTAAGTGATAAAACTATATTTAAAGAAAGGAATGAAAGACTCAAAATGGTGGTTTTCCTAAGGGGTGGGGGAAGCAAGGACATGGGATAAGAAAGGTGCTCGCAGGTATATGCAGGTTATTGGAAATGACTTAATTCTTAAGTTAGAGTTTAAGGATGTTCATCATTATGCTTTGTATAGATGTATATAATATATTGTATATATATATGTATATATATATATATGTATATATATATATACATAGACCCTTGACCAACATAGGGGTTGGTCCTGTGTTGAAAGTCCTTGTATAGGATATATATAGGGTTTATGAAAAATGCCTGCATAGTTTCAAATCCGAGTATAACTTTTGACTCACCAAAAACTGAACTGCTAAAAGCCTACTGTTGACCAGAAGTCTTACCAATAATATAAATAGTTGATTTATATATATATATATAATATATAACATATTTTATATATGTTATATACTCTATTCTTACAGTAAAGTAAGCTTGAGAAAAGAAAATGTTTCTAAGAAAACCATAAGGAAAATACATTTATAATACTGCACTGTGTTTATAGAAAGAAATCCATGTGTAAGAGGACCCGTGCAGTTGAAACTTGTGTTGCTCGAGGGTCAACTATTTATACTTTTCTTACATGTCAAATATTAACATTAAACATTAAAAAACAAAGTGTTGGGGCACCTGGGTGGCTCAGTCAGTTAAGTGTCTGCCTTCTGCTCAGGTCATGATTTCTGGGTCCTAGGATCAAACCCTGTGTCAGGATTCCCACTCATTAGGGAGTCTACTTGTTCCTCTCCTCCCAGCATGTGCTCTGTCTTGCTATTTCTGTCACTATCTCTGTCTCTCTCTCTCTCTCTCTCTCTCAAATAAATAAATAAAATCTTAAAACAAAAGGAAATGTTGTGGGAACATGAACTAATGATAGTGTAGCACAAGACAAGAAATGATAACAGTTTCTTTATACTCAAGTCTCTTGTAGTACGAATGAGATGGTACACACCCATGGCAGACCTTTAACATTGACAATGAAAGTTGAACCATGTGGCACTAGTGACATGGAGGACCCGGGTTGGCCATTCCTTGACACTCTAGGTTTGGAATCAGACTGGCTTCTTTTCACGGATAGTCTTGCATGTGTACCTTTACTTAAGCCATTCTTCTCTGATTCATAGTGAATTCTTTCTCCTCCCCTCTGTCTATTCAGATCCTGTGCTCTAAGATCACATCAATTGTACCTGGTGTCCAGCCCACATCAGTGTTTTCCTCTTCTTTTTCCCTTAATAGTTTTTGAATTACTTCTTGTGTGTTGTTCTTGCTCAATTGGATTATATGCTTCTTGAGGTTTTCTTGTTTTCTGCACCATGCCTGGTATAAAACTAGACAAAAAGCAGATATTATTTCATTATTGGCCCATTAGTGTTTTTTAATTTTATCAAAACCACAGGAATCCACTAATCCACCAAGAAGATATATATCCTTCAGCAATCACATTTGCATAATAACTGAATATTGTAAGGATTTAAATATTTTGGAAAATTTAACAGTGCATCATCACAAATTATACTTAATACACTGATTATACTTAATTGCATCCATTGGGGGGGATATTCATTAGGCTCCTTTCTTGAACTGCTTATATCCTGAATTCCTCGCATTCAAATTTTAGTAAACCTAATCAGCAAATTACAAAATTTAAGTTTCTGATTCAGTACACTCTTTTCTACTTAGTTTAGATCACTAGATTCAGTAATTAAATATTTTTGGTATTATCCAAATTTGCTGATGTTAATTTTAACTCAACTGTGCATCCACATTGAGCTTGGCTCCATAAACATACATATTTCTACAAATAGGTATAACTTTCTGCATAAAAAAAATCTGTTGTGACATAAACAGCAAAGGTAAAACTAATGAGAGAAACAAGTTGGATAGAGCTAAACATTATGATAAACTCTACACATTTCTAAGTTCTTACCTGAGGATGCCCAATCAATTGCGTTGGCTAAGTTTCTCAGCCCAGTGCTGCCAGATAGTTAGATTTTGACAAAATTACTTTGTTTTTCTGTGTTTTGGTTTCTTGTTCTCTAAAGTGAAAAGAAAAGATAAATTCTAATATTTGAGAAATTTAGATACTTATTTCCCCCTCTATGTGATTGAAAAAAGCTGGGCGTCTGGGTGACTCAGTGGGTTAAGGCCTCTGCCTTCGGCTCAGGTCATGATCCCAGGGTCCTGGGATCGAGCCCTGCATTGGGCTCTCTGCTCTGCAGAGAACATGCTTCCTCTTCTCTCTCTGCCTGCTTCTCTGCCTACTTGTGATCTCTGTCTGTCAAATAAATAAATAAAATCTTTAAAAAAAAAAAAAAGCTCAAAGAATTATAATTTAAAATACAAGATTTGCTTGTATTTTGAAAATCATTTATACTTTATATAAGTATGGTAAGTATACTTTTATAAAGAAATTGTTCTGAAATAGAGCAAAATAGTTCACACATATGCCTCCAACAATTATGGTTAATAAGCAATGCATTCAGAATTCTTAAAAAATGCAATGTACTCTTCCAAGCATTAAACACTAAGATTTTATTTTCATGATATCTATTGTCCCTACAGGTATATTAGATTGATATTCTGGCCTAGATTTGGACTATTTAGAAGGGTTCTTTCAATTTAACAGCTTTTAGTATGAATATGTAACTTTGCAAATATTCTGGTAGTACTTCACCATTATCTTTCTACATTAAATTGAATGGACCTCACTGGATGGCATCAATAGCCAAGAAGAATTCAACCAAAATAAGAATAGAATAGAATAGAATAGAATGTAAAACCATAAAATGTCACCACTACCTTCCTTTTATAAAAATGTTCATTTTTCTTAAAAAATTAATACTGTAAAGGTGTTCAAGTATATTCCAAAAGAGAAAGAGTCATAGAAAATTATCTTGCTCAAATTGTTTTGAAAACACCAAGTTAAATGCCTGGCATATGGTATTTATTTATTATTAAATGAATATACAAATACAAAATAAGTGGGTGATGAATTAATTAGTACATACATGCATTAAAAATCAAGCATGACAGGGGTGCCTAGGTGGCTCAGTCATTTAAGCATCTGACTTCAGCACCAGTCATGGTCTCTGGGTCCTGGGATCAAGTACTGGGATTTGAGTCTGCTAGGTGCTAGAGTCTGCTAGGTGCTCAGCGAGGAGTCTGCATCTCCCTCTCCTTCTGCCCCAGCACCCCCCCCCAAGTGCTCTTTCTCCCTTAGTCTTTCTCAAACAAATAAATAAAATCTATTGAAAAAGAAAAACCAAGCAGAATGACAGTATTCTTTAAAAATCATCAACTGGGGATGCCTGGGTGGCTCAGTCCTTTAAGCAAGCATATGACCAGCTCAGGTCCTGGGATAGAGCCCTGCTTAGAGCTTCCTGATCATCCGGGAACCTGCCTCAAACTCTCCCTCTGCCTCTTCCTCTCTCCCTACTTGTTTCTCTCAAAGAAGTCAATAAAATCTTTAAAAATAAATAAAATCATTAACTTATTGAGAAAAACATGAGAATAGTAAGTATTTCTAACTTAAAAAATCAACAAATCCACAAGAGGGTTGATTTTGTTTTTCTGTATATGTCATTTGCTTTGTAATGTAGAGTAGAACATTTTAATATTATTTATTAAGTAAATATTCTACTTAATAGTTTTAATACATAAGTGAAACAAAAGATTGTGAGTGAATACTAAAATTAAACTAATATTTCCTCACAGTTATAGAGAATATAATTCAGCCTTACTGGACTTAAATTATGCTAATTTATATACTCTAATTTAAAGAATCGCCGTATTGTCACCCTTACAACTGGGTGTTGGTAGGTAGGGGTTTAAGTACTCTTCATAAATGACTTAATATTTTTGATCCTGGTACAATTCTCATCATCTATCCTGATTTTATCAACAAAAATTTGCTGCTTTTGGATGTCATTATTCTGTTTGGAAGGGTGGTAGGTAACATTGTAAAATTTATCTACATCTCAAGAAAGTATCCATGTCCCAAAGAACATACTTTCTTGAGATGTAGATTTAAAAAAAAAAACACTTTTTTTTAGTGTTTTAGGTTTTTTTAAAGTTTTTTTTTAAACTAAAAATGTTAGCTTTATGTTGGAAAGAATTCTGTGTTCTAAAAAAAAAAATCTACATTTACATCTAGATAAACTATGTGCCCTTGGATTTAGTAATTTTTTTTCTTGAATGTAAAACTCTGAATTATTAGAGACAGAGCTCCATGGTTCAAAAGCTATGATTATAGATTTGCACTAAGCGTTCCACTGTCTCTCCGGTCTTAGGTGACCATTAAGCTTTTGAAGGATTTAATGCTTTGATTTTCTTCCCAGAGTGCACATTTTTATGCAGTGGAAAAAATCTGTCTCCATATGTATGTGAATCTGAAGGAAAGTCTTCTTGAAGGATTCATATGGCTCTTTCAAATATTAATAAATATAAAGAAATAAATTTTAAAAGTTTCCAGTAGTTTAAAATACTTTCCTCTTAACTGATTTTTGAAACTCAATTTTGAAATTTGAATAGAAAGTTATTAAAACACAGACTTTTTCTAATGTTCCATATATCTATCCTTATTGCAGAATTATTATAACCCTTAGAAATCCTTGTTGTTATAATTAACATAATTCAGTAGACATATGGAAAGGGCTGCCATCATTTTATTCACGTATTAGAAAGTCAATACTCACCCACTCCTCAAATCTAGTCATGCTAACTAATCATGACTTCTCACTTGATACTTAAAATGGAAAAGCCCACTATCATTTCATGGGATGTATCTTTCCCCAAACTTTTCAGAATTTGCCACCCCATTTAATAGAGAGAACACAAACTGGTGCTTAAATTGTGTAGCCAGAAAAAAAAAAGAAGGGAAGAAAGGAAGGAAGGAATTAAGAAAGAAAGAAAGAGAGAGAGAGAGACAGTTGAGAGATAAAATAAACATAAAATTATAAGCCAGAAAATGGACATCAATAAAAGTTCCAACAGTAAGCTAAATCATACACTGAAAGCAGGCTTGCTCTGACTAACATAACAGCAGCTGTCATACATTTTTTGTTTCATCGTGTCCTTCTCAATTAGAAGTAATTAACATTTTCATATGTTGTCTTTAAATTAAATAAACAGCATTCTACTGTTTGTTTTAACTCAAAAACACTAAGATTTTCAAGTGCCAATTTGGCCACTTTCATATCCTTCTCATAATATCACAGAGTCAGTAAGCAATATGTGACAACAATTATTCATTCTTTTTGTAAAAATAGATTCTTTACCTGGGACTGAAGAAGCACTAATGGAAGAGGGTGAAGAATTTGAGAAAGCATCTAAATTAGCAAGACATGTAAGTACATTCATTTGCTTACTTTTTTCTCAATTCCTTAAACTAAGGTATATTACCAATAGGAAAATCTAAAAGGAATAGGAAATATATTCTTTAAATTAAAAAATATTTTCAAATGTGAGTCCATGCTGAGTGCTTATATTAGTAGGTGACTAGCTTGTTAACAGCTATAGTGCAAGGCGGGACTAAGCTTTATCAGCAATTGGGGCAGAAGAATTTTTTTTTTAAAGATTTTACTTATTTCAGACCAAGAGAGAGTGAGAGAGAGCAGGAACAGGGAGAGGGGCAGAGGGAGACGCTGACTCCCCTAAGCAAGGAGCCAGATGCAGGACTCCATCCTAGGACCCTGGGATCATGAAGTGAGTTGAAGGCAGACGCTTAACCGACTGAGCCATCCAGAGGCTCCAGGGGCAGATGATTTGAATGAGTTAGAAAAAGATACGCTCTGCTATGATTAACTTGGTTAATGGCTGGCTTGTGTACATGAATATTCAGAAAGATTATGAGCTGTCATCCTAAACTTCATTAACTATACACATCTTGATAAAAATTAAATATTTTGCATATCCTGAAAGTTTACACATGACTTAAGCTTGCTGTTATTGGTTGTGAAGCCCTTGTGATATTTTTGTTAAACTAGATCTCTTCAGTGGAGTATATTGAGAAAAAAACCATTGGGTTAAGATTTTCAATGAAATTTAAAGTTAAAAGAATAAACACAAAAAATAAAATCAACATGGGTATACAGAGTGTAAAGTTTATAAAAGGTTTTGAGTTGCTATGAAAATGACTAGGCAATCCTGCATCACCTGTGTTAGCTTGCTAGACCTGCTGTAACAAAGCATTGTAGATTGGGTGGTTTATATAATAGAAATTTATTTCACACAGTTCTGGAGGCAAAAGTCTGAGATCCAAGTATCAGGATTTCTTTCTTCTGAGGCCTCTCTCCTTCCTTGTAAGTGATCTTCAGATATTAAAAGCTGTTAGCATCTCTCATCTGAGACTTTTGTTCAGCCCAAACAGAATCTGTTCTTTCATCAAATTCTGACATTGTGTCATTTTTCGAAGACTTCAGTATGTTTGATACTTTCTCTGAGCATATTTTTGTTTGCCAAGTTCCCTTGCAAAGTGTGGGTTCTGCCTCAACCAAGCCCAAGGTTCCGGATAACATTCCCACATCAGAGAGTGTCATGGGGTATGCACTTGATCAAATATTATTTTTGGATTATAATTTGGGATTTTCTTAACTTTTTTAAAGAAACTTTCTGACATTTGTAAAATTCAGTATGTTTTGATAATCTCATGATGATAAAAGCATGTCATCATTCAGGTTGTGACAATGTTTCATTCATTACTTTTTCCAACCTTTTTTTTTTATTCCTCTGTGAATTTCACCAAAGTTTGTGTATCTCCCTCATATGTAAAAGAATCCTACCAGATTCTTTTCCTAATCACTTTCTAAAATCAAGATAGATCCTGCCCATAGTATTTGACTTGCTTAATAACACATAACAAGCCAAAGAGGGAAATAAAACTTCTTAGTGATTTCAAGCTGATTGTAAGAGACTTTTACTTACTTTTTTCAGTGCTCACATAGTGCTTCTAAAGCAAAAATTTGTTCTAAGCCAATTTTACTTGTTTTCACTTATCATTCAGTAGATTTGGGGTTCTTAAAAATTCTACAATTCTACTTAATGTCAAAATAACTATTTAATTCTTTTTGGAAGCATGCAGAATATAAATGATACATGGAGAAATAAATTATTATCAGGACCCTGAACATAATTTCTACACAACAGCTGCTTTTGTCATAAAGAAAACATGGATTAAAAAAAGAGTCAGGTGATATTTTAGATGTTAATTCCCTAAATAATATTTTTTAGGATTGTATTTTTGGTAAATCAAAGAGAAAATTGTGGCCTTATCTAAATATTAATGGAGAAATGGAAGAAAACAGAACTTTTTTCTTTATTACCATAAGAAATGCAAAATACTTCAAAGCAAATTTTGAGTCACATCCTGTAAAAATATAAACATGCCACAAATGTTGAAATCCATCTAGAGCAGTTTCAACACATGCTGTCTTATTTGCTAACTTTCCTAGTTGGGTATTGGATATTAATAAGTAGGTAACAGACTCTTGAAAACTGTTTTCCCCAGTGGCTTAATTCGTGTTTAAAATGTTTTGTGAATATTTTGTGACTATTTGAATGAGGTAAAGGGAACATTAAGATTTACATTTTTATCTTCCCCCAAATAAACAAGCCATTTTTTGAAATATAGAAAAATAGAAATAAAGTAATAGTAATATAGAAAAATTAAAAATTAGGCCATTATTAGTAGCCAATGTCAAAGATAAAATTATTCATTAGATTAAGTAGATAATGAAAAAGGAGAAGTTTAAGGTACTGGATTGTGACAGGTAATTTTTTAAAATTATTTTATTTAAATTTTAATTAACATATAGTGTATTATTAGGTTCAGAGGGAGTTCAGTGATTCATGAGTTGTGTGTAACACCCAGTGCTTATTTCATCACACGCTCTCCTTAATGACCATCACCCAGTTACCCCATTCCCACCACTCCCTCCCCTCCAGCAGCCCTCAGTTTGCTTCCTAGAGTAGAGTCTCTTATGGTTTGTCTTCCTTTCTGATTTAGTCTTATTTTTATTTTTTCCTCCCTTCCCCTATGATCTTCTGCTTTATTTCTTAAATTCCTTTGATTCTTAAATTAATGATTGAGATCATATGATAATGGTCTTTCTGATGGACTTATTTCACTTAGTATAATGCTCTCTAGTTCCATCCATGTCATTACAAATGGTAAGATTTCATTTTTTTGATGACTGAGTAATATTCTTGTGTGTTTGTGTGTGTGTGTGTGTGTGTGTACCACATCTTCCTTATCCATTCATCTACAATAGCTAATTTTTTATGAGAGGAAAGGATCAATAAGTTTGGAACATAAAAGACTAGTCTTGCTTGGGTCCTTAATTTTGAAGGAGTCTGAGAAACCAATGCAGCATGAGAAGAAGGGGGATCTTAAAATTAGGAGGAAGGAAAGGGAAAAGGATAATAAATAACACAGCTTGGAAAAATTCCTCTGATGAACAATTCAAAGTGAAACTCAGGGGATCCTGGAATTTTCAGGATTAGAGGTAAACTTTGATTACTTTTAAGCATGCATAATATTGTGCTTTGTTGATTATTATATAAAAAGTTTTGTTTGGTGATATAGGGACAAGTGGATGGCCTCTCTTTCTCTCTCTCTCCTTCACTAATTCTTTCTACTTTCACTCACAAGTAATAAGGTAGAGACTTGATTGTCTGATGTTGAAATTTCCCACACACGCCACATTTTCCCGATATTCTATGAATATGAAGTTAAAAAAGAGTAGATATGGGTTAGATATAAATACTATTCTCTTTTGATAACAACTGTAATTGGAAGAGACATAAGATAAAGAAACATTTACTTGCATACTTCCAATAACACAGGCAACTAATGTACAAATTTGGAAAAGAGTTTTGATAGGAAGGACATTGTTCCTAAATGAATTTCTTTTTGATGGAAAAAATTAGGTGAAGTAGTTTTTGTTAACTTAAAAAAAATTATTCTGCTAATGAAGTATGTACATCAGGAAAGAGTTCCACCTGTATTTCTATTCCTGGTCTGATCGTTAATTAGTAGTGTGGAATCTTCTTTTAACCAATCCTAAGTGCCCTTAGGAATGATGTTAAAAAAAGAATTCCACTACACACAGGGAGCACTGATTGCTGAGATTTAAGGGAAATTTTGTAATCTGCTGAAATCCCATGATTTTCACAATATATGGGTTGCACAAATGCCTTTTTTTATCTCCACTCTATGAATCTACACACTATTTTCAAGCCAAATAGCATGTGTCTCCTTGAAGAGTCATTTCTTTTATCCAATTTCTTCCTTCCAAGATCTTTATTTCTTCTCTTATAAGCCATGCCAAGAAAAAAAAAAAAAGACATTTATACATTTAAAAGATATAAAAGTACAAAATTATCAAGTTGACTTAACAACAAGCATAAAAAGAGTTGTAACCATCGACTTCCAGGTAAAAACTACAGGTAACAACATTTAGTGGACCTTTAGACCATTTCTTTTTTTTTTTTTTTTTATTTAAAGATTTTATTTATTTATTTGACAGAGAGAAATCACAAGTAGATGGAGAGGCAGGCAGAGAGAGAGAGAGAGAGGGAAGCAGGCTCCCCGCTGAGCAGAGAGCCCGATGCGGGACTCGATCCCAGGACCCTGAGATCATGACCTGAGCCGAAGGCAGCGGCTTAACCCACTGAGCCACCCAGGCGCCCTAAAAATATTTTATTTATTTATTTGACAGAGAGAAATCATAAGTAGATGGAGAGGTAGGCAGAGAGAGAGGGAAGCAGGCTCTCTGCTGAGCAGAGAGCCCGATGCAGGACTCGATCCCAGGACTCTGAGATCATGACCTGAGCTGAAGGCAGCGGCGTAACCCACTGAGCCATCCAGGCACCCCTAGACCATTTCTTTATGAATTTTGATACTTCTACTTTCTAGTTTACTTTTTTTTTTAAGACTTTATTTATTCATTTGACAGACAGAGATCACAAGTAGGCAGAGAAGCAGGCAGAGAGAGGGGGAAGTAGGCTCCCTGCTGAGCAGAGAGCCTGATGTGAGGCTGCATCCCAGGACCCTGGGATCATGACCTGAGCAGAAGGCAGAGGCTTTAACCCACTGAGCCACCCAGGCACGCAAAGATTTTTTTTTATTTATTTAACAGAATGAGAGAGAGAGAGAGAGAGAGAGAGAGCATGCAAGTGCGTGAGAGGGAACGCAAGCAGGAGGAGTGGGAGAGGGAGAAGTAGGTTTCCCGCTGAACGGGGAGCCCAATGGAGGGCTTGATTCCAGGACCCTGAAATCATGACCTGAGCTGAAGGCAGACACTTAACAAGTCTGACCCACTCAGGTGCCTATCTTGTTTCTTACTAGTCTTATTCCACCTTACACACAAGCTTCCTCTTGGAAATTTTGTCTTTTGATCCTTCTCTCAATTTGATGTCTTACATCTTTCCAGTAAAACAGCCTCTAAATTCTTTTTCATACCCAAGTATTGTTTCATGATAAATAAATATTGTTACACAGAGTTTGGAAGGTTTATATTTCTCTGGAAACTGATTTAAAGATCTGGTCAATGGAAGCAATGTTGAATGAATTTGCTAATGAACATGTTACAGTTTTTTTTTTTTGCATTATGTGCCCAGGGTGGAAAAAATAGACACCAACTGGCATTTATGGAATTAAGATGAAACACATCTCAACTTGTACTTTGCAAAGTAAAAAAGAAAAGAGACTGATGTTCCTTATCACCTCACCAAATAGAAGTAATGAATTGGAGTGGAAATCATCTCTTGAAAGATGATGTTGACAAATGGCCGGCCGCTAATTGTAGCAATGAATGGTCTGCTACAGAACAGCAATTAGTGCACATTTTGCTCAACCCTAAAGGTTTTTTACCATTTCTTATTCCTTCTAGCCTGTGGAATTTTGCTTGGCTTTTATAACTCACAGATCTAGGACACCAATAAAACTGTTTCCATTTAAGTACTATAGTAGGAAATTTATCTGACCAAGTTTTGAAATTTGTAAGACTTTTCCTTTTGACATTTCAGGTCTGTTGATTTCTAACACATTGAGGATGGAAATATTTGCCCAAACCTATGCAAATATTATTTTTTTAAAACTTCTATGAATTTTTAAAATGTAACTTCTAAATGTCACATTTGCATCGGAGAAAAATGGCTTAAAAGGATAAAATTATGACATGAGACATGTGAAAACATTGTAACTTTTGTCATTAATCAGTCTCTTTACATAATTTCACTGTTTCCCTGTTAGTAAAATTAGGAAATTATTAGGATCAGTTAAATTCTGCATTTTCATTTTTAAGGTAGTTGGAAGGAAGAGTGCCCTAGTGTGCATCTACGTAGAACAAGTTGATTTCTAAACATATAATACCCCAAAAGACATAGGAAAGCATGCTATTAATGTCCTGAGATTCCCAATTCATGATCAGGCCTCTCATTCATATAAACATAGTGGGCAAAAGAGAAGATACATTTCTGACATTTTTAGTATTTTGAAGTTATTGCCAATTCTTTATTAAAATGGTTGCCAGCTACTAGAAATTTCATTTGATTGGTATATAGATAGACTGAAGAGGAAAAAAACAATATAGGTTATGTTTGTATAGTGAGGTAAAACCCCTGTGTATACTCTGATTAGGAACTATGCTGGGTATGTGCTAGAATGGCCTGTTTTGTGTGAAGTACATGAAATTAATATTCAGTCACTAAGTGGTGATGAAAAAACATTAAGATCCTCACGAAAGGTTTTCTTTCATGTGTTCATCTTCTCCTTCAGCTAAGGGACCAATGCAGATTTCCATAAAAATGATTAGAAGCTAAGCTTTCCTAAAGAAACTTAAGCTTGTGAGCTTCCTTTCCCTCTGAACCACAGTGATCTGACCAAGGTCATTTTTTGCCTATTATATAAGAAGCAGTCACACATAAAGTCTGCGTCTCAGGAATGTGCTGACTCAAACTGAAAAAAATATGGTATATTCCTGCTATTAAGTTGACCTAACATGATATGTATTAAAAGACAATTAAGGAAAAAATTGTTTTAGAAATTATGTTTGAAAGGATCTTGACTTTTGGGTCAGATTGGATCACCATCCCTTTTTAAGACAATAAACTCTTTTTGCTTCTTTTCCAAGCATCACAGATTTATAAAGAGATTTCAAATGTTAATAAAATACCAAAATTAATATCACATTCAATGTGCAATTTTATTTTTTTTTTTAAGATTTTATTTGACAGAGAGAGACTCAGGGAGAAGGCAAACACAAGCAGGGGGAGTAGGAGAGGGAGAAGCAGGCTTCCTGCTGAGCAGGGAGCCTGATGTGGTCTTGATCACCGGAACCCTAAGACCATAACCTGAGCTGAGGGCAGACGCTTAACAACTGAGCCACCCAGGAGCCCCAGTGTGCAAAATATTTTTAAGTTATAATTTGGTTTAACTTTCCAGCATCTCTGTTATACATTTCTTTATTTCAAATTTGTTTATTATAAATATAATACTGTTTATTGTACAAATTTCGGAAAGCCTGGCAAAGAATATAATTTAAAATCCAAAACCCATAACATAGAAAGAATTGTCATTTTATTTTTCCAGTATTTTTTAGCATGTGTATCAGTAAATATGTCATATCATATTTTAAATTTTGGACCGTGGCCGACAAGCAACTTTACGTTCCGCATTTCTTTCCATAACATAATGACAATAGTCTCACATAAAATTCTTCATAAAGCTAATTATCACAGCCTTACCTGTTTTAGTATCAGACCAAATATCCTATCTTTTTAAAATTTAAGATTTTAGGAATGTCTGGGTAGCTCAGTCGGTTAAGCATCTGCCTTTGGCTTAGGTCATGACCCTAGGGTCCTGGGACTGAGTCCCACACTGGGCTCTTTCGCTTGGCAGGGAGCCTGCTTTTCTCTCTGCCTGCTACTGCCCTTGTCTGCCAACTCCTCCTGCTTGTGCTTGCTCTCTCTCTCTGACAAAAAAATAAAATATTAAACAAATAAAGTTTAGGACTTTAATTTTCACATCAAAACATAACACAGAGTTTTTATGTTTGATTTAATGTTAGAGTTTTAGGCTGGTTATGACCAACTAATTTGTCCCAGGCTGATGATGCTCATGAATTGGTGACAGATATGTTAGGCTCCAGACATCCCAGTCCTCCTGGTAACTGTTTGGAGTCCCATTCAGCTGCAAGCAGTCTATTCCAGGCCCCACTGTATGTTGTACAAATATGATTTTCCATGTTTGTTTTGAGGTGAAAAGGGCTGGAAATCACCGCTTTGGATTGCTTCTGAGATTCTGGACTGGGGCATATTGCTTTAGAGACCAACCATGCACAAAATCATCAATGTCTCAGTGTTTTCCTTGGGCTAGATTCTAAAAAAGGTCAAAGAGTATAAACTATTTCAAGTTCTTGATACATAACTAGAAAAAATCATTTGCTGTTTTAACAAGAAATCTCCCAAAGTCTTACCAGAGTTAAGTATTCTCTTAGAATGAATGAAATGAAATGAAATGAATGAATACAAAATTTCACAAAATTAATTTATCATACTGATAATGTAAAATGGAACATTTTTGGCCCTTAAAGTTAGACTTCTTCATTTACTAATAAATTTCTTTGATTACTAATGAATAATTTTTACATTTATATGTTGGACTCATGTAATTTCTATTTTTTATGAATTATTTTTCTTTGCCATTGGCCATATTTCTTTTGGGGCATTTGTTTTTCCTATTGAATTGTCAGTGTTTATTAGGCATTAAAAATAATGACTTTATGTTTCTGGCAAATATTTTTAGTAAAACGTTTTGCCTTTTAATGTTGTTTATGATAGTTTTTTTTTTAAATTATACTGAAGCTGTACTTTTTCTGATTTCTTTCATTCTTTTTAGACATAGCTTTCCCTTTCCAATATTTGATAAATATTTACCTATAAGTTCTTCACATTTTCTCCTGAAATTCTTTTATTAATTTTGAGTTCATTTTAGTGATTATTGTGAAGCTCAGATCTAAATATATTCTTAGAGAAAATTTGCTGTTGTCCTTTGCTTTTGAGAACTTTCCTTTTCTTATTAGCATATATTTTTTTCTTTTCGCTTAATTTACTAGGTATAGTAATATCACAATTAATATTTATTTGATTTTAATTTTTGCCAAGTATTTTATAAACATTATCCCTTACTCTTTGCCAATAGGTCTTAATTATTATCCAGCTTATAGATAGGGAGACTAAACTTTAAGATGTGATAACTTGCCTTGGGTTTCTCAGTTTGTCAGCCAGGGAGCCAGTATTGTATTTACCCCAAGTGGTCTGAATCAGACTGTGCTCACTTAACCATTCTACCATCTGGGAAGTGGAGACTCAGCCTCAGTTGGCTTGTATACTATTTTTGTTTTAGTTCTTGTAATTTAATATGGCTTTTTTTTTAATTTTTTTTTTTAAGATTTTATTTATTTATTTAGGTAGAAAGGCAGGCGGAGAGGAGGAAGCAGGCTACCCACTGAGCAGAGAGCCTGATGTGAGGCTGGATCCCAGGACCCTGGGATCATGACCTGAGCCGAAGGCAGAGGCTTAACCCACTGAGCCACCCAGGCGCCCCATGACTTAATATGTTTTAATATAGAAAGATAAAGCCCTCACTTTCATTCTTTTTTTTCCAAAATCAAAGAATTTAGCCATGATACAATAACCAGATGTTTTTTAACTATAGCTCTGAAGCATGCCTTCTTACATATATATTTTTAAATATAGGTTTAAGGTTTTGATCTTTTAAGAGAAGCTTGGTATATCATTTGCCAGAATATAGGAACCTACCTGTCAGTTTCTGCAGAATATTTAATTTGCTTATATAAAAAGCATTTCACCTAGTGATTTTTATTGTTTCTGAAACAAAGCTTCGATAATATTCACAAGAATCTTATAAATTAGAGACAGAACTGATATCTTAACTTCCAGTTATTTTGTTCCATGTATTGGGACATTTTGATTCTGAAATAACACAAGCTTTTTGAGAAAAAGGGAAGTTGAGTAATTTTTAAGTAAATATTTCTCTGTGATGTCACAACTACAAAAAAAGTATTTGTATTTCTTAAGAATCATGAGTCAGATGCCTGTATTTGTTTTATTTAAATCTGAATTTCTGGAAATTGGCATTTCCTTTTTATGGGTTTTTTTTTTTTTCCTTTTCAATACTTACTGAAAAAGTATTTGCATTTCAATAGTAAAAAAACCAAGCATGTCATAAAAGAATTTCTAGAAAGATTGCTTAATCAAAGAAGAGATATAAAGGTATTATTGTCTAAGAAGACAAACTTTAAATGAAGTAAAAAAAAACATAATCAAGAATTAACAGACATTTTTACTTGGAGACTACAAAAGTTGAGAAATAGCCATGTAGAGTCTACTCTTCAAGAAGGGACAAAAGTATCCTAGCCTGGAGTACCAGCAGCCCTAGGACAATAAAATGAGTCAATAGTACCCAGGTCTTAGATATTCAAGCCATTTATCTCTGCCAGGGATGCCATTCCCTTATAGTTGTCTCCTTCCTGTGGTTCCACCACTTGAGATCATCTTGGGGGAAATTAATAATACTTTGATGGACTTGCCTCACTAGATTGTATTTCTGGTTGATCATAGGATACATGAACACTTCAGGACTCCAATTTGCTTGCAGTCTTTTCCATCCTCAACATAGCTTCCATTTCCAAATCTCTTCTCCTTTCATTTCTGTATTCTGGCCAGCCACCCTCTTAGCAGAAGTGGCTTTCTACAGAATGATACCACTGTGTCTCCCAGTCATCTAACCTAGGAGGCTGGCAACCAACCTAGATCCCTCTGTCTGCTTCAGTCCTGGGTCAGGGAAGTTATACACCGTCTTAACGTCTCTGCACTAAGCTGTTCGAATTTGTCCTCATGGAAGTCCAGCAGGTAGTAGACTACAACCTTCTAGGAGGCCAGATCTCTCTGCTTAAGATTCACTGCTAAGGATATTGACAGATATGCAGAAGGGTTCTTATTTGAGAAAGGCTAGCAACTGTCTTAGAGTATATTTCCCTTGAGAACAGGGACACTTGTAACCATGTGAAGTGCTTTAACTTTATTTACATTAGCTTATTTGAAATTGTATAACCACTCTCTGAGGTAAGTTTATCTAAGTTTATCTCCATTTTTAGATGGAGACACTAAGTCTCAGAGAAGGTAAATAACTATTACTAAAGGTGAAACCACGATTGGAATCTGCTATAGATTAAATGTTAGTGTCCCCTCAAAATTTGTATGTTGAAATCTATTCCTCTAATCCCCTATGTGGTGGTATTTGGAGGTGTGGCCTTAGAAGGTGAGCAGGTCATAGGGGTGGAGGTTTCATGAATGGGATTAGTGACCTTATGAAAGAAACCCCAGAGAGTTCCCTTGCCCGTCTGCCCTGTGAGGATACAACCAGAAGACAGCCATCTGTGAGCCAGGAAACGGGCTCTCACCAGACAACATACAGAATCTGTGTATACTTTGATCTTGGATTTACGAGTCTCCAGAACTATGAGAAGTAAATTTCTGTTGTTTATAAACTGCCCAATTTGTGATATTAAGGCAGTCTGAACAGATTGAGGCAGAACCCAAGTCTGTCATACAGTAGGGTGGGTGACCGTGGCACTGGTGGAATTCAAGTCATTTCTTTTCACCTGTTTGGAGACCAGGCAGCATGTACCTGTGATTTGGGTAGCACCATTCTGTCCTCATTTTCTATCCAGTGAGAGCAGTTCCAGTTTTGTCTATTTTATGCATACGAGGTTTGGGTGTAACATTTCTTTTGAAAATACGAATTGTCCTCCTATAAACAAACTTTGTAAATTATCATTTAGATTATCGAGAAACATGAGTATTTATTTTCTTTTAGAGCATTAACTTAACATAAAGCTGTTTTTTGTTTGTTTGTTTTACATCATGTGAATATTATGTCTTTTTGTTAAACTTTTAAGGACTCAAGGATTGAGAGACTTATAAAAGCTATTTCTTTCCAAGGAAATTTATATTAGAGATTTTGAATGCTTTAAGGTCCTGGAAAATCATGTGAGCTTTTTCAAGTAACAAACACATTCACTTATATGAAACAAAAGAATATTAAACTTTATCAGAATTAATAATTAGTCAGTTACAATTAGGCAGCTATAATTTCTTATTCTTTAAATTATTTAGAAGTATGTCTGATGAATTCAGCCCTTATAGATTTAATAAAATATGTGACTGCATCTTTGAATTACTCTTCAACTTGAGAGAAAGAAAAATAAAACACATAAATGCAGTAAGTCATGAATATATGAAAATTGTCAGAAATTCATGAGGGAATGTTTTATACTCAGAGATTGACCATAGCCAATCTTATCATTTTTGCTTTTAATGGACATTAAATTTTAACTATTTTACTCCTGACCCAAATTTTTAAAACACCAAATTTCCACTTTCCTCTCTTTTTATGATACTGCTTAATTACTCAAATTCTGTCCTGGGGGGATTTTTCTACAGAATGGAGTTAGTTCATGACCTTCAATTCAACAACAGCTCTGTAGCATTTAGGAAAGCCTCCTTATTCTACTGTTGCCTAGTTTCCAGCTAGACAACAAAATACTGATGTTCTCCACTTCTTAGATGAGTAAATTTTTCATATAGTTGCTGACATAAAAGGAAAGCAAAGACACTTACTAAATCATCTTTCCTATATTGGAGATTCAAGCATAACATATTCATTTTATCTGTGGTTTTTCAGTCTTTGCTCAGCCATGATGTGCAGATGTCAATAAATAGTTGGCTTTTGATGTATATTCACACAGTTGGTAAGAGAGACTGTAACAAGGCAAACTTTGTCTTTATGATTTGTGAAAAGAATCTTAGAGAGAATAGTTGCCTCAAATCACATAGAACTGGAATTTCTTTAGGCTTATTCTGAATGTCTTTTGGAATTTTAGCAAATAGATGGCTGTGTAGCTTGCAAAATCACCCACCAAATTATTTTATCAGTGTTTGACATGAGTCCAGAGATTTCCATCATATGGATTCTGAGATTATCACCATTATGATATTTTTACCAATAATATAATAAAGTAAAAGGTAAATTTTCTATTACAACAAATCATATTTATCTAAAGATATTCACTGCTTAGCACAGTGCCAGGAGTAGGAGATGTTCAATGAATGCTTATTGGATTGAATTAAAGGAAGAAAAACTACTCTGTGAATATTTGGGTGTTCTTTTATTCATCAGCCACCTTTTCCAAAGGTCTGATATCCTACGTGGAATATAATGGTGCCCTTAAACATAACATTACAACTCTTGTAACTGCATGTGAAGCCACAGTTCTCTTCTCTTGGGTACCTCCCAGTTTGCAGAATAATTTCCATTTTCTGGCCTTCAATCTCTTTTCCAATTTCTCCTTTTATCTAAGGTAACAGTACCTCCTAATCAGATGTTTGAATATAATGGGATATTGTTATTGCCATTGTGGTTATTATGTAAGCATAATTCTAAGTAATGGAATTGTGCTCAGGTTGACATTAGAAACCAGGAGGTCCCAGTACCTCTAAGACATGTCTTTTCTTCCAAAACAGGCTTGGAAAACACTCCCCTGCAGAATGTTCTTAAAACTATCTTATTTTTGAACTCTTATGGAAAATCAAATTTCCGGTATCTTCAACCTCTTTACCTCTTGGTGCTTCCATTTGTTGTTCTTAGTGATAACCTAAACTGATGATCCCTAACTTAGAATGATTCAAGCTACAGGTTTTTTGTTTTTGATTTTCTTTTTTAATTTTATGATGGTGCAAAAGCAATATGCGTTCAGTAGAAACTGTACTGTAAATATTCAATTTTGATCTCCTGGGCTAGCAGTATATGGTATGATATGGTATGATACAGCGCCTGCAGCTGATGGTCAGCCATGTGATCGCAAAGGTAATCAACTGATATACTTAAAACCATTCTGTACGTATATAACCAATCTGTTTTTTCACTTTCAGTGTAGTGTTCAATAAATTACATGAGATATTCAGGACTTTAAAATACACTTTGTGTTAGATGAATTTACCCAACTTTAGGCTAAGTGTTGTAAGTGTTGTGGACATGTTTAAGGTAAACTAAGCTAAGCTGAGCTATGGTGTTTGGTGGATTAGGTGTATTAGATGCGTTTTTGACTTAGGATATTTTCAACTTATGATAGGCTTACTAGGGCATAATACCACTGTAAGTCAAAGAAGATCTGTACTTTCCCAGACATTTCTTCACTACGCATGCTTTTATACAAATTCTCATTATTTAGTTATACCAGTTATAAGAGACAATATTGTGTTTATCCTAGTTCTTCATTGCAACTTATTGGCCATTTGCTTTCAACTCTAAATAACAATTTTTCTTCCTCTGAGGTTTGTATTATCTGATACGGTGTTAATATACTGGTCACATTCTTCATTGAGGACTTTGATATTTGTCATTACCAATCTATTTAACATGTTATATTCAAGAATATTTTGCATACTATTCCTCAATAACTTCCATCCAATATCTGGATGGATCAGTCTACATTTCATTTAGCCCAGTCCTCTTTGCTAGGTTTAGTCTTCTGTCTGCATCCCAAATTTTGGTGTTTCCCAATACTACTTGTCTCTGTTGTTTTCTCTTTTCATCTTCCATACTGTCTCCAAGTAATGTCATTCGCACCCATGACTTCTGTTGGCTTTTGGTCTAGATCTCTTCTGGATCTCTCCCTAAGGTTCAGAATTATATATATCAAACCAAACCAATCCAAACCAAACCAAAACACCACCACTACTACAAAGAGAAAAACAACACAGAATCTATTCACTAAAGGACCTATTGGCATTTCAGTCTTAAAACATCAAAGCTGAAATCCTTACACTTAATCTGTTTTTTACTTAATCCAGAGAACTCACAATCTCTCACCCAAGTTATTTTCAAAAATTATCATAATGGCTTCAGTCTTTTACTCAATCAGTCTGCCTACTCAAAACTAAGGATATTTTTCTAAAATAAAAATCTGATCATGTTATTGTTTCTGGTTGGTAGGGTAACATTCAGACTAGTTGTTGGTTTGTCATGCATGATTCTCAATAATCTGGCCCAGCTATCTCTCCATTTTATATCCTACCCTTGGAACCACAGGTGTTGGTTTCAAATATTCATATGTAAATATTCTTTTTTCCTGCTTTCTGGAAAACTCTCTTAACCTCTTTTTCACTTCTTGAATCACCTGGAAAATCCCTATCTTCTATTAGTGTTAAGCCTTCCAAAGGGGAGACTTTGGTGACTCCCCTTCCATATTTCCTGTGTTCCAGTTGCTGTTGTGTTCCTGTGCCTCTCTCATTCTCACATGCTACAATTCTTTAAGGAATTTTGTTATTAACCTATTTATCTCAGCCTATTAGATTCTAACCTTCTCAAGTCAGAAGCTGGTATTACTTATCTTTATCCCAGGGTATAATTATGTGGAGGGATGAATGAATGAATGGTTCAACTATGGACCTCTGGAAATAAAAATTTGTTATTTTTCTGTTTGCTAATGATCTGATACAGTGTGTAGCTTCATGTTACAGTTGTTCTCTGGCTGTTGCATCCAAGTACAAACAAACTCAAGAGGATAGTCATTCAGGTAGAACCGGGAAAAAACCAACAATTCCATAATACTCAGCATAAACACAGAAACTCTGTTTTTCCTTAAGGTTTTCTTAAACAAATAACTAATCAACCAATTAATAATTCCATCAATAAAAAATTGCTTAGTGCTATAGAGAACACACAGACATTAGATATAAATCACATTATCAAATGTATCATCTAGTCATCTGAATTAAGGCATTCATTAGAAATAAGATTACAATTTTATGTAGAAAATAATAAAAATTGTAATAAGAACTGACACTTACTGATTCTTTCAATGTTCCAATAGCTGTGGTAAGTGTTCTCACACATGACATACAATTTTTGCAACAGATTAGTGATAAATTATCTGTTTATAAATGAGTAAATTAATTAAAGGTTATTAGACTTGCTCAAGGACAGATGTGGTCTGGGGGTAACTCAAACCAGGTATTTTGTTTCCTGAGCTTTCTATAGCTCAATAGCATCTGTGTTTAAGGGTACAAATCAAGAAGTAACACAACTGTTACTACAAAGCACTAAAGTAGGCTTAAAACACAATAAAGAACTCTTGAGTGATATAAAACTTGAGGGAAATCTTAAATGTTGGGAAGGTTTCCTATGCACTATGAGAAGGGGTAAAACACATGGGGTGAGAAAGAGATATGAGAAGTCTGTGATATTGTAGCAGATTACTTTTGGTAGCTTTTTTTTTTTTTTTTAAAGGTTTTATATATTCATTTGGCAGAGAGAGAGAGAGAGAGAGCAAACACAAGCAAGGGTAAGCGGCAGAGAGAGAGGGGGAAGCAGTTCCCCTCTGAGCAAGGAGCCCAATATGGGGCCTGATCCCAGGACCCTGGGATCATGACCTGAGTTGAAGGTGGACTCTTAGTTGATTAAGCCACCCAGGGATGCCAGATTATTTGTTTTTGAATAGGAGAAATAATGGTGGATTGTGGGTCCTGAATGCTAGGTTGAGGGCAGTAGGTAGAGATCTTTGGATACCTCTGAGCTTGTTCTTTCTGTTTTGGAATAGTAGAAGGAATTACCTGAGGGTTACTTGCTATGGTTAAATCTGTAATGTTCTCTGAATGGAGAACATTACAGAGATGACAAGGACACCACATGGAGTCTTTGTAATCTTTGAGTATGATGATAAATTTCTTAACCCAGAATAGCAATGGATAACAAGGAAAAATAGTATGATTTTTGCCATGCATTTTCCTCTGTGGAAGTGTTTTTACTTTAAGAGATATAATTTATGTATTATAAAAATTCAGCCATTTCAAGGATACAGTTCAATGATTTTTATTAAATATTATGAGTTTGCAACCATCCTCATCATTTGGTTTTAGGCGGCACCTGGGTGGCTCTGTTAGTTAAGCATCTGCCTTCAGCTCAGGTTATGATCTCAGGATCCTGGGATGCAGCCCTACATCGAGCTCCCTGCTCAGTGGGGAATTGGCTTTTCCCTCTACCTCTGCCTGTTGCTCTGCCTGCTTATACTCTTTCTTTCTCTCTCTTTGTGTCAAACAAATAAATAAAATCTCTAAAAAAAATAATTTGGTTTTAGGATATCATCACCCCAATAAGATAACTCATTCTCCATTTATAATTAATCTTCATTTACACTCCTAGTCCTAGGCAACCACTAATCAGTCTACTTTCTGTCTCCATAGATTTGCTTATTGTGGACATTTCATATAAATGGAAACATATAGCATGTGGTCTTTTGTGTCTGTCTTCTTTCATTAGACATGTTTTTGAGGCTTATCCATGTTACAATATGATCAGTAGGTTCATTCTTTTTTATTAATGAATAGTAGTATTCCATTGCTGGATATACTGTATTTTGATTATCAGTTCATGAGTTGATAGACATTTGAGGTGGTTCCAATACTGGACTATTATTAATATGCTATGAAAATTCACATGAAGATCTTTCTGTGAATATTTTGCATTTCCTGTGGGAGATTCACATGAATGGAATTGCTGGGCTTATGCTAAGTTTATATATAACTTCTAAAATTTTGCCTTTGCAATTTTTAAAGGCACAAAATGAAAGCTGTGAAACAAAGAATTACCATATGGCCTAGCAGTTCCACTCCTAGGTATATACCCCCCCAAATTAGAAACAGATGCTCTGAGAAAAGCTTTTGTGACTATTTAAGCAGCACTACTCACAATAGCCAAAAAGTGGAAACATCCCAATCTCTGTCAACTAATGAATAGATAAACAAAATGTAGAATAGGATAATATTCATCCTTAAAGTAGTGAAATTTTGATACATGCTACAACATGGAAGAACATTGAAAATGTGCTAAATGAAAGAAAATGGGCACAAAATGTTACATATGGTATGAAATATCCAGAATAGGCAAATTCATAGAAACAGGCAGCAGATTAGGGTGTCAAGGGCTGGAAGGAGAGGAGAAAGGGAATTCATTGCTTGATGGGTTTGGTGCTTACCTTTGGGGAGATGAAAAACTTCTATAATTACATAGTGGTGATGGTTGCACAACACTGGGAATGTACTTAGCATACATATACTTTAAAATGGTTAAAATAGTAAATGTTATGCATATTTTGCCACAATAAAAAAGATTAAAGCTTTGTATGATCCAAGGACTGAAAATTTTTAAATCCACATGGATAGAGTAAATTGATTTGCTTTGGTACACTGCTATTGGAGCGTCAGGATGCCAAGGGAAACTCTTCTTTTTGAGAATCAATTAATCATCATCATTATCATCATAGCACACGTATTCATTGTCTACTGTGTCCATGCATTCGTCTCAGGGCTCTATACACATTATCTCTAATTTTCATAGCTTTCCAAACAGGCAGGCATTATCCCTAATTTTCAAGATTAGGAAATAGAAGCTCTAAGAGATTAATATATCCACAGTCACAGAGTTAGCAAATGCTGGAAGTGTGAATCAAGAGACATCCTCTTTGATTCTAAAGGCTTTGGATTTCATATTATATTTTGTTCTTTTAAAACCGTTTGACCATGTACTAGCTGAGAGGCATAATGCACAAAAGAATAGGAAAACAAAGCATTATTATTGAAGAAGGCAGAAGAACCTGGAAAGGGACTTTATTATTGGAAACCTCAGTGTTTTAGGAAATTCACATTGTGTTTAATGCTAGTGGACCCCTGGGTAAACTGGAACAATGACCATAATTTACCCCACATTGTAGCATGACAGTTCATAGCTCTATAGATGCTTACTATAAGCTGATTTCAAATATTCTGGCTTACTTCCAAGAAGAACACAGAGCTTATAATTTCAATTACATGGCATTTCAAGCAGAACCATGTCCCAATATTGGACTGAGGGATTAGAGTTGACTGCCAGGACAGCAACACAGTTCAGGGAAGAATTATTATTTTCAGATCACTTTGAAGACCAACTGAACCAGCTTACCCTTGTACAAGAAAACGTCACAAGTGCTAAGGGGCTTAATACTTGGTGGACCTTAATAGAAAAAAGTAGGTTATATGAAGTTGTTGTATACAGGATCTCAGTGGAAGGCTAAATGTCTCACAGTCCCTATTTTATGAAGGAGTTAGAGGCTTGACTTACATTCAGCCTCCTAAACTGTGGGTTAGGATTTATTTGACATCAAGATTTAACTGTTAGTTATTAGAAAAATATGAAATTATTTTGAGAAATATTTGGTTATGCTAAACTTGAATAGATAAAATATAGGGATTAGAAGAGATACATGAATTATTTTATTATGACATTGTTTTCTGAAGTTAATAAGACATTACATTGAAGTCTTAAAAATATAAAATATTAATATCTGTGAATTTAAAATATTATTACATTTGTCAAAATGTCTTGTATAAATTTAGAGATATATTCACAATCCATGATCTTCCTTCAAATCACAAGGTGAAAAGTTTAAGATTCCTTATGTTTTAGTTTAATTGTAATCCCATCTTCATTGGCTCAACATGTATGGAGAATCCTAAGAGCAATTCCACTTTCAAACATTAATGTTGAGGCTTTCCAATCTTACCTCAACTTTCCAGGTTAAAGGAAACTAAGACCTCAGGATGAAAAACATATCTCCATTAAACTTGTTGGAGAGCTCTTTATTATTTAGTGATCAAAATTTGATCCTTTTGACCTCTCACAGATGGTTTGTATTGATATCCCATTAAATTCAATTTCCATCCCTTTGAATTCTATGAAAGAACAACTCCTTGAAAGCTTTCTAACTATTTATTTGGCAAGGCTTATACCTGTAAGTTCGTTCCTTATCACATAGGACATACTTTTCCTTTGACCAGACTGCTAGCATTCTGAGCAGTGGCTGGAGCTGGCTCACAGTGGTTTCCCAGCTCTGTGCTCAATGACATCTCATTGGTAGCTTGACATCAGTGTTCTGGGAATATTTACATTGCAGAAATCAGCAAGTGCTGCATAATGAGCCTTAGTTTGTTTCCCCTGTAGAACCAGTTGTTAAACTTTGCCATATCTCTGATGTGAAGAATCTAGGTGAAAAGACAGAATAAGTGAAACAAGTCAGTCAGAAAAAGACAAATATCCTGTGATGTCACTCACATGTGGAATTTAAGAAATAAGACATATGAGCAAAGACGAAAAGAGACAAATAAAAGACAGACTCTTAAATATAGAGAACAAACTGGGGGGTAGCCCGAGGGGAAGCAAGTAGGAGTTTAAGTGAAATAAAGGGGTTTAAGAGTATACTTATTTTGATAAGCCCGAGGTAATGCATAGAATTTTTGAGTTACCACATTATACATCTCTAGGGTCATGGCTCTAGGGTCTCACTGGCAAACTTGATTGTGGATGCATAGCTGGTGCTCCAGAGCTTATAGGGACTTATCCTTACAGGGACTACCACAGGGTTGTGTTTATAATTATGATTAGGATTTCCAGATTTAAAAGTGGGGAGATTTTCTCCCATTGTTACATAAAATAGCAGTGTGATGCTGTACTCTACAGATCAAAGACAGAACAGTTGAGTTAGAAAACGTTTCTTAATTTCAACATTATGTGGTGTATTTAGACCAGCATTTCTCTTTAGTTAAGTTTTAAATTGTGTTTTTTTTTTTTAATGCTGTGTTTTTTGAATATCAGGAAAGTCCCCATAAATTTGTAGGTAGGTCTTTTTGAGAATAGCATGGATCCAATTTCCTACCAATGCACCAGAGAATGTTGATGTTTTAAAATGATAGTATCTCGTGAAGTTCTCTAGTGCTGCACATTATTTCATTCTTGAAGTAATACTTAAAGGAAAATGACAAATAGCATATTTTACGGCTATAGCACTGAAATATTGGAAACATATTCTCTTGGAGCAAATTATTACTATTTTATGAACAAAAAGCACCTTTGGATCATACCAATATGTTTGTGAATACTAAGTATAAAATTTAATATACTGTTAGGGCATGCATCCTGTTTTATTAACCAACTGAGATTTATTTATTAATATATTAATATGGCCTTTTCTACTGCACTCATTGCAAAAAGCCTCATAGAAGAAAAGTAGAAAGTAAAATAGTTTTAGCTCTAAAGATATTTTCGTTCTTTTAGGAAGATTATCTAAATGCATCTAAATTAAGTAAATTGTAGGATCCGGACTGTATACATATTGTCAGTTTAGAGATAAGAGAACTTTCTACAGGTTGGAAGAGTTAGGTAAGATTTTAACAGAGATTTAAATTTGATCTTTATACCACAGAAGTCATTTTAAATTACCTGTCTTACTATTTGACATAATATCTCTCTGTATCTCTGCAAGTAAAGACAGAAAGAAGATAGAAAACTAGAAACCTCAGGGACATTTTATGTGACCCTCCTTTAGAAATTTGAGGATGTAGTTTACATATGGCTCAATAGACCTCGTCTTACAAATTATACCTCCAAAAAAATTTTTTTAGGAATATGGTTTGTAATACAATCAAGAGGGTTCTGATGTATAAATAAAATGCTCCAGATTATTGAACTAGTAACTGACCTGTCATACAAGGCCTCTACATGATATTGCTTGGTATGTATTCTGTTCCTGGCAAGGGACAGTCATGGTCAGTGGTACCAAGCCCTTTCTGTGGCTGCTGGAGGGGTCAAGTCATGGTCTAGTCTGGAGCCAGAGGTTCTGGAAGGAGCCTCCCACATTCTGTGCAAGTTCCCGTTTCTGTGGTTTTCTAGCATTTGGCTACCATGTTCTTTCAAACAATTCTGTGCATGTATTAAGTTTAAAAAAAAAAACAAAAACAACAAACACTTTAAAAAAAATGCCAGGAGTGATTTCATTATCCAAACGGCTTAAAAAATATATAGTGCTACATATTAGAGGGAAAAAACCAAACTAATTAATCATACTATAAACTAAGAATGCATACTGTTGACCTTAGAAATGGAAAAGTATATCCTGAATGAAAAATATATCCTGGAAGTGTTACTTTTACATTTTTTCCTTAAGCTCTGTTAAATTGCTACCTTAGTTCAAAGTGGGGAAAAGAAGCCAAGACCTGCTACCGGGAGTTAAGTTGACAAGCAGTTCTTTCAAGATTACTTTGTGTTAGGGCATAAAATTCCTTCTCGATGTAAACAGGGCTTTTAAGAATCTGGAAAGAAATGTTAAACGGCAGGTGAAGGGTGGAACCTTGAGGCCAAAGAAGACATTAAGTAAATTTAACCTATCCAATTCACCCTGGAACGTGAATAAATCTAGAGCCTGGAAAAGAATACCTAAGGCTTTTCTGGTCACAGTAAATTAATGTCTGAGTTAACTGAAGCTATACTATTTGCACAGAGAACTTCTGGGATTTTTATGGGATTTTTAAGAAAACAGAAATACAAAGACAACTCCAATACCTTTGAAACATGTAAGGGGATATGAACGTCATAGACTATCAATCATAGTAAAAAACACACTTAGAAATGTTTACATAAAATGTCTACATTTACCTAAAAACCAAGGTAAGGCAGATTTCTCAGAGCAAGCACTGCATGTTTCTATGTAATTCAGCTAGCCATAGACTAGACACGTCAAAACTATTTTTTAATGGTTACTTAACTTTTAGCCAATAAATGGTACATTAATATATTTTTCTGTATTCAGAAACTTCTTGGAAATATTTAACCTCGGAGGAAATTCCCGACCTTACAAAAACTAAAAATTCTGTAGCACAAGTGAAGTACATTTTGGCATTGTTTATTCTGGTAAAATAATATGTGCTATGGCATTATAAGTACTCACATCATTTTGAATGTCCTCCTTCCAACTTGCAGTAAATATTTCTTACCAGGCATGTATAAGAGATATTTCTAGAAGATAAGAGGATCACTGAAGGTCACTGGCTTCAAAAGAGAGCCCAAGTTCAGCTCTGGAAGAACTGTCATGATTTCATTATTGAGGAACGGTTTTATCCCACATTAATGAGGTCTCCTGTTGAAAGTCTTCCTGACACGAAAACAATTAAATCTTCTGTAACTCCCCTCTAGACTCTGACAGAAGGAGCAGGTGTAATGGCCATGTCAGTAATAACAGTAGTAGAATAATAATAGTTCAGCTTCAGGTTAAGAGCTGCCTTTGTATTGAAAATGTATTATTTGCTAGAAACTGTGCAGTCTTCCCAGAAACTATCTTATAAAATCTTCATATGCGACCGGCGTTGTTATATCAGCTTCACAGCTGAAGAAAATGCTGTCAAGAGGGTCACAAACACTCAAGATTTCAAAGCTAGGGAAGAGCAGAACTGGCTTTGACACAGGTCTGTGTGGTTCTGGAGCCGGGCCCCTTACTTATGGTGGTTAAACTGCTGCCTCTCTCTAGATGTCCGGCACCTACAATTGCCCAAGCCACCTGGGTACCCGTGGGGAAATACAGCCCCAGCTCTGTAAAAAGTAACCACATGTATATTTGCATCTGTGACTTAAAATTTAGAGTGTCCCCAGTGTAGACAGTGCATATGACAGCAAATGGTAGCTGTGCATTTGCCATTAGACCCTCCGATGTCTCCTGCATTGAGTACAGTATCTGTCAGGACACAGAGTGATGCCTGCTTGAAGGCATGAGGTAGGCAGCCCGGGGTGGGGAGTGGGGAGGACTCTATTTCCCCTACATTCATGGCCTGCAAGAGATAGAAGTACTCAGATGATGTAGACCACTTATATAGAATTAATTCAATTAGGAACTAATTTATTCTATTTTGAAAAGCATAATTTTAGCACATTTCTGGACTACTATTCATGATAAGTGTAGAAAAAGCAGTCTTTTTAAAAAAAAAATTATAATGAGGGGCGCCTGGGTGGCTCAGTCAGTTGAGTGTCTGCCTTTGGCTCCGGTCATGATCCCAGGGTCCTGGCATCAAGCCCCATATTGGGCTCCCTGCTTGATGCAGAGCCTGCTTCTGCCTCTCCTTTGGACTTGTGCTCTCTGTCATTATATCTGTCTGTCTGTCTCTCTCAAATAAATAAAATCTTTAAAAAATTATAATGAACACTAATTCCTTCATTATCATATCAAATTGATATAGTCATATCAAAATCCCTAAATATTTGCTAAGCACGTATGCTGGGTGTTACTCCCAGTAGAAAGGTACAGGGTACAGTGTTGAGGTGTGGAGTGTGAGGGGGTATGTGAGAGATGTGAGGAGGTGGTAGGGCAATTTTGCTTCTGAATTGAGTCCTTAAGGATGAAGAAAAGTCATCTCTGCTTAAGGTAAAAGAGTTTTAAAAAAGTAAGAAAATGTAAATAACATTTTAGTCTAGGATCCTATACTTTTTTGTTTTTGTTTATTTTTACTGTTCATCAGTGTGTTAATTGGAAGGATAGTAAGGAATGTTAGTCTAAACAGGACAAGTGGGGAAGCAAATATGCACACCACAACACTCCAAAAATTCTATATAAATAAATATCCTGATCAAAATCCTGAATAACTTAAATGGTGTTGATTGATATGATTTTGAACAGGACTAGCTTATTTCACTGAAAATCTGGAGTCTTCACATATGGATATTTCTTCCTATAGATGAAAGAGAATTCTTACTTAGTTAAACACAGTTGACAGAGGGCTTAATAAATGATTTACACACAGGGTGATCAGATGCGTACAAGCATACTAGTCACGAATTGAAACAATTCCTCCTCCATAACATAAAAAAAAGGCATCTTACCCTTACATTTGCAGTTCATCATTAAAATGCGATTGTCAGAGTGGAAATAAACTTGATTCCATTTTAAAGTCTTGCTGTGCAATTGATAAAAGATAAATTTTATTATTATTATTTTGCATTTTTCTTACAACCAAGATCCTTGAAGCTGATTTTAAAAATGGAAGTTAAACCTTGTACCCTCTGTAGGAAAGTTTTGTAATGTCTCTGTCCCTGTACATTTTCTACCATCAGTCTCTGGAGGTGCTGGGACAAGGAGGATGATTAACTAGCTCACTAGCTGATTAGCTCACTTTAAGAAGTTTGCAAACTTAAAAATGTTGCTTGCCTTGAACATAATGCTAAATCTGTGTAGTTTTTCCAAAATTTAAACCTAAACCAGGCCAAATCTTGTATGTGTTCAGAGAAATAAAGACAAGGCACAATGGATAGAATGTGGACTCTGGAGTTCTAAAAACCCAAGGTCAAATATAGCATTAGTTGTTTTTAGCTCTAAGATACTGTGCAAGAAATGTGGTTTCTCCGAACTCGGTATTTTCACTCATAAAAGCAACTCTGTACGATTGCATGAAGAATGAACTGAGATCATTTATAGGTAAGGTGCAAAAAATCGTAGCTATTGAACTTGGTCACAGTTGTTCTACATTGCCATTGGTTCTTGGATTGAAATAGCCCAACAGGGTATGATTCAGTCAGTCAGCAGACATGGACAGAGTGCCCGCTGGGTGCCAAGCATTCTGAGGGCCCTGAGAACACAATGGTGATGAGGCCCTGCCTTTGTCCTCCAGGAGCTTCCAGTCTCTTCCAGAGATCAGGACAGGCTGTGCACTTCTGCCAACCCAGGGTGGGCGCCACCATGGCAGGAGGGAGAGTCACAGGGATAAGGCTGCTTGTTTTTATTTTTGTTTCTGCTTTTAAATTCTCTTTTTTATATGAACAATAAAACAGACTTGCTTTTCTCCCTCATGCATTTGTTTTTGTGTTGGCTCAGAGGTTTTGGGTCTGCCTACCTTTTGTATTGTAACAGCAGATTCTCAAGCTCACCTAGAGTCAGGACAGGAACACAGGATGACTTCCTCATGAAGCTGAATTCAAGCCATACTTTTTGGCTGGGATTTTCAGGCTGGAACATCCTCTCCTAAAACGAGTGATGTATGAACATACTTGCATTAGTTCTGAGAAATCAGGGAGTATAGTATCACTATTAAGAACTATCTATCTTTTCTGCGCTTTGCAGAGTCTGTTAACTTTATTCCAAATTCAGGCAGGAAGAATTATAAGGGATTGTGGCGGCTCGCTGTCTGCGTGGGAACGTGGGGCCTTTCAGAATTACACTTCCTTTCCAAAGCAGAGATGGTGTAGAGCATGCAAATGATTCTTAGACTTATTTTCTTATACTGTTGTTAGGCTCACTCATTTAAATAGTGTATTGTATTTAATAGGTAGGCTTCCTTACTATATGGTCATAATGTTCCTCAAAGGTTGGAATTTGTTCTGAACTCAGTGGTAAAGACTATTGAACATAGAGTTACTTTTCCTGTAACTATTTTTAGCAACATTGCTACAACTATGACAATAATGATAAAGATAAAAAATAATTATTTTAGCTTTAACTATTTTGCATTTCCAAGAAAAGTGCCAGAGCTTTTGAAAGAAGCAATATTTAAAAATTTCTTTTTTAAAAATTGTTATATTAGACACCATAAAGTACATCATTAGTTTTTGATGTAGTGTTTCATGATTCATTGTCTGCATATAACACCCAGTGCTCCATCCTCCAAACCCCTCCCTTCTAAAACCCCCAGTTTGTTTCCCAGAATTCATAGTCTGTCATGGTTTGTCTCCCACTCCAATATCCCCCCTTCATTTTTCCCTTCCTTCTCTTAATGCCCTCCATGCTACTCCTTATGTTCCACTAATAAGTGAAACCATATGATAATTGACTTTCTCTGCTACACATACACACACACGCACACACAGAGTCTATATTTCTTTAAACCATTCTAATATTTGCACATGCTTAACCAAATTCACTTTTTTTAACCCATTATATACATATTGATCTTATTTAGGGAGGAAAAAACATTAAATTATCAGTCTAAAGTTAACATCTACTACATTTGCAAGAGAATACTTCACTTCCATTCAGATGAAAAAAAAAAAAAAAAAACAATGGAGAATCTGGCCTTCCTCTGTGTGGGAGGAGTGAAAATTAGAAAACCGTAAGTTACAGTTTTTTTGTTTTTCCACACAAGTCCCCTTGTTTCAGAATCATCCCCCTCCAACATCTGGAACCTCAATAACCAGTCTGCCAGAAGTGAGAGTTCTCCCAAGATGAAATTCTTAAAAGACTCCTTGTCTGTGAAATTATGAAAGCATGGATAAGCCCCTTGTTCATATATATTGGGCCTATTGAATTTACACATACATGTAGTAGTAAATAAGTGGTGTCTTTGACTATCAGTAGAAAATACAGATAAACTTAACCTTTGACTTTTCTGGATTCTTTTCAGGTTATCTTGTTGTTATGGTCTGAGGGTTTGCGTCCCTCCAAAATTCCTGTGTTAAAATCCTCATACCCAAAGTGATACCATTAGGAGCTGAGGCCTTTGAGAGGTGGTACCTTTGGGAGATGACTGGCTTTCAACCCATGAGTGAGTTTAATGCTCTTATAAAAGACATCCAAGAGAGCTCCCTTGCTCCTTCCACTATGCAAATATATAATTAGAAGTCTGCAACCCAACAGAAGGTCCTCACTGGCCACGCTGGCACCCTTGGATTTCCAGCCTCCAGAACTATGAGAAATAAATATTTGTAAGAGAAATAAATATTTGTAAGATACAAATAGATATTTGTATCTTATAAATAAAATACCCAGTTTACAGTATTTTGTTATAGCAGCCCAAATGAACTAAAATGCTTGGAAGGGCACATTTGTTTTAAGTCAGCTGAATTCTTACTTAAGATTTTGAGAATATTGACAGATAAAACTATTCTTAGAGAATGATTTAGAGTAACAGTGAAATAATATGCTATCCTGACCTCTGGGCTTAGTGCATCTGTTCTTTCACCAGACGTTCTTTGACCATCTTCTACTGTAAAGTATTCTTTGAGGGACTGGGCATCCAAAAATGAAAGATATACTTCATAGCATTAAAGAGGTGATGGTATGATGGGAAAGGCAGCTGAATGAACAAACTTTGTGAGAGCACAGAAATGCTCTGATATGTAAACACACAGCATGGACATGGGAGGGGGAGCCATTTAATGGAGCCCACAGGGTGAAGAGTGATCAAAGACAGCTTCCAGGAGAAGGTGGCCTCTGGGTTGATGGCTAAGTGAGTTTTTCTGGATGTTCACTACCAGAGGGAAAGAAAAGTCTGCCCAGGAGCCCACATGCAGTTAAGCACAGCTGGAGAATGAGAGGACAAAAGGGCAATGGGTAGAGCGAAGGCCATGGTCTTGGATTGCTGGCTCTTAATCAAAGTGGGAATGATTTATTGAGGGCCTAGCACCATGCATTATGGATATTTCCCCTAATCTTTCAATTGAAAGCACTCTTATTCTTTTTCTTCTCTCTTCACAACTGAAAAAAGAAAGAGAGACTTGCAGAGTCCAAGGGACTTGACCCAAAGGTCACATGCTGAATGAATGATACACACACACACACACACACACACACGCAAAGAGTCAGACCTAATCTTGTCTCCAAAGCCAATACTTTTTCTACTGATTTGGGTGCTTGGCTTCCCAGGAGTATTGAATGACATGTTTATATCCTGAAAGTCTTGAAGAGACACTTAATGATTCTTACATTCGCCCTCATGCGCTACCCCTGGCAGAAATGAAATAATTTATCTGGGCATGAAGTTTTTGCAATATTACTTCATAAATTCTCATAAGAACGTAATGCAAGCTTTGATGATTTACAGTAAGGTTGTTTTTGTTTTTTATTTTTGTTGTTGTTGTTTTTTCCTTAAGTTACTTTACATGTACTTGAATGGGTTCATTGTCCAGAATAAGAATTTACATTCAGGTTTAGTGTAAGTAATTTGTTTGGTTGACCCTAGATTAGCAAAACTAAGGAGTAGAAAATTGTAGATAGAGGAATTGACGGAACTGGATTAAGGGTCCAGGTAGGGACTTAATTTAACCTCAGTCATAGTCTATACATTCAATTTGACTAATGTAATTGATTTCATTCTCTATCTTCTAGAAAGATCATAGGGATCAAGACCATAAAATTCAAAACCTGGCTCTACTTTGGAATTTCCTTAGTCTATTTCTTTGTCTGTAAAATAGAAATTATTAATTGACATGAATATTATGAGGATTGAGCACAGAGCCACATGTGTGGTCTGTAGTAGCTACAAGATAAAGACCATTCTCCCTTCCTTTTTCAGATAATACAGTCAAAAGCAAGGCTAGCTATTGAAGGTTTTTACTTCATTGTCCTGAATTAAATACAATAGGGTTGGGGTGCCTGGGTGGCTCAGTGGGTTAAAGCCTCTGCCTTCGGCTCAGGTCATGATCCCAGAGTCCTGGGATAGAGCCCCGCAGCCCATCGGGCTCTCTGCTCAGCAGGGAGCCTGCTTTCCTCTCTCTCTCTGCCTGCCTCTCTGCCTACTTGTGATCTCTGCCCATCAAATAAATAAATCAAATCTTTAAAAAAATGCAACAGGGTTATAATTGTGGGAAACAAAAGCCAGTCTGATTCTATCCCTTTGCTGCCAATATGCCTCAGTGTAGATGCCCAGGATGGGAACTCTAGGAAGAGATCAGGTTTCCTAAGAGAAGGAAGTATGAAAGCTCAATGTGAGACTATAAGGCAACATCTTCCTCAATGAAGAACTCCTGCTGTAGCTTACTGTCTCATTTTGCTCCCAAGATTTCAGGCAACAGCCTTTCCTGAAACTTCTTGCTCCCACCCATATTTTATTACTCTACAACAATGCCTCCTCTTTTGGAGAGAAAAATCTGCCTCCATGAAACTAAATGTTTCTATATCCCCTACTTTTGCTCTCTGAAGCAAGAAAGAACTCTGTTTTCCTCTCCATCTTTTAAATCTTCTCTTAGTTAAATATCTCACTCTTTCTTTACGTCTTCTGTCCTTATGATGAAAAGTAAATGACTTCTTTAAATATTCTTTATGTCACATTCTTACTAGATTTTTCTCCATCTTAATCATCTCTCCTTACAACATACCCAGCCAAAGCACAACACTCTAACCAAGTCAGCTGTGTACAATCTATTAACCCGAAGAGCTGATTGTGAGGCACTGAAATAGCTTTACAGTAGTTTTCATTGCACTGCTATATACTCTAACGTTGTTAGTGAGTTAGTAGTTTAGTTACTTAAAGATTCCCTCCTTTTTCATGTGAACTGCCATCTAGCTACCTTTTTATAATGCTATATGTGATCTTTTAAATAATATAGCAGCATATTTAACGATTAGTTTAACTAGGTTAGTTTCATCTTCTTGAAAAACTTGAAAATGTGTTGCTGTGTATTGCTTTATCTCACCTGCCACTGAAGCTTTTCTCCTCCACAAAAGTAGCCAACATTTGTCTCCGTCACCTCCTTGGTTGGAGTATATGTTGCGTGATTGTATGTCGTGGTCAGCCCTGAGGCCAGCGCTCAGCCGAGTGAAATGAAAGCTTCTCAGTAATCTAAGGCAAAACTCTATGTGACAAGTACCTTGATTAGCTATATTTGTGTTGTCTCCAAAGGGCATTTGGGAGGAGTAAAGAGAACTGTTTCCCAGGAGATTTGTGATCTTTAAAAATACCAAGCCTGCCTTCTCATGACTCAGCTTTATTAAACTGGTATGTTTAACTAACTGGCAGTAACCATAAGATGAGCTACATTGAACTTCTAACTTGCAGTATTGCTCTGGATATGAGACAGGGCTAAGTAGTTTGGCTTTGAAGTGCATTGTCAGAAAGTACCCAGGATTCCAGGTGTTTATTTCAATTAACGTTGAGAGTATGTAAAATTAGGGTACACATGTTATAAGAATTATTTTTTTCTCTTGAAATTTCTGGCTTTTAGATTCCCAGACCTGGCAGCAAATCTTTTTGGCTTCTCTGCTTCTGATCCTAGCTGTTGTCACAAAATGCAAACACATGCAAAAACATTGTAATAAACCTCAATGTTCAGTCATGTTCAGTAAGACTTCAAAAGATGTTTGCTTTGAACATGGTTCTAAAGATGGGCATACCTTCATGAGAATGGAAGATATCTTCTTACTCTCTGTGATGTGGTTTGGCCCTTTTCAAGGCCCCAAAGTAAGCTTTGTTCTGTAAGGCACATTAAATTTACTTTTTGGACTAAGAATTAACATAGAAATTTCTTCTTATAGAACATCTTGGGGCTCTACTTCCCAAAGGGGCAAGGGTTTTAGACCACAAAGAGAAAACAGTACTGCATCAAAGAGACTTGGAGCATCATTATGAGCTCCAAGTTCTATGCCCTGCCTTAGATTTAATCAAGCATTCAAATTGTGGTTCCCAAGTTTGTGCGTGTTGCTGATCCGCATAAACTCTGGTAGCACTTCATAGTTCACAGAAATGTGAGACAAGGCTGAAGAAGTGTGGTATACCCTACAGTTAGCAGAATCTGATTGCAAGGGTATCTTTGGTAAACAGGCCCTTCCACATCCTTTTCCACTTTGTTTCCTTTTAAAGCTTTATCCAGCTTGCTTGGTGATCACACTGCAAAGCATTCTGCCTATGCTAGAGAGAACTGTGCCTCTGATTTTTCCTCAGATAAGCCATTTTAGATGTTGAGGCTGAAGGTCTGTTTTTTGATAGGGCAATTTCATTGAATCTCTCACTCATTTATTGTTATTCTTATAGTCTATCCTTAGTTTATTTTTGTTTATCTATGTTTTAGAATAATTGTCCACATCAAACACACACACACACACACACACACACACACCCCAGAACCCATTTTTAAAGTATCTTTCTTTAGTTCATATTTGAAACATATTTTCTGTGGACCCTAAAAAGATCTAAAATACGACCTTTCTCCCCATCTCTTGCTATTAGAATCTCCACAATTCTCTCATTTTTAAAATATTCAAGACTTTTACAGTCTTTGTCTTCCTATGTTTCTAACCACATTTTCTAACTATCTTTTGATAACTTGGCACCTTAAATTAAAAATATATGCCTTTTGTAATAATCCTCATTCATTCAAAAAAATACTTTGGAGTGACTCTCAGAAGCCAAGTCCTGCCTTAAGTGCTACAGATACTAAAGAGATGGAAGTGTCTACTGTCAGAGAGCTTCCATGGTGTCCTTAGTCTAGCTCCAGGCTGTGCCCCCTGCATGAGATGAGGAGTCCCTCAGTCAAGGGACTATATCTACTTGGAGCCTGACCATATGCTTTGTACAGGATCTTGGAGTCTTCTGCCCAAAAAGAGTGAAACCTACTTCCTGAGACTCCATGGCTTCTTTCTTTTGTCCATCCCTCCCCAAGAGCTCAGTTGCCAAGCCTGAGGTGTGGACAAGCAGCAGCTATCTGGGAGGGTATAAATGAGCTTGGAGATGCAGGCAGGGACATCTGAACATACATTCACAAAGCCCCTGGTGGTACAGCATGGGATGGGGGAAAAGAGAGGCAAGAATATGGCCCTAGGGTCAGCACTGCCTTCCTGCTGTCCCTTTTCTGCCCAGTTATGGTGCAGAACTTAAAGGAATATAAGAATTTTGAATTTGAAGCTAGCCTGCCAAATTTGTTTGGAAGTCAGAATATATTTTATTTCATAGCTTGTTGGCATTGTGGACCTCTGCTTGACCTCTTGCCTCAGGCCCGCAAACGTTAAAGGTGTGTCTGTGGAGTTGACAATGTAGTGGACTGACCGAGGCAGTCAGTGTGGTAATTTCTCTAATTTTGGGGAATCATGGGAACACATGGAAAGAGCAACACAAATGTGTGGGTCATTCCTCTTGGAATAAGAAGTACTGCACTTAGCCTTGTCAAGAGTATAATCTTGCTAGGCGACATCAGGGAGTAGGCATGAAATGCACAAAGGAATGGCTTGAGTAGGGAGGAGGGACAGGAGGAAGGACAGAGAGACAAAGAGACAGAGTTGCTGACTGTATAGGGATCTGGAGTTTACTCAGTATGACTGGCTTATTTGGGGACACTCTTTTTTTTTTTTTTTTAAAGGTTTTGTCTTATTTATTTATTTGAGAGAGAGGGAGTGAGAGAGCCTGCAAGAGCGGGGTAAGGAACAGAGTGAGAAGCAGACTCCCTGCTGAGCAGGGAGCCCGATGTGGTACTTGATCCCAGGACTCCGGGATCATGACCTGAGCTGAAGGCAGCTGCTTAACTGACTGAGCCACCCAGGTGTCCCTATTTGGGGACACTCTTGAGTTGAAGAAGAGATGGTCAAGAATAAAGTCCTATTAAGGATGCTGTCTTATTCCCTTTTCTCAACAATTCTCTTCATTTGTGGCATTTGCTTCTTTCTAGTTCTAATGTCCAGTCTTGTAAAAGTCCTCTTTCTCTTACCATCAGCCAACCTTAAGTTACTGCTGAAGATTTATTTGTACATGAAGTCCTTTGGCAATTACCTGTCATTGAAAGTGTAAGATCCTTGTAATTAAAGTGACACCAAAATAAGACTAGAGAAATGAAAAATTAACATGTGATTTCCCCACAGCCGGGTCCCCTTTTCAACTATCTCCTTGAAGAATTAAGCGTATCTCTAATTTTCTTACCTTGCATAGTAGCAGGTTAGATTTCTCAGTCTTTCATTCACTGAAAACCTCCTAATACTAGTACTAACATTTATTATCCTGATTAATAATGATAACAGCTAGGCTTTCAATCTTGTTTTCTGTGCTTTATCAACATTATTTCACATAGTCCTCATGGTAACCCATGAGATGCACATGGTGTTGTCACCATTTACTGAAAAAGAAATTGAGACCCAGGGAAGTTATATAATTTGTCCCATGCACATAGTATATGTGGCAGAACTGGGGTGTGAGCCCATAGTTGCTTGACTCCAAAGCCTGTTCTCGTGCCTCCTGAGGACATCATTTTTTTTTTTTAAAGATTTTATTTATTTATTTATTTGACAGAGAGAGACATAGCAAGAGAGGGAACAGAAGCAGGAGGGAGAGAGGGGGAGGCAGGCTCCCTACTGAGCAAGGAGCCGGATGTGGGGCTCGATCCCAGGACCTTAGGATCATGACCTGAGCCGGAGGCAGCCGCTTAACGACTGAGCCACCCAGGCGCCCCCGAGGGCATCATTTTTTTTTACCACCTTCTGATAGTATGTCAAATCAAGGCCAAGTCTTAGTCCAGTGACCAACACATATTAAACAAGAAATGCTATACATAAACACAGGAGGCAAGTTTAGACATAATAGTGGGAATTGTCTTTTCAATTATCCTAGAGACTATAGGCAAAACTTCAGAGTCAGTAATTGGGATACTTTGAATAAATACCACCTCTATCTTCTCCTCTAAGTCACTTTTCTTATTTATTTGGAGGTCACCTCTTGGAAAATTGATTATGTTCCAACATATTTCCTCCAAGCAAGTCACAACTCTCCTAGTGACACTGTTTATGACATCAGCTGCCAAGTTTGTGACTGGCTAGATAATGTTACTTCATACATTTTATTTATTTGGTTTGAAACTTAATTCTGTAGATTACATTCCCCTTGACTACTTAAGGAATCAATTAAAACATAAGGAAATCAACCTCCTTTAAATAAATGTTTTAAGGAATAAAAATACTTTTAACGCAGTACTTCTGCACTATACTGCCTACATTTGTTTACATTTACAAGTCAGTGAAAAAGAATTTTTCTTATTCCATAGTCCTATGATGTTTTTTAAATAATGTAAGAATGTCTGAAATATGAAACTGGTCTTTCTGTTGCTGAATTAAAAAATCAGAGATAATGTTGGAGGAAACACAAAATTATTTGTGTCCATGATCTGTAAGAGAAATAGGTTTCTTTCAATGTAGAGAAATGCCTAGTATTGTTACTTATCTAAAAAAAAATCAATCACTGTTTTTTTGTTTTTTTTTTAAATTAAGGAAACATGGGCTGAGAACAGGAGAGAAATAAAAGTCTTGGTATTTCATGAGCACTGGGTATCAGTTTTCCTGCCTGCTCCCATTTGAGTCACAGTTCAGGAAGTTGGCCATCTTAGCCATTTAGCCATTTTGCAAAGACACAAGTTAATTTAATTTTAAAAGAATACATTGTATGTTTGGTTTAAATTATGACACTGACATTCATATTTCATTGACCTTAGAGAATTTATACAGGTACTTTACAGATTCCAAAGTGACATGTATTGATTTTTTTAAAAGCTTAATGGAAGAGAATTTAAAGGCATAATTATTTCGAATGGTAAAAATCAAAATTGCCAACTGATTTTTATGAGGTCAGTGTTATAATTAGATTAGCTTAAGATTGAATCAGAACAATAAGAATTTTCTTTAAGTACTTGTCTAGATATATAACCAATAATTACTTCGTTACATACACCTAAAGATTTGGATTAATGAGAAATTAGATATGTGACCATGGAGATGTAGCCAATAGTAAATAGAGCATTATAACATTTCACTCTAATTTTTAAAGAGTTTCCCTTTACATCTGTAACTTTATAGCTTAATATTAGAATTGGCTGCTTTTTAATTTTATATAGCTTTTGTTACAAAATAGAACACAAATATACAGAATCACCTAAATGAAACTTATGGCTTCATGACTTATTATAATGACACTACTACCCACATTAAGAAATAGAATTTTGCTAGACAACTGAGAAATCCCTCTACTGTGCCCTGTCCCAGTCACAACCTCTGCCTCTTCCCGTCACAACCTCTGCCTCTCCCCATAAATAACAACTATCCTAAATTTTATTAGCATCGGTTCCTTCCATTTTAAAAGTAGCTTTATCACTCAAAAATGCACCTATTGACATTACTGTCAACTTTGCCAACTTTTTAAAATCAGGTATGTCTTTAAATCTCTTTTAATCTATGAAATAAGATAAGCATAAGTTAAACATAAGATGTCCCAAGCCTATGTTTTACATATCTTGCACCAAACATGGAATAAACCAATGTTTTTTGAAAAACCCCTCGTTTCCTCTAGTGAGAAACAGTGTTTCTAGATCACAGTCTAGACACTAGGGATGCTCATTGCTACTGGGTTGGTCATTATTTTTAGCCCTTTTGAGTGGGCAGTTAGTTCATATTGACACTTTGAATTCAGATTAGAGAATACCAAGACTTTAATTTAATCTTTTATTATTATATCTTTATCTCTTTCTTTTTCATACCCACAATTTTGATATTCAATGATAAAAGTGATATTAGAATTAATATAGTCCATAATAACTTATTTGTTTTAAAGCATTACACCCAACAGTCTCAGTCCATCTACCAATATGAATACTGAAAACAAAAAAATGCATATGCTTTTTCTATTCTCTCTCATTTTTTTAATAATTGTACAAAATCCACATGGTCAGAGTAGATAGCTAATTCATAATATATTCTCCCCTTTCAAACTGCGATGTGGCCTCAGGACAGGTTAACTCTGTAGTTAATGCTCACCATCCATTCATATGTGTAGGCATTTTGGTTTTTTGAAGCTCATTCTCTACCAGATTCCTGGGCTCACATTTTCTTTCCTTCAGTATCTTCACCTTTCTACTGGCATACATCGCTATTGTTAAAATTTAATGATAATCTAAATTCCCCCATATATCATGTGATCTCTTTTTCTAAATGTCCGAAGGACTTTTTCTTTTTCTTTAGCGCCCAAAGCGAGAATCATCCCAGTAGACCAACGAGCCGCCCCTTCCTTTTCTTTAAAATACAATAAATTTGCTAGAATTTATCTTTTGGTAGTCAGACTGTCTGGCTAACTATTGTCAGATATGCTGTTCAGTATGTAATTTGTTATTATTATTTCAGGGAAATTTTCTGGAATTACAATTTTTTGCATCTATTCTGTTCCCTTGCTTTTGTTTTCTTCTTTAGGGTCTTCTATTATCTGTAGTTGACCCTTGGGCAACATGGGTTCAAACCATGTGTAGAGCGACTTAAATAGGGATTTTTTTTTCCCCATAAATATAGTACAGTGCTGTAAGTATATTTTCTCTTCTTTACCGTTTTTTTTAAAAAATTATTTATTTGGCAGACAGAGATCACAAGTAGGCAGAGAGGCAGGCAGAGAGAGAGAGGGTGAAGCAGGGTCCCTGCCGAGCAGAGAGCCTGATGCAGGGCTCAATCCCAGGATCCTAAGATCATGACCTGAGCCAAAGGCAGAGGCTTAAACCACTGAGCCCCCCAGGCGCCCCTCTTCCTTACCATCTTCTTAATAACATTTTCTTTTCTCTAGCTTACTTCATTGTAAGAATACAGTACATAATACATATCACATATAAAATATGTGTTAATTGGCTGTTTATATTATGGGCAAGGCTTCTGGTCAACAATGGACTATTAGAACTTAAGTTATGGATGAGACAAAAGTTATACATCTATTTTTGACTGGAACAGAGGGAAGGGGTTAGCACCCTTAACCCCTGCGTCATTCAAGAGTCAACTCTATATCATCTTTTACCTATCTTCAGTATTTATCACTTCCCCTAAAATGCTGTTTTAAAAATCCCTTTTTAAATTTCTTTTTGATTAAAAATTTTCCCTATCTTTTTTTTACATTCTGATTCTCCTCAGGCATTATCTGTTGTGTTTGTTTTATCTTGTGTTTCTTCCATTTTAGTCTTTATTTCTCAAAGTTTTTTTTAATGTGGTTTTTCCTTAATTCTGTATCTCATTATATTTTTAAAAGGTCAATTTTGAATATTTCCATTTTTCATGTTATGAAAATAGTCACCCATAACACTCAGTTATCAAAAAATAATAAAAATATACTTAATGATACCTATTTTTCATATTTCAAGGTAAAAATTCTATTAATAACTACTTATAAATCCTAATTAATCAGAAGCTTCTTCAGTGGGTTTTGTTTTGTTTTTTAACTTTTTAAAAAAGATTTTATTTATTTATTTGTCAGAGAGAGAGAGAGCACAAACAGGGGGATTGGCAGGTAGAGGCAGAGAGAGAAGTACGCTGTCTGCTGAGCAGGGAGCCTGAAGTGGGCCTCAATCCCAGGACCCTGGGATCATTACCTGAGCTGAAGGCTCAGGTGACTGACTTGAGTCACCCAGGTGTCCCTTCAGTGGATTTGTTAAACAAGCATTCAGTAATAATTTCCTCATTTAATCATTTTAAAAAGCAATTTACTTCTTTTATCCCATTATTTATAAATTTTGAATCGTATAGTCTCTGCAGAGATCCAGAGCACATAAGATTTACAGATTGTTTATTTACTCATTCATTCTCCATTTTGTCAGGCCCAGCACCAGGACATAGGAAGCAAAAATTAATAAAAATAATTTTTGCTCTCCAAGAACTTAAACAGGAAAGACTGAGCAAATAACCAGTGATTATAATAGAATGTGATACATGTTTTGATAAAGATGTCATGGTATCAAAAGAACACATAGAAATTTGAGTAAAGGGACCAGGGCAAGAACCAGGAAAACCAATAGGTGGGGGATCAATGGAGATACAGACATTTGCGAAATAATAACACTGCACTTGACAGTGGAAATTTCGCATATTCTTACACATTCACTATGTCATATGAAACACTACCCTGTGGTTCTCTGTCTAAGTTTTATCTATGAAGAAACTCTGCTTCAGAAGAAAAGTTGACTCTCCAAGATCTTACAGCTGATAGTTTGCTCGTTTGGCACATTAAACCATTTTATTTTTATTTTAATATTTTTTAAAGATTTTATTTATTTGAGAAAGAGAGAGAGGGAGAGAGAATGGGAGAGGGGCAGAGGAAGAAAGAAAAACAAGCAGACTCCCCACTGAGCATGGAGTTATGTCAGGGACCTGAGGCTTGATCAGCAGCTTAACTGACTGAGCCACTCAGACGTCCCTAAATCATTTTAGAAAGAATGAATGAATACTACTTTCTGCATATGGTAATAGTGAAACAGTATTAATCATTGATATGATAAGTTCATCAACATATCAGAGAAGATATGTATGCCTAGTATAATAATCATTGAAGGTCAAAAGGATTTTCCTAAAATCAATTGACCAATAATGTAATATATATCTCTGTCTGTTCTACAAGTCAGTGCAATTAAATGTCGTTAACACTAGCCATCCATTCTTTTTTTTTTTTTTTTAAACATTTTATTTATTTGACAGAGAAAGAAAGAGAGAGGTCACAAGTAGGCAGAGAGGCAGGCAGAGAGAGGAGGAAGCAGGCTCCCCACTGAGCAGAGAGCCCGATGTGGGGCTTGATACCAGGACCCTGAGATCATGACCCAAGCCAAGACAGTAGCCTAACCCACTGAGCCATCCAGGCGCCCCCTAGTCATCCATTCTTATAGCTTCACCCTCTCATCCTGTCCCTTCTCTTGCCCAAAATCTGCTGATAAAAGTTACCACTCTCTCAAACAGGGAGCCTTTCATTACTGGCTTTTCATTTCCCCCTCTTTTGTTTCACATGAGATTAAAGGAAAGAAAAGAATAAAATTTTTTTTCCCTCATTTTTGCAACTGAATTATTACTTTTCAGAAGATAAGAAGGAACACTAAAACACCTTAAATTATTTAAAATTTAACATTATTAGGGTGCCTGGATGGCTCAGTGGGTTAAAGCCTATGCCTTTGGCTCACGTCATGAGCCCAGGGCATGTCACGTCCTGCTTCCCCTTCTCTCTCTCTGCCTGACTCTCTGCCTACTTGTGATCTCTCTCTCTCTGTGTCAAATAAATAAATAAAATCTTTTAAAAAAATGTAACATTATTAGTGATAATCATTAATTCCATAATTGCTCCTGCATTTTTCCTTTTTTTTTTTTTTCTTAATAGTAAGTCTCTAAGGCAAAGGCATTACCATAAGGGAATTATTTAGTTTAACATTAAAAAAAAAAAAATTGGAAGAAAAATGTAAATTTCTTCATTTTAGTTTAACAGTTAGATATATGCTTAGGGATTGAGTATTATTTGTCCCTTCCGAGGGGACAAATTTGACTTCTGATCATGCCTTAGATTGCTGATTTCTAGTGCAGATATAATCTGCAGCATCCGTGGAACTTAAAGACAGAGTGAATCATAACATCTTATCTTAAAATGTCAGTCTTTTAACTCTTAGCAATGCTAAGCAGTCAGGTATCTCCTCTATTGGATAAAGGTGTTATTTTCAGAGAAAGAAATATCTGCATTAGTGCAACATTTACTCACAAGATCATGGGCAAAATTTCAGAAAAAAAGAAATTTAACTTAATATGAAAAATATCAGGGCCAATTAGAAACAGTACTTGTTAATATATGAGTCTGAAGGCAAGTATAACTATTAAGTTATTGACTCCATCAGTGATTTGAAAGAATTTTGAGCTTTCCAAAAATTTCTGAATTACAAACTACTGTACCTAGCTTTTTACTGATTGGAAATAGATCACTGCCTATTTTCTTAGACATCAATAGTAACTCCTGCCTGTAGAATGTGCTGGAGTTTGGAAAGCTGAACTTCAATTTCTTTAACATCTGCCAGAAATTCAATAATCCTGTGTAATAAAAATTAGAAAACACAACATATGACCATCATATTAACAGCTATATTACAGGAAATTGTAGTATAAAATTAGGAAATGATGTATGATATTAATACCTCTCTTTCTAAAAATAGAATATATTTCTGTGCATAGTCTAATTAGTGGTCTTCATTGTTATACTTGTGGTTTCATGTATTTGCTGAATTGTGTCTGGGCCCCCACATAAAATCTTCCTTCCTTGTAAGAGTGCTCCTCTTTATGCAGCTCCTTTATCTGGCTCATTGACTAAGTCTTTAAGACTAATATTAAAAATAATTTCCGGGGTGCCTGGGTGGCTCAGTGAGTTAAACTCTGCCTTCGGCTCAGGTCATGATCTCAGGGTCCTAGGATTGAGCCCCACATCAGGCTCTCTGCCTACTTGTGATCTCTCTCTGTCAAATAAATAAATAAAATTAAATTAAATAAATAATAATTTCCACTTGGAAATTCCTAAATTCCTCTACTTTGTCTTTTTGACCACATGTATGCAATGGCTACAAAAACTTTCAGCACATGAGAATTCTCAATACTTATTAAATAAATGAATTAAATAAGTTCTCAAGCCTTATTAAATAAATGAAAGGCTAGGTGCCCTTTCCTCATTTTTTTTCCTCATAGCACCTTGAGTTCACCTATGTCAAGTAACACTTGCTCTATATTCGAATAACTTTTTATATCTGTCTTCTTAAAGTATACTTTTTATGGTAGGGATGAGTTCTTGTTCACCTCTTTGTCTCCACACCTAGTGCAGTATGTGGCGTTGGTAGGTGCTTAATAAATACTTTGGAATAAATAATGGGTGACATTTACGAGTCCCTGGAGTTTATATATGCCTTGGCCATTCCTATCAAGCAACCTTTTCTCCTACATGTTCTTCTTAAGAGCATGCTTTCTGTGTTAGGATTATTGTTTAATTTCATTCATAAAAGCTGGAAGAAAGAGCATTCTGGTGAAATTAGGGTTTTCGTGAAAATTTCTTTGGAAGAAATTCATACCAAAGGCCTAACACATAAAACATTTGTGAATAAATATATTCTATGTAAAAGTGGAAGTTTATATGTATTTTATCTAAGGATTTGTAAGAGGTGAGTAGAAAATACTGATTTAAGTAAGAGAAGCATGGGATACTGAAAAATGGTATTGGATTCAGGAGAATGTGAGCCTAGTCTAGCTTAGTATATTCTAGCCTAGTATGTTCTGTGAGCCTAGTCTAGCTAGTATATATTAGCCTAGCCTAGTATATTCTGTTTCACTGAGAATATTTTCTTAAATGGAAAATAAAAAGGAGAGCCTCAAGAGCCTCACCTCTAACAGCCACAATCCCATGCCAAATGGTAAACCGTAATCACACCAGTTTTTCTTTATTTTCTCTCTCTGAGTTTTTCATTTGGGTAATTTTGATTTACTTCTGGATGATTATCAAAATATTATGTTGTTGAATGACTTGATACTTAAAATGCCAGTTTTTTAAAATTTAGAATAGGATGACCTTAGTTGACAACCTTGTGCTTTGAAAGGGATTTTATTTCATTAGCACCCCCAGCAGGGGAAGGAGGGAAGGTCAGCATCAGCATTTCAACAGTCCCATGTTGGAAATGGGAAACCCCAGACAGTCATACTGAATGGAGCCTCTTGATGGGAGCCACCCTATTCCCACCCTAAGAATTAGAGAGCCTGACATCTTGTTCTTTGTTTCGTTCACTTGGCCCTTTGCCAGATTTGTAATCCTCTCTGCGAAGTGTTTGCTTCCTTAGTATTTTCCTCTCAGAGTCTTTTTACTTTGTGGTCCTCATTCATCAGTGCCACCCAGGTCAGTGATTTCTGAATGGAAGTTACAGCCTAACTCCAGTCTGTGTGGCCTTTGAAACAAATGGTGTTGTGTGGGTTTCTCCTTTTCTGTGATGCAGACACTGAAAAGTACCTGGCACTGTGGGAAGAAACAAGCCTGTCAAGAAGCCCTATAGTGTACACAGTGCCTTGGTTTTATCTGACCAGCAGGGGGGTGCAGCAGAGGGAGAAACAGGCTTCCTGCTGAGCAGGGAGCCCAATGTGGGGCTGGACCCCAGGACCCAGGGATCATGACCTGAGCTGAAAGTAGATGCTTAACGACTGAGCCACCCAGGCACCCCTAGCATAAGAATTTTTCACCAGTGGAAACCATGATTTGGAAAAAATAATATATATATCTGTGATTTCTAAGCATTTAGGGAAATCAGCACTTTATTTTTAGCTTAATTTTTGGTTCGAAATGAGCATTCTTTTTATTTTTATTTTTGAACCGTCTCAAAATGCTTTGGAATATACATCACAGTTTTTAGAAAATAAAGTACACTTAATTTTTTTTTTTTTTTATGTTTTAAACTTTTCATTTCAGTGAGATAGAGAAGTGTCAGAGTTGAGTCAGGTCCCAGCAGAGCTTTGCCTATACCAAGCCCCTTGAAGTTACACATTTTCCTAAGCCCCTATGGCTTTAGGGTCTTTATATATCAGATTGGCTTGAGGATGTCTTGCCCTTAAGCTGTAGTGAAAAACCAGTCAAGTGAGGTAATATATGGAGAGTCTTTGAAATATAAAAAAAGAATGTCCTTGAAAAATTAGAAACAAATGTAAGCTCCATTCACACTTACTTAGTTATCTTATAAACATATATGTTCTCCTAGAATTTATCTTTTTCTCATATCTCAGAATTTATGGCCAAATATCTCTGGCCGCATAGTATAAAAATATAACTTATTCAAACTAATGAGTTGTTTGACCATTTTGACTACCAATGTTTAGATGAATTGGGGATATATATTTAATTTGATGTTGAATTTCTATGATTTAAATCTCAGTGATTACTAGTGCCCAGTGAAGGTCTAGTAAAAAGCACAAATAATGGAGAATTTAGTAATAATGTACAAGCGAGGTGAGAAAGGCTGCATATAAACATTGGGGAAAGGACAGGTTAATAATGATCTATACTCTCCCCATAAAAATATTTTTAAGTCCATGTGTTAGATCTTCATACAGATTTATAGAATACGGAATGAGTGACCTTTTTCTTAATCTAACTTAAAGAACATATTTATAAACTAGTAACAGAAAATTTTATCCATTTCTTTTAGTATTCTATCCTAAGATTATTTAGCTCTTCCTAGTGGTTATTCGTTTATGTGACTTAAAATCCACTTAAGAGAAATATTGTTGCCTTGAAAAAATTATTTCCTTCAGAGAAGAAAGTTGCCAAACTGACTACCCCATAAATATCAACTGAGATGGTGGGAAAACAGTAAGGATTTGGTGTTGTTCCCAGGTTTCACTACTCTCCATGATTCATCTCCCATCGTTCTCTTTCTCGTTCCTCTGACTTTTTCAACTTCTCTTCCTCTTTGCCTCTAGGGAGAAGTCTCCAGTGGAGGACAGTCACTGAAAAACTACACGGAAGAAGTGAGTTTTAAGGTAGCTTTGTAACATAGTCTGAAGTCAGTCTGTCGTATAGGACGAATATTCACTTGGTATCTCTCCATCTGCTGAAGGATTTCCAGTCTATAGCAATTCACTGGTCATGCCCACAAAACCAAGATAATGAATAACATGTTATCAAAATGTTTTTTTCCCTCATTGATAGAGGGAAGCCTTATAACAAGTCAGTCATCCTGAAAATGAAGGCAAAACTGCACAAACCTAGGGCTATCATATATTTCCACTCACAAACATTTGTTGATATCCTAATAAATGAGAAACATGTGTACATAATAATAAGATATTATCATTGCTCTTATGGAAAGAACAATCTGTACCAAAATGGCTTTCATTCATGTGATAAATGCTCATCAAGGACATAACTTGTGCAGGCCATTAAGCAAAGTGCTCTCTTGACAAATAAAATATATGGTAGATTTTTGTTAGGAAACCATTTAGATGTCTGGATTTATTTTGGAGATATCCAAGGGTGCTCTGTGTCACAGGATGTGTCTTTGGAGTGTCTGCAAATGGTATTTGGGAACTTACAGATTCTATCTGTGGATAGAATCCATAAAACTCCATCTAAAGCCAAACCACAGCGGTCACTAAATTAGGCATCTGAATCTGTTGTAGGTGAAGGGAACTGGGAAATAGTTTGGTGATGATGTTGTGGAAGTACCAAATATTTGGTTTGAATATTGCTCCTCGGAAATAAAGAATCCAGTTCTCTAAATATTTTAGTCTTGTGTGCATGCATCCATTCCAAACCCAGTTTGAGTGGCTTACTGAATGTGCCACTGAAAATTTATTCAGAACAGTGTACACACACTTAAACTCACACTTGCTTCCAAATACCACTCAGAAAGGAAAATCAGAGTGCCTAGCACCCCTTTAAGTCTCTAACATCTTCCATTTGCATGTTTGGAGGTGGTTCAAGTTTTGACAAAGGCACATGGAGAAGAGAAAATGAAAGGAAATAACCAGGTTGATTTTCTGGGTTCAGGTTAGGAAAATCGAAATATATGGTGTGAAAAAATTGGAGGGTTAGAGCACCAACTTTCAATTTAGTTTAATCAGTTTGATATGGAGATTGAGTAGAATATATTAAAGCAATTAATGTTGCCAAAGGGAGGCAGACACTGTTTTTAATGTACACCAGCAGAATTTCTCTTTAGGATTCTGTGGTCGCTGAAGCTCCTAGCTCAGCATTTCTCTGCAGGGAGCCTGATGCGGGGCTCGATCTCAGGACCCTGGGATCATGACCTGAGCAGAAAGCAGATCTTTAACTGACTGAATCTCCCAGGTGCCCTGGAACTTTATAAATAAATCTTATTTTAATTTTATAGTTCTTATCCAGGAAGAAGATCCTTATTTTCTCTGTTTTTATGAATGTGCAATCTAAAATACATATTTTACAGAGTTGTGAATGCTTAATGTGAGAACAGGGTTAAGAATTTGTGCTTTTTCATTGGAGGTTCTGGCAGGGCATTGCTGCTCAATGTGGTTCTCTGATAAGGAACATGGACAATATCTGGGGGATTGAAAGAAACGCAAAATCACACCAGATCCAGATAATCTAAATTTGAATTCTAACAAGATCCCTGTGTGATTCAAAGTACCCTGAAGTTCAAGAAGCTCTGCCTTAATGTATTCTTTCAATGTTAGTTCTAGACAGTGACTACATACATCATGGAAAACCCCCAATTTTTATAATATAGGTAAAGAGGAAAATTCTATTAATACATTTCTTGAGTTTTATTTGTTCATTTACTCTAAAAAGCAAAATTTTTGATTGCTTAGGGGTATAAAATCTCTAACTTAAGAGAATCATCACCTACTTTGAGTTTAAGATTACAAGTATGTGCGAACTGCCCATAAGCATTTTGGGGGGGTTTGGTATCACAGAGGGTTTTTACCTATTATTGGTCGATGTTTAGATTTTTAACCTTTTTTTTTTAAACCAGCAAATGATCATTCTTTACAATAAAGCTATAAATATGACCTTAATTAGTGAACTATTAGCTCATTACTAGTTGGCTTCTTTCTGTAGATATTAATGCATTTGGTCTTTAGGAAATATATGCTCAAATTCTTCTCCATTGAGGACATGTTGAGAATGTGAGCCATAAAATGATAGTTGCTTTTTTCCCCCCACTTGTGCTCTTATTTCAATTTTGCTCTCTTTCTGCATGTTAGTCGAACCAGCAAACAATAAGGAAAAATATTTATAAATGTTAGAAGCATTGAAGTTAAAACAGTGCTAGCAAACATTTGCTTTTATTTAGTATACACTAAAACTCAAATAAACGATAGTGTTTACATTTTTAATATATTTAACATTTCTTCTTAAAGTTTAGGCAACTCTTTGCAGATCAAAGTCTAGGTTTTTTTTTTTTTAATTTAGTCTTATAATTAGACAGAATTATAACCACATGACATTAGACAATATTGTTTAGACCTAAATCGAGACTAGAGACAATAGAATTTCCTCTATGAAAACTAAGATGGAATTTCCATTCTATATTTTCTGGGGTTTAATGTATTATTTTTCTAGAATAGAATTTGTATTATTTTAAAGATTTTATTTATTTATATGAAAGAGAGAGTGAGAGAGAGCATGAGCAGGGTAAGGGGCAGAGGGAGAAGCAGACTCCCTGCTGAGCAGGGAGCCTGACATGGGGGACAGTCCCAGGACCCCAGGATCATGACCTGAGCAGAAGGCAGATTCTTACCAACTGAGTCACCCAGGTGCTTCTAGAATTGGATTTGTATTTTTACCAAATAAAAAATGAGATATTTTCTAATAGTCTACTTTTCCTAATCTTCAAAATCATTCTTACAGTTTAATTTTTTGAAGCAACTATGTTTTTCACTTGAAGGACCTTTGATAACTCAGGTAGGCATAATAATTTCATATTGCATAAATTTCAGTAATGAAATAAAACTAACATTTATTTTTTAAAAAACACATATATTTTAAAGGAACTTATCAAAATCAAGTACCTCCAGACCTTGATTGATTGTCACACCTTTTATAGAGAAGCTAATCCATTTAAAATACCACATTTTCAGGTAAATAATTGGAAAGTAGTATACCATACTGGCTAAAAATCCCCTCATCATGGGAAATTTATTAATTTAAATATGTATTTATCAGAAAAATATCATTGGCTTCAATGGTTGAGAAGCTATAAAGAACTGAAGACTCAAGTTAATGATTTTTTGAAACTTTCTAAAGAGTAATTTAGAAGCAGTTCCCCACAACTCAGGAAGTTAGCTGGTGAAGGCCAGAGGCAGCATACATGGGAGTGTGAACTAACTCAAGGTGTCAAGAGGCAGCTTCGCAGTCTCTAAGTGTGTCAGACAGGAAGAAAAGCATGTTAAGCAAGCAGGTCTTTTCCAAATCTGTTGAAGCCGGATTTGCCAGCTGTACCATCTGAACTGGAAAAGGGATGGATTCTAGGCAACAAAATATCTTCAAATCACTTCTCATGCCAGGCTTGGCCCATCTTGTTTCTCCTGTGTTGTACTATTTGCATGCTCACTACTGTCATGAAATTCCTCCCAACCCCACTTTCTATAAAAAATAAGACATAATTAAATTTTTATCATAAACAGAGATTTACTTTTCAAAAATTGATGTTACTATTTAATGATATGGTTTTATTCCCTTAAGAAACAAGGAAACAAGAAATTTTGTCAAGAAAATCCTGTTTTGTCTTTGACATTCCTCAAGAACTAATATAGGCTGTTAAAGGATAAAAATATTTTAAAAAGGTATAATCATGGCTCTTATAGAGATATAAAATGAACATGTATCAAATATTTATTGAACCCACTAATAAGTAAAGGAACCAGTGAAGTATTACAACCAGTTCAAGGGAGAATTTAAACTCTCTCTTAAATAAGGAATGCTGAAATGAAGTTATGAAGAGAGGCAAAAACCAGCAAAACTGACCCATATGCGTAGAGTAATAATCAATTACATTCAAATGGATACAATGTAGGACTAGAATCATTTGCACTATCAGTGTCTATGAATTATGTAGTTATTGAACAGTTCAAAGTCAATGCAAGATCCAGAGCCTCCACAGAATCAGGTAGCAGGGAGGATGTCCTGGAAAAAGATACTGTTTTTCATTGTGTATACCCATAATCTTTCATCCATTTCAAAGTTTTACGATTTTATCCCACAATTTCCTTGAGAGAAGTCACCAAATGAAATGAATTAGGACATAAAATGGAGCATGATCCCCGTGCATAAAATTTGTCAGATAAATTTATTTTAGCACCTTGCATTTATTTTGTACTATTTTTCACAATCTACCATTTATTTCTAACTTCATTATTGCCTTTAAAAAAATTTTTTTAATTTTTTTAAAATGATTTTTATTTATTTATTTGAAAGATCAGAAGTAGTCAGAGAGGCAGGCAGAGAGAGAGAGAGAGGAGGAAGCAGGCTCCCTGCTGAGCAGAGAGCCCTATGCGGGGTTCGATCCCAGGACCCTGAGACCATGACCTGAGCCGAAGGCAAAGGCTTTAACCCACTGAGCCACCCAGGCGCCCCTCATTATTGCCTTTTCTCTTGTAAAATTTCCTAAAAAATTATGGATTTCAGTCTGATAATATAAGGAATTTCATTAGCAAATGCAAAAAGAAAGGTATTTTCAAACTTTACAGCCATACCTCGGAGATATTGTGACTTTAGTTCCAGAACACTACAATAAAGCAAATATTGCAATAAAGTGGGCCAATGAATATTTTGGTTTCACAGTGCATATAAAAATTATGTGTATACTATATTGTAGTCTATTTAAAATGTGCAATAGCATTGTTCCTAAAAATGTACATGTTTTAATTTAAAAACACCTTATTGCTAAAAAATACTAACCATCATCTGAGCTTTCAGCAACTCATAGTCACTGATCATGGTTCTCCATAACAAATACAATATCATGAAAAAGTTTGAAATACTGAGAGAATTAGCAAAATGTGACACAGAGACATGAAGTGAGCAAGGGCTATTGCTAAAGGCAGGGCTGCCACAAAACTTCAATTTGTAAAACAAAACAACACAAAACAAAACAAAACAAATACAGTGTCTGAAACGTGATAAAATTAAGTATGCCTGTATTGAGTAAGTAAGTTATTATATATGGAGAAATTCATTTTAATGGAAGTATAGGCTTAATTCTTTGTCAGTAGAAGCAGACTATTAAATGTATCTGAAGAAGAGGGTAATTTTGTTTTGCTTTACATTGAACATGCTTCAGGGATTTTTATTTTATAGGGATCCTATGGTTATAGAAGTGAAATGAAAGTGATTAATCTTCTTTGAAAGATTGAAGATTTTGTGCATGATTTTCGTATTGAACCAAAGGGAGAGAAGTATCTGTTGATCAAAATTGAAGTAGCCAATGGTGAAAGTTTAAGCAGGGGAATTTTTTTTTTCTTTAAACACACTGAACTTCCATGACCACAGATGACATAAATTGATTGCATTTAGAGAATCCAAAAATAGGCTGTCCATGGAATAACAATACTGCTGAAGTTTATAAAGCACTTATTCAGTTGGCAGATAAAATGATATGTTGATACAGGGCTAGCAACTGTGTTCCATGTGATGCATGTCACTATTTCTCACCACTCCTCGTCCTTGGATGTTTACATACTTACGCTGAAAGTGTTTTAGAAAAAGGATGAATGGCATTTCTTCTAAAAGCAACCCAAGAGCTTACTCTTGGGGCTTTGAAACAGTTTGTACTAGGCTCAGATTTAGTTTAATATTCCTGTAGAAAAATTTTTGAATAAGTTGGCAAAGATGAACATGTCAGCTTTTGTTTTTAAAAAATGTTCAAGATTTCAGCTTCTTGACTTAATCAAAAGGTTTTATAAAAAGCTCAAGTTTGAACATACATTTTATTGCCTGTAGGCATGGATGAAGCAAACAGGTGCATTATATTACTAATTGTATTTAAGGGAAAAATGAAGTAAAGCATTTAAATGATCTATTAAGAGTGATAGTTGTACTATCTCTACAATTCCAACAACTCAGCGTTTTAAAGTTGTTTCCAAACTACATGTTTTACTGAGCTCATATTCCATTTTGTACTTTACATAATTTGCAATAAACAAAAGAATAACTGGATGCTTATTATCTGTTCAGGAGTAAAGCGATTAAAACTGGAAACCAGTCAGTAGGATTGCTTAGTATTCTGAACCATTGTGGGGAAAAAGTAACACAAATGACTTATTAGCTTTATCTTTTCTTATGTAAATAGGTTTTAGTATTTGGGCCCCAAAAGCTAAATAACCAAAATACTTTTTAATTAAAAACATTTTTCATGGTTACTTTAAAATTTTATGTTTTAAATGAATAAAATTTAGTTATTTTGATTTTAACTTACAAAACCAAAAAGGCTATTATTTTTCATAGTTCTTTTTAAAATACCAGAGATCATGTCTTCTATTTTTGAGAAATTGCAGGAAGGTGATTTTCTTCTCTGTTAAACAAAAATTTTTGAAATTATATTTTTGCTGTCTTCTATACTGCTATGGAGTTTTACATCTAAGACTTTTTTTTTCTTTTTTTATTGCTTTTATGCTGTTTCTTTAGTCATGGCCCTGCAAGACCAAATCCAATAATTGATCAATTTGAGAAAAAAATGTTAAATTCTAAAAATAAACACTGATTTATATGTAAAGTGTATCTTCCAGGATTAACTATCTTTATGTTTTCTTTGCTAACTTTCCTTACAATAGCCCTTCTAGTGTCTCACACATTCTATTGACTGTCTAAAGAATCTAGACCTAGAAATTTTCCACTTTTGAAATACTAGAGATCATCCTACCCGGTACCTTTACACACTCCATTCCATCACAAGAGAAGTGACATGCCCTAAATTAACCACAGTAAACAACCAAGCAAACAAAAAACAACAGGAAACTGTGACTCTCAACCCCTGATGCAAGGACTTTTCACTGCAAAGCCTATCTGTCATATGACAGAAATATAAGTTTTTGGTGTTGTTTTTTTCTTTTCTAGGGTTATTGAGAAGTAATACATTACTGTGTAAATTTAAGATGGTTTGATTTACATATATTATGAAATGATTATCACAAGAGGTTTTGTTAACATCCATCATCTCATATTGATACGATTAAAAAAAAATGTTCTCCTTGTGATGAAAACTCTTAGTATCTATTCTTTGGAATTTAAGTTTTAATCTGATTAACAGACAATTTTCGAGTTGCTGGTGCTAAAAAAAATGTGCTTTTATTTTAAAATTGCAAGTCACTTAAAAATACTATTTTGATTATTTTAAAACTTTTTAAATAAACCTTTTTATTTTAGAACAATTTTAGGTTTATAGAATTGTTGACAAGGTAGTACAGAGAATTCCTATAGACATCTCATCCAGTTTTAGTTGTCATTAATACCTTAGTATGATATATTTGTCACAATTACTAAACCAATATTGATACATTATTAGTAACTAAATCCATTTTGCATTCAAGCCTCCTCAGATTTTTTTCTAATGTACTTTTTCTCTCCCAAGACCCCATCCAAGTCATCATATTACATCATATTACATTTCATAGTTTCATACATGATGTTGACCTTAATCACTTGACTTTTGGTGGGGTTTGTCAGGTTTCTCCGTGGTAAAGTTACTCTTTATTTGCCCTCCCTTTCCATACTGCACTCTGGTAGAAAGTCATTCTACACAGTGTGTACTTAAGGATTGGGAAATTATTCTCCACCTCCTTTGGGGCAGAGTATCTATACAAATTATTTTAAATCCTTTTGTATGGCATATTTATCTGTTCTTACCCATTAATTTATTTAGTCAGTCATTTATTTTTATCAGAATGGACTCACAGGTATTTATTTTATATTGCATAGTAACCCAGTGCTATCTCATTTATTTTATTGTATAAATTGTGCTAACCTTGGCCATTGGTAGATTTTTCAGTTGGTTCCTTTAATCTTTTTATATATCCCTCATTATGTTTATGTGAGAGAGAGTTTTCATGTGTGTATATATGTGTGTGCATGCATATGTGAACGCTTTCTTGCTTTCTGGCACTACAAGATGCTTCAGGTTTATCTTGTATCTTTCCTGCCTCAGTCCTAGAATGAGTTATTTCTTCAAGAGCTCTTGTTCTTTCATTGGAGAATGGTGTTAGGAACCAAGATCTGGGTGATAGTTTTGTTCATTGTTATTAGGATGTCTTTGCTTTAAGCCCTCTCAGCTCCCAGAGCAGATAGATGTATGTGTATATAGTAACCTATGTATAATAAATATCCATAAATATTTCTGTATGTAGCCTTCTGTATATTTAGTAAGCTAAATATGGGTTCATACTAATGTCTCCAATTCTAATACATTACATATGAATCACTCTAGCTTTGCTCTCTATTAACTCCCACTTAAACAGTGAAATATTTGGCTCCCAGCATCTGTCATCCATTTATTTCATTGTTCGATTCCAGTATGTAAATATAGTAGTTTCAGAATTATTAACATGTATGTACATAGGGAAAAATATATCAATTAGTATACAGTATTTGTGCACAGTTCTTTTTGGTTTTGCTTTCACAGATGCCACTCATTTTCAAAGTTACTTAGGTTAGAACCTTATTCCCCCACCACCTTCAATTACATTTCATACATCTGCAATGTATCTAGATCACTTTTTAGTATTTTGCCTTCCATCTTGTGATCCCCCAACCTTCTAATTGACTTTTTTCATTTGCATACACTAAGTTTTACACTGTTGTGTGAAGTTCTATAGATTTTGACAAATGCTAGTGTTTTGTATTTACCATTATATAAAATTTTTTCACTGCCTTTAAATATCCCCTCTGGTTCACCTATTCAATCTCCTATTCCCCTCCCAAATAACTGAAAAGTTGTAACTTTTTGAAACTCTGTATTGGAACTAAACATCTCCAGAGGTAACTGTCACAATCAAGGAATAGCAAATAGGATGTTTTTCTCATACAAGAATCGTTTCAAGCAAAGTGGACATTCAATACTTGGTAATATCATCTTTCTTAGAAAATCAGGAGTTGTGGGCACTTATTTTTATCTTGTTAGTATTTGTCTGAACAAAATGAACAAAATACCTCAAGTTGGAGAAAAAGATTATTGAAAGAGGGGGAAGACAATAGATTTGAGACGTCAAAGGAATACATTGACAGGTCATACTGGATTTATTTGAAAATTTTCAAATTATATTTGAAAAGATTTCCTTATATCGTAGCTCAATAAATTTGAAATTTAGAGGTGACAAAAGTTACGCATGCCCTTAGGGATGATCCACATTATTTTTGAAGCGAGAGAATATGAAAGGGCAATTACTATGCAGTAACTATTACGTTGGCATAATAGCCACATAAAGGAATAGAGCAGTAATTCTGTCTTCTGCAAGGAAGGCTTTCAGTAGCGATGACATCTAAACCTTGGGAGAAGTGTGTTCATGTTTGAGACAGATAAATAGATGTAGGCAGGAATTATAGCATGTGAAAACATCTTGGCATGTCAGACAGAATGACCAACTTGTAGCTGGAGTGGAGGTGTTAGCTGAGGAGGATGGAGATGGAAGTGGTGGTGTATCGGGGTAGAGAAGTATGGATCATAAGGAACCTTGAGTTTAGATTTTATCCTGAGAATTATGAAGCCCCTGGAAGATCATGAAATGGTAATAAGTACATTATATGGCATCTAAAAAGCCCACTCTGGCAGGAAACTGGTGGGGAGAATTAGGAAGGAACCTGACGCTAGAGAACATCATAGATGGCTATCACTGCAGTCAGGGTGGGAGAGAATGAGGGTCCGCTTTAGGGCAATGACAGAAAGCATAGAGCAAGAAGGAAGTATGAGAAATATCTTAACAAAAATAAGGAAGTGAGAAGAGGAAGAAGGCAGTAAAATTAGTACTGAGAGGTAAAGTTGAGAATGTTCTGTAAATCCTACTAATCTTTTTTTCTCATTAAAAGGAGTTTGAAACTTTGATAGCAAACAGGCACGTTTTGTGCAATTTTATGTTGAATATTTCATTGTTATATTTCTAAGCATGCTTGCCAATTTCCATAAAAATATTAATTCAGGAAGGAATAGAGTCTAGATATTTCCTCTTATTAAGACATTAAATCTTATTAAAAGGGGAATATAAAAAATGAGTTCAGAGTTTATGGCATGACTTTGACATGAAAATGGATTTAAACTTATAACTCTTCCCTGTTGTGAGGAAATTATTCTTCTTCAATTTTTTTTTTTTTGGACATGTAATTCATAGAGACTAAAGTGTTCCCCCATGTTGGTATTCATGCTATCCATCTAGAGTTTAATCCAGAATGAACTCTTTCTTTGGTAGGATGAATCCTTAAAGCAATTGCAAGTAGTTCATCAGCCGTGGATCTTGCCAAGTGACACAGAAAGTGAAGGAGTCGAAGCAGAACAAGATAAACGTGAGTAGACATAGCTATTTATTGACAAATTGCTCTTAGCCAAAGGAAATTCACAACAAAGGTATTTCCCTTTCACAACATTAAACGCCTGCAAAAAATTCAGGCTTGTTTAGACAGACCATGTAAAGATAGGCTCTACTTCAGGTGAAATCTTGATTTAGTCATGTTTTCATTGTGGTGCAAACTGACTTTGGAAAGAAGGTAGGTAGCACCTCAAAAGAAGGAATTATTCTTCCTGAAGACCAGCACAGAATGTCCATTTGGAATATGAATCTGCTATAAATATTGTGGAATAAGATCAGTGATAAGTTTTAAAGCATGTGAGGATCATCTCATAATTTATTATATGTGAAATTATTCCTATTGGTTAAATGAATAAGTGCATGAATATAGAAACTCTCACAAGCTCACAAAACAAATTTATATTATAGTATTTGAGAGAAATAGAATATATGGCTCTTGATTTAAGTCTTTAGATTATAATCATAACAAAGGATGGATTACTCTGCTTTGGCATGACACAGTGCATGCTTCCCAGGGGTTTACTGACATTGTCAGATATGTGGGCTCAGCAAACCAGATGACAGGTTGGAGTCTGGACTGTATAGAAATAACAAAGTAACATACCAAAATTTACTTTTTTAAATCAGCAGTAGCCTGCAGAGAGAAATAAAAATTGTAAATGGTAAAGTAGCTCTCATGATAATTGGTGTGAAGTGATTAATTGAAGATTCCCCTAAGCCATAGCTACTAGGAATACCTACTATGTTACACAGCTAACATTATGATTCCTCACCCAGGGGGATCCAGGAAATTGCTGTCCTGGGTTAAAAGGCATTTAAAAATATTCTTATCCCATTTCCATAGCTGTAGGCTTATGTGGTCAAAGCCAACAACCAGGAGAGGGACAAAAGGCAGAGCACTCAGGTAAGAGGAGGCATAGAGCTGATGTGTCACTTGGCTGGCACATTCAGAAAAGGAGAATAACTTGGTGACATTTTACAGATTTTCTTGAAGGGAAACAACTCCTTCTTCAGACAACAGCTGATAAAAGACTCACAACGTGAGCTGTACTTTAAGCAAGTACAAAAATAAAGAGAATATTTTAAAGATGTTCAATGCAAGGGATCCTGAGTAAAATGGTCTAGGAAAAGCATGGGATACAAAGAAGGGACTCCCCCAAGTAAGAAAGAATTAATAATGACCCAAAACTTTTATGAAAACAAATGCAAACTCTCTTATACTCTCTCCTTACTCTCCACACATTTAAATATACATGAACATTCATTCTACACTTTGGATTCAGTCATTTTTACCAAATTCTTTTGAAGCCTTCATAAATTTTGTGTTTAAAAAAAGCCTTCAAAGTAATGTATATGTGTATTCAATAAATACAATTTATATAATTTTGCTCTATCAGAATCAACCCATAGGTACCCAGAGTGAGCAAGTCGAGGTAAACAGCATCCTTATAGGATGCACAGTGTGTTAATTCTGTGAGTGTGCTATAACTTATAATGAACTAAACCTTAAAAGCAAGAAGAGAATAGATCAAAATAGTGTATTTAATCCATGTGCAAATTTAAACTTATTTGATCCCTTAAATCCAATGCCTCTAATAAATATTAAAGTCCAAAAAATAGCTTAATAATGCAAAGGAGATTTAAAAAAATTCCTAACTTTCTTTAACCCTAGTCCTCTAATCATATTACCTTTCTGCATATACTTTCACAAGATTTTGATAAGTTGCAATAATTTCCTCTTCCACTAGGACGCAGTTTTTGAGAGAAGGTATTTGTTTATATATTGACATATACAATAAGACCTCAATAAACATCAGAATAATGAATGAATATATTTTTCTGATTCTTTCTAATTCATTTATCAAGACAGTTGGAAATTTAAACAAATAAAATAAATAATAATTGTGATTAATTGTCATAAAAATTATGTATAGTTTTAAAAATTTTAATATTGTATTTATAGTTTAGCCATGGGTTTTGCCATATGGTCTATCAATCACTCTAAAAGAGGCCATTATTGAACTCTCCTAGCCATAGACCTAGAACCAAAAATATTTGATTTCAGCAATGTTGTACTTGGAGGTGACCCTTGACAATGGTAAACTGTTTGAAATAAAATCAGGGTTTAAAAATAATTAGGTAGTAATAAGAGCCATCTGGAAATGGAATGCTAGCTAGTATTGTAGCCAAGCTCATAACACAGAGATGCAAATATTTTTCAAGAACAGCATCCAACATTCAGGTGCTGGGACAATTGTAAAATGGAGCAAGCCCCTGAGTCACTAGCATCTCTACATATACTTGTACTCAATGCATGTAGTGTGTAAAACAGCTGGCAAGATATGTATAGATCATCTACCTCTTGATTTTCTCAGTGAAAGAAAATTAATGACATAAATAAATGTGAACCCAACATCTGATTTAGAGTCTAGAGGCTCGTATATTAGAAATTTATGAGTGAGGAAAAGGACAAGATTCATCATTCCAACAGTAACACCTGTTTCTTGAGTCAGCTTTCTATAAATTATACCTAGGTAATTTTGAAGAATTTTCTCATTTCTCCTGAGACAAAATTATCATAGCAGAAAGTTTCCAAATAATGTGGGAATCTTTGTAGTAGTGCATATTTCTTATTGCATCACTTTAAAATAAGACAGCTCAAATAAGTTTTATAAAAGACACCTTTTAGGAAAAGATATCTTGAGTCATTAAATGCGAAACTTTAAAAACTTTTATTGTAAATAAGATAAGCAGAGCCCTTAATTAAGTAGATTTTTTTCTTTATTCTGCTTTTGTTTAAAAGTATAAATCACAATTTTTAAAAAGGTCATGTTAGGAGTATGTTTGTTTGTAATTTCTCAGGTTATATTGTGAAGTCATTAAATACTCATATTACAGATATTTCAGTCTCCTGGGATACTGTTTGATGCTTGTATCCCTGGTTTCATTCAGACCTATTGAATCAGAATCTGCATGAGACTCTGAATTCTGCATTTTCAATAAACCCCTCAGGTGACCCTTGATTATTCTAAAGATTGAGAACTACTGGAATGAGAAGACCAATGAATCAGAGGATTGTGTTTTCAGAATTGTCTCCATAGAGTTATTAGATTTGGGACCCAATTTCTCTAGGCTGCTTTTCCTATCTGTAAGTTAAATTTGGATGCAAAATGTGAGAATGGAGAAAGAAGGCTGAAATTTTAAGGAATAAATGTGGAATGAAATTGAATGTACACTCTCCAGTTAGTAGGTTCAACATATACCTGGACACAAATAGCTGATAAAACTCTGGGTTTTTCCTGAGCAGATGCATGGGTGGACTTCTAGATCCTCAGGGATTCATCATATCTTTTGAAAACTTCTTTTGGGCATCTCATCCATGAGGTTTTCTTTTATTTTTATTTATTTATTTTTTTGTAAACCTTGTTTGCCCCAATTGGTATCACTGCCTCAGGCACCTGCTATGTAAAACTGTTGCCTCTAATTATTTTTGCTAATGTTCTCATTGATTTTTAGAGGAACAGATTTTTGGACATCCCTACACCCACAATTCCAGAAGTGCTTCTCCTCTCCTATTTTTCCTGATTTCATCAGCCTAGTTTTCTCTTTGTTTGAAGAGGAGTATGATATCTTCATAATGGGCTGTAGAACAAGATAATATCTGTTTCTTAAGTCCTAATTTCATGATAAGTTATTAAAACAATTTTGTAGTAAAATAAGTTTTGGGACTTTATACATATCATTGTATTTGAGAATCTCTTGTAAGATATACTAATGATACAACAACTTTTCAAGAGGAGCAAAAAGAGTTCTACACATTTAAATGAATACATCAAGTGTAATTATCATCTTGGCTTAAAAGGAGAGAAATTATTGTCCATTGTTTACTTGAAAACATGCTATACAGTCTTTTCTAGAAGTCACTGGGTGGTTCTGCAGCAAGATCTGCTGGACTTTATATAGTCCAGCATTTTTTGCCTCTTGAGTTCTTTGTGCAGAATGCTTATTTTCTGTTTTCAGAATGCCTATTAACTGCTAGAGGAACAAATGTTCTAGGAGTTAAGGAAGTGCTAATCTAATCCAATCCTCTCAAACTCAATTCTCTTAATTTAATGAAGCTGATTCTCTAAGAGATTATAGGCTTGTTCATGTCACCTAGTTAGTAGCAGATGCCAGGAGTAGAATCAAGAGTTCTTGTCTGGGCCCAGTGATGTTTACTCTTAGTGCTTCATTCTTTATTTATGACTTCTCTTTGTTCCCATTACCACAGGGTGACACGGTTTATGTTGTCACTCTTCAGAGCCAAAGTGCTTGGGGCAGTAAATGGGGCTACAGGACTCCCCTGTGCACTCAGGATGTGATGTGCCTTTTGTTTTCCTTAATCTAACCTCACCTTACTTTTTTCCAGGTAGCCTCCCAAATTTGTATTTGAACAATGCTTGAGGCAATGGTGTTACTGTACCACAGCTGATTATTTTACCAAGCCCAAGACAAGGTACTAACACCCTATCAAAGGAGAGAGAAGAAGAGGATGTGTTACAGGCAGTAGCATATAATAACACAAAGACTGAAATGAGTTAATAGCCAATTGCAGATAGGTGTCAGGGCTTCATGAGACTTGGAACTCAGAGTTTAATATTAGGGTTGTGGCATCAGAAATAGGGATTAGAAATATATACCTCAGGAACTAAGTGAGACGGGACTTCAGTGTTTTGTTCTTATTTAAAGGTCAACTGGATTATCCTACATAGTATGTATGTTTGTAGAGAAAAGACATACACACTTTGGAAACAACCAAGAATAATTAGTAGTAATAATAATAGTAATATAATAAAAATAGAACAAGAGTAACTACAGAGATGAGCTCTAAATGTAAAAAAGACAAAAACTTCTGGCAACCTGTTTCAGGTTATTTTTGAAGACCAAAAGAAATCTTGATGATTTTTAATCTCACTTTTCATATTAAATCTTCTATGAGTGTTCAGAAAATTCTAAAGATTCTCCTAAAAAATTCAGGGCATCTGAACTCACACCAGGCAATATATCCTATAAATTAAGCATTTGCATGTTTGGTATCTGTTTTCTTCATAAATATTTAAGGATTTATCTTCAATCAATAAATATAAATATAAGTTAATAATTACTGTTAATTATCTGTTGCAAGCAAAACAGACTAATGTCAAAATGTAATTTTCCATTATAATAGTGATTATAGAGAATTATTTTGGCTTTCAACAAGTTTTTGCAATTTCTAAAGGCCAAATGCCTCTGAATTATTCATGTGGCATTCTTATTTTGAAATGTTTCCCATGTCTGTGATAAAACCTGATATTATGAATGGTTCAATTGATTTCTAACCTCCTAGAAAAAAATTAAAGGGTAATATTTAATAACATATAGAACTTAATCTCACCAAATAAACTATTCCTAAGTGTAAATGGTAAAATGTGTCAAATTGCTCTGCAATATATAAAGTTACATGCTTCAGAATAGATAGAAAGCTTACCTGCTTTATTTATTGACATTTATATGCAATAATAGTAGTCAGAATATTTCATAACAAGTACCAGAGAGGGCTGTATTTAAACAACAGAACAGTTCTTTTGTGATGCAGAATTCTTTGGATTAGAATCTTGTATGGAGTTGAATTCTTTAAAACCGAAAATGGAGATACATGGTCCAATTTTTGGTTATTTAAAAAAAATCAAAGTTATAAATGAGTAGCACATGTTTTTAATCCTTTTGCCAAACACTTTTTGTTTGTCTTGGAATATTCTTATATTTGCTCTAGGTATAGCCTGAAATGACAAGATATGATCATGAAAACAAGATGAAGAGAAGTCTAGTTCATTCTCTAACCTTGGTAGATTTAGTTTATAGGCAGTCTTATATTAGATGGGATGTATCTTTCACAAATGAGAAGAATGTATTGACTGGCTCCAGGTAAAACCTATTTGTTCTCCATGAATTTTGTTCTGTATATTTTCAGTAACTGTAAGGACTTCAGCATGTTCACACCGGACAAACTGGTTCCATAATTTTATGTGACTTGTTTTGTGACATTGACCTGATTCACCTTCTCAAATTAAACAGACCTGGACATTTGTGTCCCAAACTAGGACTTTTTTAGTTAAGATTCTCCCATATGTCATATCTCCATAGACCAGTTTACCTCCTTAGAATCTCCTTAGAATCATGTTTATGAATCTTAAAATTCAATACACATTAATGAGAAGCTGCTCTGTGTTGGGCTTTATGGCATGGGGTATACATAAAACAGCAACAACAAAAAGGTTATGATCTCTTTTCCCTAGTAAGTTAAAGACAAGTGCATAAGCATTTGTAGCATAAGGTATACTATTTCTTAAGAGGTAAATAGAATGTTAAGGAAGCCAAAGGAAGGAAATATCACATGAAGTTGGCAGTAGGAACATGTAATTGGAGAGATCTTATGAAGAAATGGTGTTTGAACTAAGAGATGGGTAAGCTTTTGAAGTACAAGGATGGACAAGAATGTCATCTGATTAAGAATAACACATGGGCAAGAATACAAACATAGGAAGAGCATTGGTTATGCCCAGGGAACTAACAATTCATACTTTTAGGGAAAAGCACTAGACACAGGGAGTCAGAGAGAAGTAAGTCTGGAAAGATAAGTCATGATGGAACACAGGGGGTGCAAATTATAAGGATAAAAAATGTGAATTGATAAACAGTAGAGAAATCTTTACATAGGGAGGAACTCTGATGACAACATTCATATTCATAGCTTTGGGGTAACATTAACACAAATGATGAGGAAGACCTAGTGTTTGGCCCTTTACATATTTCTTACCTTGATGAGAGGAAAACTAATTTTAAAACTACCTGTGCTTTAGTGCTATTTCAAACAGAAATCATCATCTCCCTAAGACATGCTATTTTTAAAAGACTTATAAAATAAAGTGATGGTATATGTATGCAATGGAATATAACTCAACCATAAAAAAGAATGAAATCTCACCATTTGCAATGATGTGGATGAAGCTGGAGTATATTATGCTAAGTGAAATAAGTCAGAGAATGGCAAATACTGTCTGATTTTACTCGTATGTGGAATTTAAGAAATGAAACAGATGAACATAGGGAGAAAAACAAGAGAGGAAGCAAGCTAGAAGATAGACTCTGAACTATAGAGAACAAACAGGGTTGCTGGAAGGGAAGTGGGGGAGGGGATGGGTTAAAAGGATGATTGGTATTAAGAAGGACATTTGTAATGAACAATGTATGTTGTAGGTAAGTGATGAATCCTAAATTCTACTCTGAAACTAATATTACACTGTGTATTAACTAACTGGAATTTAAATAAAAACTTGAAGTAAAAAAATAAAAATAAATTAAAATGAGTCTCTTGTAGGTAGTAATTAATAAATAAATAAACAGATAAATAAATAGCTCTTTAGAAGTTATGTTCTTTACTAGGCAAAGAAGTCAAACATGGACCACAATACAGCTGAACTTATAGGAGAAGAAATAAATCATTATTGAAGTGCTTTTTAAAACTTTTGTTATTGGGTATCAATAAATATATGTAGTTCAAGCTTATAATTTTAATTCATTAAAACATAATGAATTTTAGAGGTCTCAAAATATGCATGATTTATGTATTTTTATATTACAACCCTTATCAGAAATATAGTTTGCAAATGTTGTCTCCCAGACTTGAGGTTACTTTTTATATTTTGTTTTTTTTTCCCTCTTGCTGTGCAGAAGCTTTTTAGTTTGATACAGTCCTACTTACTTATTCTTGCTTCTGTTTCCTGAGCTTTTGCCATGTCTAAAACATTGCCAAGACCAATGTCAAACAATTTTCCCTATTATCTTTTCCTTTTTTTTTTTTTAAGATTTTATTTATTTGGCACAGAGATCACAAGTAGGCAGAGAGGCAGGCTGAGGGGGAGGGTGGGAAGCAGGCTCCCTGCTGAGCAGAGAGCCCAAAGTGGGGCTCGATCCCAGGACCCTGAGACCATGACCCGAACTGAAGGCAGAGGCTGCTGAGCCACCCAGGTGCCCCTCCCCCTGTTTTCTTCTAAGAGTTTTATAGTTTCTAGTCTCACATTTAAGTTTTTAAAACATTTGAGTTGATTTTTGTGTAAATTGTGAGATAAGGATCTAATTTTGGTTTTTTTTGCATGTGGATACACAGTTTTCCCAGAAATGTTTATTGAAGGGAGTGTCCTTTCCTCACCATGTATTCTTAGCACTCTTATTAAAAACTTCTTGACCTAGGTATCTTCTGGTTTTTGGTGCAATTGTAAATGGGATCTATTGCTTAATTTCTCTTTTTTCTGTCTTCTTGTTGGTGTATAGAAATGCAACTGATTTCTGTGCATTGATTTTATATCCTGATACTTTACTGAATTCCTGTATGAATTCTAGCAGTTTCAGGGTGGAGTCTTTGAGTTTTCCATAGAAATAATCATATCATCTGCAAAGAGTGAGAGTTTGACTTCTTTGTCAATTAGGATGCCTTTTATTTCTTTTTGTTGTCTGATTGCTGAGGCTGGACTTCTAGTACCATGTTGAATAACAGTGGTGATAATGGACATCCCTGCCATGTTCCTGACCTTAGGGTAAAAGCTTTCAGTTTTTTCCCCACTGAGAATGATACTGGTTGTGGGCTTTTCATAGATGGCTTTTATGATATTGAATTATGTACCCTCTATCCCTACACTATGAAGAGTTTTGATTAAAAAAGGATGCTGTACTTCATAGAATGCTTTTTGAGCATCTATTGAGAGTATCATATTGTTCTTGTTCTTTATTTTATTTTATTTTTTTAAAGATTTTATTTATTTATTTGACAGATAGAGATCACAAGTAGGCAGAGAGGCAGGCGGGGGGCGGGGAGAAGCAGGCTCCCTGCTAAGCAGAGAGCCCAATGCGGGACTCGATCCCAGGACCCTGGGATCATGACCTGAGCTGAAGGCAGTGGCTTAACCCACTGAGCCACCCAGGGACCCCGTGTTCTTTCTTTTATTAATGTGTTGTATCACACTGATTGATTTGCGAATGTTGAACCAACCTTGCAGCCCAGGAGTAAATCCCACTTGGTCATGTTGGATAATACTTTTAATGTACTGTTGGATCCTATTGGCTAGTATTTTGGTGAGAATTTTTGTATCCATGTTTATCAAGGATATTGGTCTGTAATTCTTCTTTTTGATGAGGTTTTTGACTGGTTTTGTGATCAAGGTAATGGTGGTTTCTGTGATATATATATATATATATATATATATATATATATTATATATTATAAATTACATGTTACATAAGAATGGAATATTATGCAGCCATTAAAACTCCCCAAATCTTGCCATTCGCAATGACGTGGATGGAACTAGAGGATATTATGCTAAGCTAAATAAGTCAATAAGAGAAAGACAAATTTCATATGATCTCACTGATATGAGGGGTTTGAGAAACAAGACAGAGGATCATAGGGGAAGGGAGGGAAAAATGAAATAAGATGAAACCAGACAGGGAGACAATGTGTAAGAGACTCTTAATCTCAGGAAACAAATTGAGGGTTGCTGGAGTGGAGGGGAGTGGGGAGGATGGGGTGGCTGGGTGATGGACATTGGGGAGGTGCTACGGGGAGTGCTGTGAATTGTGTAAGATGGATGAATCATAGACCTATATCCATAAAACAAATAATACATTATATGTTAAAACAAAACCAAAAACAACTAGCTGACCCTATATGCTTGGGTTTATTTTTGGACTCCCTATACTATTCTGTTGGTCCCTTTTTGTGTCAGTACTATACTGTTGATTATTATCACTTTGTAATATAATTTGAAATTAAGACCTGTGATGCCTCCAGCTCTATTCTTTCACAGGATTACTTTGGCTATTAGGAGTCTTTTGTGGTTCCACAAGAATTTTAGAATTGTTTTTTATTTCTGTGAAAAATCCCTTTGGAATTTCTATAGAGTTTGCATTGACTCTGTATATCATTTTGTATGACCATTTTAGCAATATTAATTCTTCCAATCCATCAGCATAGGGTATCTGTCCATTTATTTCTGCCTTCTTCAATTTCTTTTATTACTGTTTTATAGTTTTAGTGTACAGATATTTCATCTTCTTAAATTTATTCTTAAGTATTTTATTCCTTTGAGGTATTATAAATGGAATTGTTCTTTTTTTTAAAATTTCCTTTTCAGATAGATCAATTTTAGTATACGGAAGTACCGTTGATTTTTGTATGTTGCTTTTGTATTCTGTAACTTTACTAGATTTATTTATTAGTTCTAACAGGTGTGTGTGTGTGTGTGTTTGCATGGAGTCTTTAAGGTTTTCTATATATAAGATTATGCTATCTACAAACAATGATGATTGACTCTTTTCTGATTCAGATGCCTTTTATTTCTTTTTCTTATCTGATTCTTTTTGCTAGCACTTCCTTTACTCTTTTGAATAGAAGTGGCAAGAATGGACATACTTGCTTTATACTGTATCTTAAAGGAAAAACCTTCACTTTTCTCCATTGATTATGATACTATCTGTGGGAGTTTCATAAATGACCACAATTTGGTTGAGGAAATTTCCTTTTATTCTTATGGAGAATTTTTGTTAAACCTTATATCTGATACGGGATTTGATAGCCAAAATATATAACAAACACATATAATTCAATAACAAAAACAATAAGAAAACCCAAATAATCCAATTAAAATATGGACAAATAAACTTAATAGACATTTTCCACAGAAGAAATACAAATGGCCAATAGGTACACAAAGATGTGCTCAGCTTCACTAATTATCAGGGAAATACAAACAAAACCATAGTGAGATATAACCTCACACTTTTTAGAATGGCTTTAATCAGAAAGATAAGAGTTTGTGAAGATGTGGAAAAAAAAGAACCCTGTATACTATTGGTAGGAATGTAAATTGGTTTACCCATTATGGAAAACAGTATGACTCAAAAAAGTAAAAATAAGACTTCCATATGCTCCAGCAAGCCCTTTTCTGGATATACGTTCTAAGGAAATGAAAGCATTAGGTCTCATTCCCGACCTAAGAAGGAAAGCTTTCAATTTTGCATCATGATGTATGATATTTGCTATAGGGGTGTGTGTGTGTGTGTGTGTGTGTGTGTGTGTGTACACTTTTTTTAGGTTAAGAAAAATTTCTTCTATTCTGAATCCATTGAGCTTTTTTTTTTTTTTAAATCATGAATGAATGTCAAAATTTAGCAAACATTTCAATCAATTTTTAAACATTTTCTCACTTATGTTAGTATGGTTAATTTCATGAGTTAGGTTTTGAAAATTAAGCTGGTATTATCTTTTGTAATAAATCTAACTTGATAAGGATGTTGGTAAAAGTTTGATTAGGATTTTTATATCTATATTAATAATTCAGTTGGCTTATTTGGGCTTATTTGGGCAAAAGATTTCCCTTTTTATGCATTCTAATCAACATTAGCTAGCATCATAAAATGTGTTGGGGAGTATTTCCTGATGGATTCTCTGGAAGTGTTTGTGTAACACTGAATTACTTTTTTAATGATTAGAGGAATTCAGTAGTGGAGCTATATGACTTCAAAATTTCTTCGTTTGAAGAAATTTTAACTATGAATTTAATTTCTTTAGTAACTCTGTGACTACTCAGATTTTCTATTTTCTCTTATGACAATTTTGGTAAGCTTAATTTTTCCAGAGATTTGCACATTTCATTAGAATTTTTGAATTCATTTTTACAAAGTATTGGAAATATACTCTTATAACGTTTAGAAAAATGTGTTCCAGTTCCTTAGTGATGTCTCTTTTTTTAATTAACTGATTTATTTTGTTGATTATGTTGTCACAGGCTGTAGATTCAAGGTCAAAAGACATGTTCTAGCAAATGATGGGAAAAATGTAAAAGACTTTGGGGATTATGTTTTAAAATTACCATGGCCAGCAATTAACCCATATTGAACATTACAACTGTATGAAAAATATGCCCTACTTCCATTTTCCATTTGTTTGTTTCTGTGTATCATCGTGGATGTTTTATTCTGATCTATGCTCAAGTTAATTATTTCTCTCTTCAGTGCTATCAGATCTGCTGCTTAACACATATGCTTATTTTCAAATTTCAGATACTGTATTTATTTTAACATTTTTATTGATTTATTTATAATTTCTAGTTCTTTCCAAAAACTCTAAATATTGTTTTTCATTTCTTATTATCCATACTTATTTTGAAATCTGGGTTTAAGTCCATTATTTGATTCCTTGTGAGTCTTTCTCCTCTCTGTCATTTTTTTCTTGATTTTTGATCACATGATGTTGTCACCATGTTTATTTATTTTGGATTAGGTATAATTGTATATGAAAAATTGCAAAGATAATTTGTGGCCCAGAATTATGTTATCTTCTTCCAGATAGGATTTTACTTTGTTTCTGGGGTACTGGCAATCTTAGATTATTTGAATTCAACACAAAGTTGAGAAGATTTTAAGTAGGCTTTATTCATTGAAAGGGTGCTTTATTCTGTTTCGCTCTTATTCTTATAGTGTGGCCCTTCAGAGTAGCAACCCCAAACCTAGGAAATTAATCTGCATCATCTTCCTCAGTAATCCTGGATCCCCAGTTTTTGTCCTCCCTCCCTAGGAATCTTTTGCAAGTTGTCAGCCTTTAAGGATTTTCTTCCATAATGGATGGATACCTTTAGAGGAACATATCCCCAAATTCCATGCTCATTTCTGTTTATTTTCTTATTCTCCCCAATATTGACCATTTAATACCTTATTATTTTGATGGATCCCTGATGCTTTAGCTGAATAACTTACCCAACCAAACTTGGATATTAAATTTCTTACTTCAATGTATTTCAGTAAATGTGGGCAAAATCGGAACATTTTCAGATAATTGCATTTAGTTTCCAAAAACTAAGAAAACATTTCTTCTTCATTGCTTTAATTTGTGCCATAGTGCCAGACACATAGTATATGCTTGCTAAATATTAGTAAATTCTAAGTTTTGGCTAAGCATATGTCATATAAAATGGTTTCTCTTTGAGCAGAAAGAAAGAAAGAGGACATTTTATTTTCTAAACCACGGAACTTGTCTCTTGCTTCTTATTAGGTTTTCTACTTACCTTTACTGATTTTTTTTAAAATGACATTATTTGTTCCCAAACACTTGCACGTTCTTACTGTGACTGACTAATGGACTCACTTTTTTATTGTGAGCATACACATGTGTGATTTAATTATCTCAGTGGAAGGCTACTTTTCTCTTTCTAGATGTTATGATGGAGTGGGAAAAAAATAAGGAGTTGGAAGACCATAAGGTCTTTCTCCATCCCTGTGCTCCCCAGGCTAGTAAATTGCAGAGAATGGGTTGATACACAGGTTCATCTACAATTGCTTGGTTCTCAGAAATTGACTATCAGAGGTACATTAACTTCTTGGGAATAAAAGAGAATGCTTTCCTTTAAGATTCTGTGCCAGATAATTTTTGCTATTTACTTGCTAAACAGAAATAATCTGTCTTGACTTGTGAAGCTACAGTTCCTTTTTCTGATTTTCTTAATTTTCTATGGCTTTTGCATTCAGCTTGATGCTTCTAAAATGACTTGGCACTAGCAGAGAAGAGAAGGATTTTATAGTCCTACCTTGGGGCCAAAGGAGTAACCTCTCCCATGGCTGGTTCATGGATGGTATGAATATCTTATGCATTGTTCTTATGTATTCTCCCAGGCTGGAAGATTTCATCTCATTTCTACTCACTGGGGTTCTTGCAGCCATACCATCGTTGATCCCAACCTACCCTATTATTTCACTCTCTTCTTTCCTCTTATTTCAAACTTAAGTTCTTATCTACCTCACACTAAAGGAAAAAAAAAAATCAAAGAAGAAACTCTTTCCTCCAGATGATGTTATATTTCCGCTGTCTGAGCTAGACTGAAAGTTGACCGGCATAGTCTTCTAAAAGGTGGAATAAAAGCCGAAATATATTTGTTACTAGGATCTGACAGGAAATCCTGGCCTGAAGATAGGCATTGTAGCTGAAGAAACTAGTTGTGTAGGCATAATAAAGAAGGCATATAAAGATAGAAGAGGAGTTCTAAGCACAGAACCTCAAAAATGTGGCATAATAAATCTTTTCACTGAGACAGTTGGTATATTCTCTAATGGATATATGATTTGATAATGAATTAGAAAAAATTGTCACATAGGCTAACATAAAATAGAATTATAAAGTCTATTTGAGTAATTAGAATTTTATCATTCTGTTTCTCCTTAAAGCCTACTATGAGTCATTTACATTTTAAGGCTTATATAGAAACACATGTATCTTCAAAAGAAGAGAAAATGGGAGAGAACTTATTAAATTTTTGATGGTATATGCTATGTAGTATTTCGTTTAATCCTAACAACTTAATATATAGATGATATTACTCTGGTTTTATAAACTCAGATCTGTTAAATATCCTTTCCCAAGGATACACAATTAATAAGTGCAGTCTACATTCTAGCTCAGTCCAAGGCCATATGTTCTACTCTAAGAATGTCATTCCATCTCTATAAGCTAAAAATAGGAGGGGGAGGGAGAATGTGTATATAGATAGTATCAAGAGAGGAATTATTTCACTGAGTGCAGGTTTGTATCATAAAGAAAACACTATAGAGCATGAAAATAAGAAAAAGTGACATATAAAGAAACATGCAGTAATACATTTGGTAGAAAAATCTGCTTTTAATATAAACTTCAACTTGATTTAGTTAAATTTACACTATGTTCCAAATTGTTATCTACATACAAAGTCATCCAGAAAATTAAGGGAGGCATACATGATAAACATTAAAAATTAAAGCTTTGACAGAATAAAATAAATAACATTTAGTAATTACACTAAGCATGTTTTAAATCCCATAGTTAGATATTAAAAATACAACAACTGTTCAAAGCAGGCTGCCAAATTTCTTCAAAATGAGTTGTTATGAAATGTTGACTAAATATACCAAAACTATATATCAACTTCAGTATAATTAAACATTCTTCAGACCAACAACATGGCTTTCCTTATATTCTTAACATATGTTATATGTGACTTTCTCCTTCATATTAGGACAAAAGGATTATCCATTTGTTAACATTTAAAATAATTTTCAGAAAGTTTCTACTAGTCATTCAAGACTTCACAATTCATAAGTTGCTTCCACATATTTAATCTCCAAAATTAACCTATTAGGGAATATTTATTCTTAATGCTCCTGTTTGACATTGTAAGTATTCAACACATTTATTTAATAAATATTTATATATTCACCATTGATTATTTAATAAATATTTACTGAATGAATTGAATGAATGAAGTTCATTTAGTTCATATTGTTTAAGTGACCTTTGAAGGTGACTTGAGAAATGGCCAAGGCTGAGTCTCTACCTTCTGATTATTCAGGGAGGCTACAATGTCTAGAAACATACACATAAATATGTAATAAGTAGTTTATCAGTCTACACAACAAAACATGATATGTTCAATGACATTTCATATGTTCTGGGTGTTCTTCCTCTGTTGTAATGATAATTTAATCAGAGTTGCAATGAACATAGAGCATTAATGCAGCATTTAAATCTATCCCTACATATGCATTTGTGATCACTGCCTCAGGTGATTTGTGTTGCTGTTTTTCACTGAATATATCTGTACCTATAGCATTCAAGAAGAAAGTAAGCAGGTTCTAATCTGCAAACAAAAATATTACCTTTATTTCTAGACTTTATGACTACTCTCTCATTTGCTTTTTCTTCCCGCAACCAAAGGCACTTCATTTCTTAATCCCCTTAAGTAATAATGGGCCATCCCTAGTGTAAGCAGTCCTGCTTCACAGAGGGAAACAGTGTAAGGCTGGACACGTATATCAGCTGCCACACAAGAGCGAGTATTATGCCAAAGTTCAATTCAGAAACTTGAGATCAGTTAATTTTGTCTTTTATTTCTATTATCTTTGGCCACTTTGCCTTGCCCCACTGACCCTATCAAAATAAAGTCTCTTCATATGTTTGTTTTCTTAAGCACTGTGGCTATATTTCCCAGATCTTTCCACTGTGCCCTATGGAACTGGAATTTTATTTGCAAACTGATTGTCCACCAGTGCTATTCAAAGAACACTCTTCATGCACCCTCCCTTTCTTTTACCTTATTTGAAATGGTTCCTAGAAAATACTGCTACCCTTATAACCTTTAGCAGGAGAAGCTGCTCCTTCTTCCGTTTCCTTTTTTTTTTTTTAAGATTTTATTTATTTATTTGTCAGAGAGAGAGAGAGAGAGAGAGAGAGAGCACACAAACTGGGGGCATGACAGGCAGAGGGAGAAGCAGCTTCCCCCATGAGCAAGGAGCCCAATGAGGGGCTGGATCCCAGGACCCTGGAATCATGACCTGAGCCAAAGGCAGATGCCCAACTGACTGAACCACCCAGGCATCCCTGCTCCCTCTTTCAGTTGCCAGATGTCAAGTATCATGAAGTAGCATTAACATTCTACTTGAAATTCTCCTCCTCTTTTGGTTCACCCATTTGTCTGGCTGTCCTGTTTCTTTCCTTGTCATGATAATCTTACTGATCACTCCTAATCTTTTGTGTGGGGTTTTTACATTTGATTCATTGCTTTTGTCTCTGCCCCAATCTTACCATTAGGAAAACTTAATTGCTACTTGGGAGACTTATCCAGTTGCTCTACTATTACAATTTTTTGGCCCTCTCAAATGTAGTGATCATCTAAGGTAATTTTTTTTTTTTTTTGGTCAAATGTGGAATAGCATCCAATTCTAAAATCTTAGATTACTGTAATACATTCTCTGTAACAAACCTCCTGCCCTTGAGATGACCTATTTCCTACTAAACTTACACTTCCATCGGGTTTTGTACCTAGAAACCTCACTACTTTTTCTTCAAGTATATCCAACCACAGCTGGCCTCATCCTTCACCAAAAGTCCATGTTACACAGAGCAGTGATACACAAAGTGTGGTCTACAAACCAGCCTCACAAGCATTAGCATCAGGATCTCTTTGGAAATGGAAAGAAACACAATTTCCTTGGATCCCTCTCCATAACCGCTAAGTCAGAAACTCTAATAGTGAAGTCTGGGCAACCTGTGTTTTACAAAACCCTCTAGATGATTCTAATACACTTAAAATTTGAGAGCCACTAATGTGGAGCATTAACTCAATTGCTCTCTTGCAAGCATCTTTAATATCTTTGGATAGTAAAAAAACATTTAAATATGAATGCATCATTATTTCATTCAAAACCCTTCCATGTGTAAGATTTCTAAAGGTTTATCAAGTTCTCCATCCATACAATCATCATTCAGTCCAAATTTTTTTGTAGTTCCTATTTATCGAAATTTGAATACTATAAAATTATCAAATATACTTAATGATTCTTGCAAAGGTGTTTCCCATTTAACCACCCTCTGAGGGGCATACTGAGCAAACTTGTACAGAGTCATGTATATAAGAATGGGTGGAATCAGAATTTGAACTCAGGTCTGAGTACAAAACCCACACTTTTTCAAATTTTGTTGCTGAATTATGTGAAACAGCATTTGCACTGATATGTGTCTTAGACTCTAGTTGAAAAAGAATTTACCAATGGATCACTACAGATTTTTTAAAAATGAGCTATATGAAAATCTAATATCAAATAACTTTGATAAATATCGTTACAGTTTTATTTAGTACATTTATTTAACTTTGATAAATACCAAGTTACATAAGACTTCTAAGAGCCTTTATTTAATATGCTTGTGTGTATGTTGATTCTGCAAAAAGCAGATATAGTGTGTTGCTGTCCAAAATTATTTTTTAAGATTTTATTTATTTATTTATTTGATGGAGAGAGAGAGTGAGAGGGAAAACAAGCAGGGAGAGGAGCAAGGAGCCGGATGCCACACTTGATCCCAGCACCCTTGGATCATGACCTGAGCTGAAGGCAGACACTTAACCAACTGAACCACTCAAGCATCCCTGTCCAAAATTCTTTGACCAAGGAGCCTTTTTTTGTGAATCAATCATATTAACACCATGCAGGACTAGAATGCCTAGATCTGCTTTGGAGGACTTGGACTTAAATCTATTTTCCTTCTCTTCAAGATATGTGGAATTGCTTATCTCCCTTGATCTCTTTAGTTCTGCTTTTATCCTCCACTCTACTTTGCCATTCTTTTAACCTAGAATATTGCTGTCTCTTTGTCTCACTGTTCTTCTGCCTCAGGGATGCATTCAGAGGAATTACATTTAGCATGTAATGTTACATGCCAGGCATTATGAATAAAATATCTATGTATTTATATGTACTACTTTTATAGATACCATAATAATTTAGTGATGATGACATGAAATTGCAAATAGGATAGCATCACCATTCTGTGATGTATATATATCCAATCCTGATTAGGTTGTGTTAGGGTAGCCACCTGAACTGTGTTACTTTCTTTCCTAACCCATGCTGGACATAAGAATTATGAATATGATTCGTGTGAGGTCTTCTTAAAGTCCACATATATATTCATAACACCAGTTGGAGGGCATTTTGCCTATATTTTATCTAAAATTCAGCAGAGATTTGAATTGAAAATGATTGCAGTATGGATAAGGATATACACACTATTAAGCAGTTAACTTATATGTAATTCCAGCTCACTATATACTCTAAGTGTAGTTTTTTTATATTAATTTCAATTAATCTGCTAAGGTATTATGTTTAATAGATTTCTTTTTTCCTGGTCCAGCATATTATCTCTTTTTCTTTCACTGCGCAGGTTCTGCTGATCTTCTCCTTTGTGTTCCATGCTCTTCTTGTCCTACCCTGGTCTACTCTGGTATGTTTGCTCAGGGCATTTAATATCAATGTCAGGTAATTATGGGTACTATCCACAACTGCTCCAAGTTCAGATTTTTTTAAAGCATAGTTCACATGATCTCTAGCAAGAAACAGAGTTCCCTCCTATTCTGCATAATGTTTCCTTTCTCTTTTTGTTATGTTCTATGGATCTCAGGCTTCTCATTGAGTCTGTATTCTCCCATGCTGAGGAAGTGGGGTGGGAATTTAAATCCCTTCCCCTTGTCAGGAAAATCACTTTTAGGTAGAACTGAGATGAAGACATATTCCCCCAATGTGTGAAGATCATGGACTTTATGACACCATTAAATGTATCTTAGAGATACAGAATCCCAGAACAATTTTACATCCATGGACATGAGACTAATATAAACTGGATATATAATATAAATAATTCATAGTTTCTTCTCCCAAGTGTGTTACAGAGAGAAGCAAAAGGTTGAGTCTGTCCTTAGCACTCAGAGAATCACAGAATTATCAAAATTAGAAAGAATTTTAGAACCTCTACTTCTCTTCTGATCTAATGTTGATTACTTCTCTACTGTGCCCCTACAAAATAGACATTCAATCTTTTTTTTTTTTTTTTTTTTTTTTTTTTTTTTAAAGATTTTATTTATTTATTTGACAGAGAGAGATCACAAGCAGGCAGAGAGGCAGGCAGAGAGAGAGGAGGAAGCAGGCTCCCTGCTGAGCAGAGAGCCCGACGTGGGACTCGATCCCAGCACCCTGAGATCATGACCTGAGCCGAAGGCAGCGGCTTAACCCACTGAGCCACCCAGGCGCCCTAGACATTCAATCTTACATCAATATCTTGAGTAGTGGAAAATACACTACCTCCTATGGTTGTTCATTAACCTAATAATTCTATATTAACAAATCACCTAAAGAAATAATTTCTGCAATGCCTCTACTGTGTTGTTTCCAGAATATTATGTTCATTGCACATGTTTTATAATAAAACAAAAAAGTTTTATATTAAAACATGGAAAACATGTGAAAAGCTGTAAGCAAGCCAATGACCAATAAAAGAGAATTGATTTAAAAAGTGTAGCATCTATATAATGGAATACTGTACATCTTATGAAGGATGAGATTTATATTCACTGGATAAATACATGTATTTATACTGATAGTAACTGGATCCATCTATCTGTATATCTATAGTCTGATGTGGAAATATTCTAATAATAATGTTACAATAAAAAGTAAGTTATAAAACAGTATATTAAATAAGTTCATTTTTATCATATACAATGCATAAACACACACATGATCATATATTTACATCTTTAGAATACTGTCTGGATGGTTACAAACAAATATGTCTTGAAAAGATATCTGCATCCCCATGTTCTGTGCCCTATTTACAATAGCCAAGATATAGAAAAAACATCAGTGCGCATCAACAGATAAATGGATAAAGAACCATAAAGAATGAACTTTTGCCATTTGCAACTACACGGATGAAACTTGAGGATAGTTTGCTGAATGAAATTAGTCAGAGAAAAACAAATAACATCTTCTCTCACTTATATGTGGAATCTAAACAAAAACAAAAACCAAGCTCATAGGTATGGAAAACAGATTGGTGTTAGCCAGAGGCAGGGATTGGGCAAGTAGGTGAAGGTGATCAAAAAGCACAAACTTCCCATCATGAAATAAATAAGTCATGGGGATGTAACATACAGTATGGTGACAAAAGCAGACAAGTAAGCAAACAGTATTGCCCAAGTTGTATAAAATTTTTAAAACCTACTTCAGGTGAGGTTATTCTCTTTTTTTGCCCCCAAATTTGAATCCTTGTAGCTGCCTTCTTTCTGGTTCTTTCTGTATCACGGACAGAAATTTTCTCTCTCTTCCTCTACTATCGTAGAACACACAGATCATGCTGTTCTTTTCTTTAGTCCTTCACGTGTTCTTTGTATAAGATGCACGTATATGGCCCTTCTGTCTAAGAGATCTAAATAAGTAAATCATTCATTTGATGCATATTTAATAAAGACCTATGACTATGCCAGAGAATAACATGTCACTATCATATGTGACATAAGCTTACTAAATGATGAAGTCATACATTTAACATGATTTACATAAAACACTGCAGATTATCCTTATGTAACCAGGGTGAGATAGGTGCATGCAGCAGAGAATTCTACCTTGAATTAGGGTCAAAGAACCTAGAGAAAGCGATATTGATGACTAAGTCCTAAAGGAGTAGGAGTTAGTTAGATAAAGGAGTTAGCTGGGATTGGTTGGGGTAAATAAAGTATTCCAGATAAGGGAAAATACGTGCGACAATAACTGGATTCCCTTCTTTCCTCTTTTTCTCCCTTTCTCCTCTCTCTCTTTCCTACCATACAAAAACTTATTGAGCAAACACCATGTGCAAAATATTTTTTCATGTCCTATACATAAGTTGGAGATTGATATTTTCCTTTCAAAGTATTCATGGTCTAGTAGATGAATCTGAAATATTAAATATAACAAATTATATTAATATATTAATCAAATATTTAATACAAATATTAAATATAACAAAACAGGAAAAAAACAGATAAAATATTCTAGAAGCATGTATCTTTCCATTTGCCATCATAATCATATTACTCTAGGAAAAAAATAAAGGAATTCTTTTCAATCAAGCAGTATGAGCACATAGTTCCAGTGCTGAAGTAAGGCTATAGCCTGATCTATCTTATGCCACACTAGTTTCCTAAATTCGGTTTTCATAATTCCTTCCAAGATAGTAATTGTATACATGCCTTGCAAATATTTCTCATTGGCTATATTTCTCCCTTGACTCCCTCCTACAGGAAGGGGGGGAAGCAAGTCTTTTTCAACAGTCCAAGGTATCTGTAGAATATCTACTTCTAATTAAATATACAAAAAGCGTTTATACAGATACCAGAAATTGACATCCTGACAGCCAAGTACAGTTGATAGTGGTGGTACCCTAGGGTCAGTGCCATTGTAACAGTTCATACAGAGTACAGGAAAGCATTAAGGTCCCAAACTTTCTTCTTAATATGTTTCATTGTAGATGTATTATTAAGCACATTTTCTTTTGTTTTGTTTCTCCCCTACAGGTCTGTGAAGCAGGCAGAAGTTGCAGGTGGTCCTTAAAGAAATTGCAATTATTCAAATCCTTATGTATAGTTCTAATTTTATTTACTATGTGTAATAATTTAGAGAATGGTTATTTTTATAATATCAATAATAAACAAGTACTCTTATAACCAGGGGGTGCCTAAATGTGTAATCAGAGAACACTAACCTTGGCAAGGATTCTGGGGTGGTCAGGATGTTTGCTGCCTTTTGACATGGTTAGTGTCTTGGGTTTAGATTCCTTTGTACCTAGTTATTAAGATTACTATTTGATACATTAAATATTGCCTGATTCAAATAACTTTGCTTAAAATTTTTCTGTATTTTAACTTGTGTAGGGTTTTCTACTTATATTTTTATAATAATTTCTCATTTTTTAGATGAATAAACATTATACTTACCCACATGTGCCGTGCCATTCAGGTCCCTCTGGGAGTTAGCTGTTTGGTATCATCACCTGCTATGTGTGTTCTGTGCAGCAGCAAGAGACATACTCTCTACCACTGCTCCCTTCTATGATTATCTTCCCTGTTCCTATCAAAACAAATAATTGAAATGTTAATTCAATAAAGCAGATCAATAAGGAATGAAATGCATGCCCAAAGCATATGCAAATGAAAATTGTTTGACCATTTATCCAATTACTGAACCCAATTAAGGTTATCCATTTTGCATTTGATATATGCTCGCTTTTGGAATATATTATGCGTTGATGCTAAGTGAATGGATCTAAGTAAATCTATTGAGTATCTTATTGTCTGTTTTATCTTATTTGTCTTAATCTAAGTTTGTTTACTGGACCTTTAAGGCATATGGTTAAATTATAAAATTGCCTGTATTACTGTCAAAGAAACAATATTAAAGACCAGAACATGGCTAAAGAATAAACAAAGAAATTCTGATTGTATGAATGACATTATACTCCTAAATCAAGTAATACAATAAATTTTCTTACAGTAACACATTCATGTGTATAGAAATTTGAGACTAATTTTCATAAAATTTATTATTTTTTATGGGTAGAAATAAAGGCTTAGAAAATAGTGTATTTTGGGGTGCCTGGGTGGCTCAGTGGGTTAAGCCTCTACCTTTGGCACAGGTCATGATCTCAGGGTCTGGGATCGAGTCCCAGGTCAATTGAGTTCCACATCAGACTCTGCTTGGCAGGGAGCCTGCTTCCTCCTCTCTCTCTGCCTGTCTGCCTCTCTGTCTACTTGTGATTTCTGTCAAATAAATAAATAAAATAAAAAATAAATTAAAAAAGAGTAAGCTTGTGTGACCAGAACCTTCCTCTATTTAAAAGTTCTTATGATAAAAAAAATCTTCAAAAATATTCAATTGTGGATCCAAATGTTTCCTCTATTAGGAATAGTCTTTCTTTAAAACATGCCATCCCTAATGCTTTCATCTGTACTGTATTTCCTCCAACCTTCACTTGGTCAGTATTTGTCTCTTGCCCACAGACATTTTCCTGGAGATAGTCACTCTTCTAAGTGCCACACCAACCTCAGGAATCAGATCGACCAGGATATCAGAGTGTATGTTGCTGACAATGCTACCAAAGACATACAAATCTAGACACTAATTAAAGTAGTAAGGATAGATTTTAATCAGTAATAAACTATTGCAATAGAGTTTCCAACATGAACTGAACTCAACTTCAATTTGTGCAGAGGTCACTGCATGTTTCAAAGGAAGAGAGAAGCAGTAAGAATGAGATTTGCCAGAGCTTGAGGAGAGTCAGGGAAATGGAAATTTACAAAAAATAGGAAGGGTGTTCATGTGAAACTCATTTGAGTTTGCTTATTGAAGTCAGACTTCTGTTCTTCCACAGAGACTGGGAGGCAGGGGCTCTATCTTCAGATGTTGGCGGGAACAAACAGTAAATTCTTTTGGCAGCCTTGCACTTTCCTAGGAAGGAACTTAAGGGGGGCTACAACCATCATCCTGGAGATTCTGCTTTGACTATTAGAAAATATGTTTGTGTTTGTTCATATCTTCTAATGTGGGAGTGAGTTGGGGTGGATGCCATAGTTTGGGCTCAGAGTCTGCAGTTTTTGTAGGCCAAGGTTGAGGCCTGGTCAAGAAGAGGGCACAGGGGAGCCAGGCTAGAGTTTGGTCAAGAAGGGAATCTTGATCAATGACAGCCACACACACACACACACACACACACACGCACACACTACAGTCTCTGCCCTGTCTTCTTTGTCAACTGCTATAATCACTTTTGGAGTCCAAGGACAGAGGCCAAGGCCAATAAGCAGCTAGATCCCAAATCAGGAGATTTTTCCAAGTTGCTTTTCTATCTCCTCTTCTAAATGTCATACATGAACTCTGAATCTCTTGGTACTCACTTTGACTCCCATTACTCATTTTGTCCTGCCCTTCCTTCCTTCTTTCCTTCCTTCCTTCCATCCCTCCTTCCTCTTCTTTCTTTCTTTCTTCTTCTCACAACCCTCCCCCTCTCCTTCCTCTTCCCTCCCTCCTCCCCCCCCTCCTCCTTCTTCTTCTTTTTGTTCTTCTTCTTCCTCTTCTTCATTTGTTTCTTAACACAGCTCCAGAATTATTGCCACGGTATGGCTTGAAATCCCCACACAAAAAGTGCTTCTAGAAAGGATCCTCACATTCCCTACTTTAAGACCATTACTATAGACAGATGGCTTTTGACTCCAACGCATGCCATGACTTCAGAGTGTCCCTTCCTGATAACACCTGCGTCTGGACATGGAAACTAGACCCTTATGCTCAAAGATATCATAGATTAGTGGGAGAAATATACATACATACAGATAATTTAAAGAAAATATGGTAATGCACAATGATGAAAATATCTATAAGCTAGACTACTATGGGAACACAAAAGAGCAGTTGGGAACCCATCTGAGATCTGGACTTGGATGAGAATGAGTTGTCAGGGGAGCAGAAAGTCAAAGAAGATTCAGGGGAGGAGGTAATACCTCAGCTGGATCCTGAAAGATGAGATAAAGTCAACTGAGCAACAAAAGCAAATAAGAGCATTTTGGTGTGAGCAATAGAATGAATCCAGTATAGAAGTCTGAGTGGGCAGAGTGTGCATGGAAATAGCAACAAATGCATACACATACAGTATGATAGATGTGCTAGAGCACGTACAGTAGGATATGATGTGACAGTTGGTGGGGCAGAGAAGTTGGCATGGATGCAGCTAGGAAAAACCACATGTTCCATCCAGGGGTCTTCATGTCTTGTTCTTCATCAGAATCACAGATACTTAATCCTACTCTCTGGGATTAAGATTCACTTGGTTTGAGGTAGACCCCAGTATTTATTGAAAAGCTTTTTATTTGATGCTAATGAATAGCCAAGGGTGAGAGCCATTGCCGAAGAGAGTTACTAAGGATTTTCAGCAGTAGAGAGTAGAGCGACACTGACAGATAGATGTTAGGATAGCTTGCTCTAGCAGCTGTAGAGAACAGCAGAAGTAGGAGACATGAGGAATGGGCAAACCTAGAAATGGTGAAACCAGTTAGAAAGTTGTTGCAGGAATTAAAAAAAAAAATAAAGTCTTACTTATATTTATTAAGACAAAAGGAAATTCAGGGTCTTACTGTAGCTGGTATACTCTGGAATCAAGGGAGCAGACAGAATCAAAACCTATTTGAGGACTAGAATTGTCAGCTTTTATGGAATTATTACACATACATAGAAAAGGACAATAAAATATTGTCAAGAATGCCTCCCAGGTGTATGGCTTAGGTGTGGGGGTGGCTATAAGACAATAAAGGGAGAAATAGGGAGATCAGCTGTTGGAAATGATAGCTACAGGTTAGATAAGTTGAAGAGCAACTGCCTATTTGATCTGAAATGTCCAGAACATATTGAGGTCAAGTGCAAGGCTGAAGAAGCAGATTTGTCATGCATGTGCATATATGAGTTTATAAAAACTATAAAAAATGGGTCACATTGCCTGAGAGGAGCCAATGGATGCCTCTCTAAAAAACACCCAAGTTTAGGGGACAAGCAAAGAGACTGCAGGAAGGAGACAAGAAAGAACTATTGAGAAACATAAGATATTAAAAAAAAAAAAAAAAAAGCAAGGCGTGCCCGTTACCAAGAGAATGGATAACTGTGATTTTCATACTATTTTCATGGTAAGTTTCCCCCATTTAGATTTAAATCTTTCATCTGACATTAGATGCACTATATTCCCTCCAAGATATACTTTCTTAACCAATGACTTGTTCTTCCTTTAACTTTTGGAAGGCCAGAAAAATGTTCATCTTGGGTAGAGACTCCAGGGATGAGATAGGCAGGGACTTTGACTATCTTCATGTGATGTCATTACAGAGTATTAAAAGAGACAGAGAAGGGAAATATCATGTGAGTGATTATTTTTCTACCTCCTTTAGAAAAAGGGACCATCTCCGCAGGCTTTTGAAGTGTTTGAGAATACCTCCCATGCAGCTCCATCTAACACTTACTGAACAATCCTTAATTGTCAAACACCCACTGTGTAATACCAGATTAGATTCTTCAGACTCTGCAGTAGTGGGACAGACTTGTCCTTGCCTTCATGTATCTAGATGGCTACTGTGGGTACAGCACTGACAGATAGTCATTTACAATAGAGCGTAAGAGCATAGTACAGGGTGTTAAGACACCAAACCTGAGGAACGTCTAATCTACACCACAGATAAGCAATCTTGGGCTCTGGTTAATCTGGAATCTAAAGGAATAGAGGGCTTATTCAGGTGAAGTTGGGCAAGTGGAAGGGAGTTGGAGATAGTAATGGAGGAAGGGGTTGAAGGCTCTTTTGAGAGAACTGCGTGGGTAAAGATCCAGAGATAAGGAAGAACATGGTGGATCAAGTGAAAACAATTGAGTATGGCTGGAATATAGGGGACACACAATATTGTCAAGTAATGCAGATGATAAATTGCTGCCATACTGTATAGAGCCAAACTATAAAGGGTATTATGAGATACATTACATTCAGTGGGCAGTGAGACACATGGAAGAGTTTTGAGCAGGTAAATGGTAAGCTTTGCATTTTAGAAAGGTGGTATTTGACTTCTTATGGGAAAATGGATCCTAAAGGGAAAATACTGAAGGCCAGGAGAATGGTTAGGATGCTGTTGCAGTAGTCAACATGAGAGACAGGAAGTGCATGGATAGAAGAAGAATCTAAATGGGTAATGATTAAAGTCGAGTGGGAAGTGTTACAGGTAATGGTCAGATTTCCAGCCCAAACATCTGGTAGTGAAATATGTTTGGATTGAGGGTAAGATGTTGAGTTCAGTTGGGAACATGTAGAACTTAAAGAGACTGGGACACACCTGAGACTTTGAGCACCATCAACACAAAAATTATTAAAGAGCCCACCGTAGAAATCAGGGCAGTAGATGGCAACAGCCAATGAGAGTGGGTGCAATGAAAATAGAGGAGAGACTCTATGAACACACCAGTGCTTAAAGGACTGGAAAAGTGATTTCAAGAGCAAAGATTTTATGTACACTGGACAGAGTGGGTGGCCTACACAATGTTTCTAGGAAGTAGAAGGTCAAAATCAATGCACTTCAAGGTCCCCAGTTCCTGTAAGCACAGCTGGATTTCAGGGGGGAGACAACCATGGGCTCATTTGTTGAACAACCTTTAGTAGTCTAGTTTAATGAGGCTGTAGAAACTTCCTGTGGGTGGATAGATGGAAAAACAGCTCTGTGTGTGTGTGTGTGTGTGTGTGTGTGTGTGTAAGGAACATAGAGTTTCCCTTATTTAGAAAGAAAAACTAAGGCATTACCAATTTTCTGTCTCTCTAGTCACTGTGTGGAGACATCAACTTTGAAAATTCCTTTTCCTTTGGTTAATAGTGATTAAGAGACAACTAAAATCTTTAGGAAAAGCTTAAGAATTAGTCCAGCTGCAACATTTTTACCTTCTCCCCCCCGCCAAACTAATCACACATAAGCTTTTGGTTGATTTTAAGGAGGTTAACCACTGCCAGCTGCCGAACTCAGAGTCTTTAAAAGGCACTCCTTTGAGGGAGAGGAGGGAACATCTTTCCTCAGTCCTAGGGACAGAGCTCTTCCCTTGCTGCAAATTGTGGCTTGCTCACACTATAAATATTTGTTGGTTTCTCAACTTGCATTTGGCTCCCTTACCAGTGTTCTATTTTTTTTTTTTTTTAAGGTCTAGGATGGCTTCTTGTCTCTTTCAAGTCTTTGATGTTTATAGAACCCATCTCTGAAAACCAACATAAGTGGCATTGGCTATGAGTGGAAGCCATGATTTGGCCACTCCCCTCAGTATTAGAATAATTTAAAATGTGCCTGAGAAAATCCCTGAGTGTTCCATGTACAACAACAGTAACCCACTATTTAAAAAATACAGTAGTCACACATCAATTTTCTCCCAGAAAGTGCCTCGCTAATGGCAAGGGGAGTGACTGGATTTGTGGATGTGCAGTGTACATGGCTTCTCTGGGAAAATGACCAATCTATAGTTTAAAAATGGAGTCTTTGAAAGAACTTACAACTCATCAGTTAGACTAGCATTTCCCAGTATAGTACAGTATTGTTGTGTCTGAAAGGCCCTTTATAAATCACAGGCATTTTCCTGAGTGACCAGCCCAAGGGTTACCACCTGGATTCTGAGTCAAAGGGGGAAGTGTTGCGCCAGTGGAAGTTTTATTACTGAATTTTGCAAAACTTTTTAGGTAAAGATAATGAGAATAAACAAGGAATATTCCTTGGAGCATCATCAACATCATACTGTCAGTGACTTAAATTAACCAGTGGAAATTTGTGCTTCATTGTGGAAAACAAATATGTATATATCTTAAGTAAGTTATGAACCAAGATTTTAGCATCTTTTATATACTCATTGTTTGAATTCCTTGCAAAATACCTTTTTTGGGGTCTGTGATAGGGGTCAGTATTATTCAACCTAATGTAGTTCTCCTCTTCCTCCTGGGTACTTGGGAAGATTTCCCAGCCCCCTGCAGCTAGGCAGGGTTATAGGACCAATTCTGACCAATGGGCCATCAGTGCAAGTGATGGAACATTAGCAGAGGTTTGAGTTCTCCACACTTCCTTTGGTGTGGTGATCCTATGTGTTATAAACAAAGATGGATTGAGTTGGCCATGTCTAACAATAACCCCCTGAGGTTAGGAGTTTGTTAAGCATAGTCTGGCTTATTTTGAATAACGTTAGATCAAATTCTCTACTTGCAGAAGATGATGGCTCCAAAATTTGCAGTAGATACTGCAGACATTCCTGAGTTTAGAGCAGGTATAACTGATCATGATCCTTGTAAAGAAACTACAAGTTGTACTTTGAGAAAAGGAGATTGCAGCCAGGTGCATTCATAAGACAAATTAAAATGCCCATCTAAAATAAGTCTTACCTTAACTTCTTTTTGTTTGTTTGTAGTATCACAGATTTAACTCTTGTATACTTTAAGATATATGCAAGATAGCCATGTCATTTCATTTAAGATTATAGCTCCATCAGTCTTCCTGGGATTTTGGATTTAGATGACTCAAGAATCTCACGGTAGAATCAAGTTTCAGATGACAAATAAAGGAGTTAGCTTCCCACGGCTATGAAGTGTATCAAGTACATTATCAAGTACAGAAGGGATATTACTTTTCCATAGGCAGATCCTAGCCACAGACACCAGGGTTTATGAAACAGATTGTACAATTTCATGTGCATTACAGTTACTTCTTTTAGCACTACTTTTTATCTTTGGAGTTTTTTGTACTCAAACTGGAATTGTATGCCTTGGAAAACCCCTGTCACTGATAGTAATAAAAGTCATTGAAAAATTAAGTTTATAGAGGGAGTCTTTGCCAGTGATAGGCAGATTTGAACATAGCCTTCATATTAGAAGAAATATTATTGTGCCAAGTAGACATCTGTTGAAGGAGGAAGGCAAGGACAGTGTATTGTAGTGATAAGATCATGTGGTTTGCTGTTAGGTATGTGTTTGAACACCTCCTGCATTCTTCAGAAGCTGTGCAAATTTAGGGGATATAACTGAACTCTCCCAGGGTCAATACGGTAATAACATTGCTGCTGCTGTGGCTACAGTGCTTCTCAGGGTCTTCTTCTGTGCCTTGTGTGCATTATGTCATTTAACCTTCACCATAGTTCAAAGAAGCTTAGAGTAGTTAAAGACCACACCTCCCCTCTTGTCATTGGTGTGGAGCTTCAGCTCTGTCCTAGTGTCCCTTAGTCCAGTGCTATAATCACTTTGTCAAGGGGCTTATTTATCTACAAAATAGTAGTAGCCACACTTAAATGAGGCAAGGAATTCAAGGTTAACATGCCAATGTGGTCTGGTTTTAGTGAGAGCTCTTTTCCCTGCATGCAGATGACCACCTTTCACCAAGTTTTGTGGAAGAGAGAAAGAGTTCTGGTGTCTTATCTTCTTATAAGGACACTAAGCCCATCATGGCCTTATCAAAACTTAATCACCTTTCAAATGCCCCACCTCCAAATATTATCACATCAAAAGATCAGGCTTCAGCGTATGAATTTGGGGAGTGGGGAACACAAACATTCAGTCCATAACAGATAAAGTGCTAAATAATGGCAGTAATTACTATTTTTTTGATAGACACAATATTACTGCTACTCATCTTTAAGAAATAGCTGTAGAAATGTAGATGTCAGCTATGGAAATCTGGTCTTCGCAGTCTCTGAGGGCCTTGCAATTAGACATGATCAGTGTAAAACATCTGATATCAGAAAACTAGAATTCAGTTTTAGTGCCATGTTTTTCAAAATAACCTACTTGACTGTAACTCCCTTTGTCATCTGTAGCAGCTGAACTACAGAATCAACATAAGATTGGAGCATGCAGGTCCAACTTCACTCAGTAAGGAACAACTTGTACTTGGCATTCTTCTAACCCAAGTCATTCTCAAAACTAACAGTGCCTACTGATTGCTCAGAGAGAGATTTTTAAAAAATCAGGCCTGGGATCCAATCCCAGAGCAATTAATTGGAATACCTACAGGGCGAAGCCAAGGCATGAGAGTTTGTGACTCTTCTCACATGATTCTTATATGCAACTAAGGCTGAGAAATACCACAACCTGAAAGTCTATGAACAATGATGTAGCTTATTAAAGAGATTTGAAGCCTCCATTGCTCTTTAAGCAGAAGTTAAGCATACCTATAATTCCTTCATGAGACAGATTTGTAGTTACACATAAAAAAATTGTTTTTTTACGAATTTTTATTTATAAAAAATACTTCTATAAAAATACTATTTGTTTGTTAGTAATATATGTTGAGGCCTTGTTGCATATCAGCTGCTTCCCTGAGAGTTCCATATATTGTCTCATCTAATCTTCACAGCAACCCTAAAGGTAGCACTATGATTATCCTCATTTTATAGATGAGACAATGGAGATGAAGGGAGATTTGAGTTAACTCATCTGGGATGATGCAGCAGGTTTCAGGGCAGGTCTGTGAACCTCAAGACTCCAAAGGTCAGGCCTTTGCACTGTGCACCACCAGGATGAGGGTGTACGCTTTCCAGACCTATTATAACTTCATGAAGTTTAGTCACAGAAAGACTGTTGACTTGATGATTCTGGAAAACAACCTCTGAGAGTGTGTCATGCTGCTATTTACCTAGGGCATATTTCTAGCATGTTGTGCCTCACCTGAAGTGACATACAGAGATGAGCAGATGGTCTCAGCCACTTGGTTTTAAGAAATTTCTGTAATGATGGTGTCTAACTCCTTTCTTAAGTTTGGCTCTTTTTTAAGGAAGCAGTCAAGAGTTTCATCTTCCTGGAAGAGAGGTTACCATATCTTATCACCTTAAAAATCTAACAGCTAGGCTCCAGGCAATGTGCTGATTTTTTATGTCGGAGGAGTTGATGACAAGAACAAATAAAAAAAGATATTAATCGTGATATTAATAGTCTTGGTATTAATTAAAAAGAAATACAATTAAATCAAAGATCCAGAGCTGCAAGGGATACCACTGTTTGTTCATGGGGTAAGCCAACTTTTCTTGGGAGCAGCAAGAAATGAAACAGGTTGTGATGTTAAGAAAATTGTTCCAATGTCCATAAACAGTTGAGTCTAGCCTGGCATGCTGAAAGATGGACCTCCACTAATTGTAAACACTGTAGCCTAGAGGAATTATGTCTCCAAAATATGTTGGGAGAGGCCTCTTTGGATATATTTAGTAAAAAAGAATAGCTACCCTCTTTTAGTACTTACTATGAGACAAACATGGTACTAAGTGTTTTACATGCACAGCATATTAGTCCATTATTTTCCTCCTCATGTGATGGATGAGGAGAGTGATATTTCATACTCAGAGACTTGGCCTATGCCAAGAAGTGGTGGAGCCAGGATTTGAACCCCAGTTGGCTGACATGTGAAGCCAAGGATATAACTGTCATACTCAGCCTCGTCTTCATTGCTGTGTGTAAGTACATTGCCATGGCTACACAGAGTAAGTGATCAGATGTACAATAAACCAAGATGTGACCTCAGTTTTCCTGCCCCCCTCCTGGAAGAGACTACTACAACACTTTTTCCTTTGATGAGGCTGAATAGCATGGGATTAAAAGTCAAGATTTATGATTGTTCTCTGGTCTTTAGAGAATTCCTGGTCCTCTCCATTTCTTTAATTCAGGGTTTTCAATGACTTCAGATACATGTACATTTCAAGGCAGGCCAAAGTTGTGTAAAGTTGTATTCAAAGGCAAGCTATGGCTGAAAGGTACGGGACGTACCTCCCTGGAGACCAGGAGGCCAAATTCTTTGCCTGCAATCAAAAGCAAAGGATTTCCCATGTGGAGCCACAGCCAGGCAGCTTTGAACTTGGATGGTTCTAAAGAAAGAGATTATGATTAATCCTGGCACATCTCCCAACTTGGTACCTCATTCCCTGACATTTCTGGCTGCCTCTATCTAGGCATTTTTTTTTCCTTGAAAACTGTGGTGAAATACTTAGGAGTTTTTGTTTCTAGGTTAATGCTACATTAGAAAGAACTTGTAAATGGGAAGGAGAGGGAATGACTTTCTGAGTTACTCGTATTATTCTGTTCTGTTTTATGTAACCTGCTCTGAGATGAACATCTTTGGCAAAAGCAGAATGAGCTCATAGAGTTTCCCTTTGATTATTTTTTAAAGTCGCATTTCAACAGAACAGATAATCTTTAGGGAGAAAAGAAATGTCTAGTATGTTCTGATCACAGATGTATGGGAAACACACCAAACTTGCTTTCACTGCAAGTTGAAGGTCTTCATCTGCCAAGTTGATTGGTTCCAAAAGCAGGTTCCCTATTGCCTGCCAGCTTTCCTCTTCTGAGCCGACGGAAGCCAAAGCAACAGATTCATGGCATCAACACTGTATCTCTGCCTTGAAATCTTGCCGAGTGGAATGCGAGGGGATGAAAAGGAACAGAGGGAGCTTGAGTTGGTCTAAACTACATGGAAACCCTTGCCATGAAAATCAAACCAGATCCTTGTTGAGGGCTGAAGTCATTCATCAAATTCTCTTCCTGTTTTCCTTTTCATACTCTTTGTTTTGTTTGCCTGACCCTTTGACTTCATGGTTCTTATGGAATCGGAAGTAAAGCAATACCACAGAAGAAAGTGAGCTGAGCTTTGTGGTGTCCCTCACTGAGCCAAACCCAAGAAACACTGGAAATATCCAGCCTGATAGCCAGACCAAAGAGGTTTGGAGTGATGTGTGGGCCTCCTCAATATAAACCATTGCAAGGTTTCTGTTTATTATTTCACTCATCTGTCAGCAACATTGACTTATTGGGTTAACCTTTCTTTCTTTTTTTTTTTTTTTCAGAGCCATTAAGTAAATATACTTCCAATAATCCAAAAGATATAGCTTTAAAAGTTGTGATATATTATACTAATTCTTCCCCTTCCAAGCAGATATCAGAGTTCAGTCATAACCAGTCTGCATGTGTGATACTTCATTTGTTAAAGACCCTAAGGCTGGGGATGCCTGGGTGGCTCAGTTGGTTAAGCCACTGCCTTCAACTCTGGTCATGATCCCAGAGTCCTGGGATTGAGTCCCACATCAAGCTCCTTGCTCAGTGTGGAGCCTGCTTCTCTCGCTGCCTTTGCCTGCCTCTCTGCCTGCTTATGTGTACTCTCTCTCTCTCTGGCAAATAAATAAAATCTTAAAAGAAAAAAAAAAAAGACCCTAATGCTGATATAAGGGCAGGGGCTAAAGATGTGTTACGGTTGTACTTGGATGGTGTGTTAGGAAATATTTCACAACCTGATCTCCCCTAATAAAAGGCCCTAATTTGTAGTGTATGCCTTCCATATAGTGTACTCTAACTACTCCTGATCCCAAGCTTCAATGTGTTCTCACTGACCATGCAGTAAGAAAGAGATGTTTATAATAGGCCCTTGCCAAGTTCAGTGAACTGACTTCCAGAATACAACTTACACATTGCACCTGGCTTTTTCTTCTACAGCAGATGCATGGGGATGTTAGGCTCTTTGGCCTTCTTGTGGGCAAATTGGGAAGAGAACTGGGGGATGGGGGGAAGGCATGATGACTCCATGTAACCTCCATATTCATTGCCTGTAATATCATATACACACCCTGTGTTTTATGGGTTAACACGTGTAGTTTATGGAAGCTTGAAGGAAAATCAAGACGTATGTTTCTAGTTCTCTTTTTGCATGTCTATTGAAAAGCTAAGGAATGGTTTCTAGTGGGGAAATGAAAGTTGACCATTTGAAGTTAAACTGGGTCTAATTCTAATATCACTGATGAATATGGATGCTAAGATTCTCAACAAGATCCTAGCAAACAGGATCCAACAGCACATTAAAAAGATTATCCACCATGACCAGGTGGGATTCATTCCTGGGCTACAAGGACAGTTCAACATTCGCAAATCAATCAATGTGATAGAACAAATTAATAAGAGAAGAGAGAACAACCACATGGTCCTCTCAATTGATGCAGAAAAAGCACTTGATAAAATCCAGCATTCGTTCCTGATTAAAATGCTTCAAAGTATAGGGATAGAGGGAACATTCCTGAACTTCATAAAATCTGTCTATGAAAGACCCACAGCAAATATCATCCTCAATGGGAAAAAGCTTACAGCCTTCCCGTTGAGATCAGGAACACAAAGATGCCCACTCTTACCACTCTTTTTCAACATAGTATTAGTAGTCCTAGCAACAGCAATCAGACAACAAAGAGAAATAAAAGGTATCCAAATTGGCAATGAAGAAGTCAATCTCTCTCTTCGCAGATGACATGATTCTTTATCATGGAAAACCCAAAAGACTCTACTCCCAAACTACTAGAACTCATACAGCAGTTCAGCAACGTGGCAGGATACAAAGTCAATGTACAGAAATCAGTGGCTTTCTTATACACTAACAATGAAAATACAGAAAGGGAAATTAGAGAATCAATTCCATTTACTATAGCACCAAGAACCATAATATACCTGGGAATAAACCTAACCAAAGAGGAACTACAGAACACTCATGAAAGAAATTAAAGAAGACACAAAAAGATGGAAGACCATTCCATGCTCTTGGATCAGAAGAATAAAGATTGTTAAAATGTCTATACTGCCTAGAGCAATCTATACTTTTAATGCCATTCTGATCAAAATTCCACCGGTATTTTTCAAAGAGCTGGAGCAAATAATCCCAAAATTTGTATGGAATCAGAAGAGACCCCGAATCGCTAAGGAAATGTTGAAAAACAAAAATAAAACTGGGAGCATCACGTTACCTGATTTCGAGCTTTACTACAAAGCTGTTATCACCAAGACAGCATGGTATTGGCATAAAAACAGACATATAGACCAGTGGTCCAGATATGGACCCTCAACTCTATGTTCAAATAATCTTTGACAAAACAGGAAAAAATATACAGTAGAAAAAAGACAGTTTCTTCAATAAATGGTGCTGGGAAAACTGGACAGCTATATGTAGAAGAATGAAACTCGACCATTCTCTTACACCGTACACAAAGATAAACTCAAAATGGATAAAAGACCTCAACGTGAGGCAGGAATCCATCAGAATCCTAGAGGAGAACATAGGCAGTAACCTCTTGGATATCAGCCACAGCAACTTCTTTCAAGATATGTCTCCAAAGGCAAAGGAAACAAAGTGAAAATGAACTTTTGGGACTTCATCAAGATCAAAAGCTTCTTCACAGCAAAGGAAACAGTCAAGAAAACAAAGAGGCAACCCACGGAATGGGAGAAGATATTTGTAAATGACAGTACAGACAAAAGGTTGATATCCAGGATCTATAATGAACTCCTGAAACTCAACACACAAAAAACAGACAATCATATAAAAAAATGGGCAGAGGATATGAACAGACACTTCTCCAATGAAGACATACAAATGGCTAACACACACATGAAAAAATGTTCATCATCACTAGCCATCAGGGAGATTCAAATTAAAACCACATTAAGATATCACCTTACACCAGTTAGAATGGCCAAAATTAGCAAGACAGGAAATAACATGTGTTGGAGGGGATGTGGAGAAAGGGGAACCCTCTTACACTGTTGGTGGGAATGCAAGTTGGTGCAGCCGCTTTGGAGAACAGTGTGGAGATTCCTCAAGAAATTAAAAATAGAGCTTCCCTATGACCCTGCAATTGCACTACTAGGTATTTACCCCAAAGATACAGATTTAGTGAAAAGAAGGGCCATCTGTACCCCAATGTTTATAGCAGCAATGGCCACGGTCACCAAACTGTGGAAAGAACCAAGATGCCCTTCAATGGATGAATGGATAAGGAAGATGTGGCCCATTTAAACTATGGAGTATTATGCCTCCATCAGAAAGGACGAATACCCAACTTTTGTAGCAACATAGATGGGACTGGAAGAGATTATACTGAGTGAAATAAGTCAAGCAGAGAGAGTCAATTATCATATGGTTTACTTATTTGTGGAGCATAACAAATAGCATGGAGGACATGGGGAGATAGAGAGGAGAAGGGAGTTGGGGGAAATTGGAAGGGGAGGTGAACCATGAAAGACTATGGACTCTGAAAAACAATCTGAGGGGTTTGAAGGGGCGGGAGGTGGGAGGTTGGGGGAACCAGGTGGTGGGTATTAGAGAGGGCACGGATTGCATGGAGCACTGGGTATGGTGCAAAAACTATGAATACTGTTAAGCTGAAAAGAAATAATAAAAAAAATAAAATAAAATAAACTGGGTCTGATTTCTGATGTGCTCCCTAGTCCTGAGGGCAGGGGGAGGGGAGCTGACTTAAAATTTCAATTTCATTCACCATGAGTCTGCAATCTTTCTCACCCCCATCTGAGACTACTCAAAGCAGCAGAAAGAATCTCACGGCCCATTTCTGAGTGACAGCACTAGGAGGCAATATTCTAGTTACTGAATGTACATTATCTCTAATCCTCTTTCAAACCCGTAAGGCAAAGATTATCTGCATTTTAGAAGTGAAACTGAACCCAGAGAAATTAAGTTGCCGAAGTTTGCAGTGATAGACATTACAATTTAGTTACAAAGAAATGGTATAAACACTTAAAAGGTTAAAGAGATAAATAATATCAAGGCACTAGAAATCTCATGCAGTAGTCATGATTAGTTTCCAAATAAATGGCTCTGACAGCTGTCATAGGAGCTCAAAGGAAAACAAAAAAAATCAATGAGTGATACATACAGTGTTTCGGGGGAATATATTGAGGAATAATTTGGCAGACTCTAGAAAGAGAAAGACATTGATAAATCAAGGACAACCCAGAATGGATACAAAGGTGCTGTTCTCCCATGATTCATATGTAGAAGCCCTAGGGTGGGACCCTAATCCAATAGAACTCTTCTGCTTATAGAAAAGATACCAGGTTCTCTCTCTCTCATTCTCTCTCTCTGACGCAATGTGAAAGTAGCAAGTCAGAGTTCTCACCAGAAACTGAACCCCTGTCAGAACCTTAACCTTGGACTTTCTAGCTTCCAGAACTGAGAAAATAGACATCTGTTGTTTAAGGAACACAGTCCAAGGTGTTTTGTTATGGCACCCTGAGCTAAGACAATAGGAATCATGTAAATAAAAAAGAGGAGGAAAGGATGTAGAATTGGGGAGGGTATGTGCTATGGCGAGTGCTGTGAAGTGTGTAAGCCCGATGATTCACAGATATGTACCCCTGGGGCTAATAATACATTATATGTTAATTTTTAAAAAGTTTTGTTTTTTTTTAATTGACATTTTGACTAGTAAGTAGATAACATTGGAGTTTAATGTTTAGAAAACTATAGAGTGAAAAAGATGGAGAATAAACCAGGGTCAGGTTAAAAATGACATTGAATGCCTCTAAGAAATTAAAACTTTATCTTGTAGCAAATATGAATACATCTTAAGTTTCTGAACAGGACACAATATTTGGTAATAAAGCAGCACCTTAACAAGAATGATCCTCTAGGAATGATAAAGATGAATTTTACAGAGCAGAGAGACAGGTATAAGGTTGTTGTAATAATTCTTTCAGAGTTTGGAGCTAGACAAAAAAACAATTTTCAGTCTTTCTCAAAAGTAAGCTTTCTAACTCATCACATTCCTGGATCTGCCAGGAAACTCAGCAAATGCAACAATTCTGTTTTATTTATTTGTTTTTCTCTCTCTCTCTTTTTTAAAGATTTATTCATTTATTTGGGAGAGTGGTGCACATGAGCACCTGGGGTGGGGGGAGGGCAGATGGAAAGGGAGAGAGAAACCCAAGCCTACTCCACTCCAAGCCTGGAGCCCTGAGATCACAACCTGAGGGGAAACCTAGAGTCAGAGTCAGAGGCTTAACTGATTGCACCACCCAGGTGCCCCTCATTTATGCTTTTCTGACTCCAGTACATCATTTATCTGTTTTTTTTTTAATAGTTCTACTTATTATTCACAACAAATATGTCACACAAACATGTCTTAAAACGTACTATATGTCAAGCACTCTTCTAGAGGAACAAAACAGCAATACAGAACAAAGATTCCTTGTCCCATGAGCTTGTGTTCTAACAAAGAGAGACAGACAGCAATTATGATACAAAAGGAGGCTATGACATATTTCAGAGGTTATACCATATAGAGTACACATAGTATATGATTCTATTATATGCCTCTGATATATATTAGAGTGCTTTTTCATAAGTTCTCAGGGGGGGGCAGAAATCAGAGCAAAATAAGGGAGATTGGGTAGTATCAGGAAAGTAGATGGCAGTTCAGTGGTCAAGGCAGGCCTTACTGAAAAGGTGACATCTAAACAAAGACTTGAACCTGCATCTTATATTGTAAATTGATACCTCCTTTTCAAAGGAGAGTTCAAAATAATCCATGAAAGAATAATTTCGGTGGTCAAGCATGCAATGATAAAAGCCTATACCAGTGTTGTGGTGGTAAAAAGAGATCCATGTAAGATATCTCTTACTAACCCCTTTTGCTTTTGCTCTCCATATTTAGAAAGGTGGCTGAGGTTCTAGACTTTGAGGAATGAGAAACTTACAGCTTCATTAACAAAGGTAAGGCTTTCAGTGAATGATGGTAGTGTACTTGTGAAATCTATGAAACCAACCCAAAAGAACAGAAAGAGAGAGAGACAGACAGACAGAGAGAGAGAAGAAGGAAAAGAAAAAAAGAAAAAGAAAAAAGAAATAAAAGAAAATTCTATTAGCAGTGAAGATGAAAAAACTCTACTTCCCTAAACCATATTCTATGAAGAATATATGCCAAACATTCTGAAATTCAGATGAATTGAGGGCTGCTGAAAGCCAAAATAAATGAATATCTTCACATCTTGAATGAAGCATAAAATTCTCTAAAAATAAGTGAGAACCCTAAGGGAGCGTGGGTGGACTGAAGTAATAAACATCCCATAGGATGTAGGTTTCTTTGAAATCTGGGCTCCTATATGAGAGCAGTCTGGATTTGAATTGAAGTCAGGAAGAAATGGAAAATACTAGCTCCTGATCAAAGTCAATAGGGCATAAGTAAAATAAATTCAATAACCTAGCAAAAGATAAATAAGATGTTTTATTTTGAGCCATATCAACCTGCTTGGATAATCTGTTCACTTTGTACATGAACAGATTACGAACAGTACAGACAAATGTACGTCCAAGACATAGCATAAAAAAAATAATGATAATGAAACACATCTCATTTAAAATTGCTGACAGCTACAGATTACTTCTGCTACTCTGTAAATTATTCCTGAACAAATAGTAAAAATAGAACTATACTCATTCAAAACTGATTAATAGGACTTCTAGCCAATGTGGGATAACAGGGACCAGATTTATCCTCCCAAATGAAAAAAATAAAATAAAATAAAACAGTGAGCAAAATATATGACATACTGGAATTCTATATGTTAGACATCAGGAAATGAAAGATAATGCTCAGAGTTAGGAAACAAATAAGGAAAAGCCTACCATTGTTCCAATTTACTACCTGGAGAATGTTTCCAGTTTCCAGACAATGGCACAGGAAGGGAAAACCCAAGCAAGATTTTCTCATTTCTCTGAATTGAGGTGACAGATCTGTGGAGTGTGGAAGGTTGAGGAAGCTTGAGTTCACAAGGAAGAAGACAGAGACAGAAAATTGGACAGAAAAAATACCAGAGAATTCTAGAGCATTTCCTCCAAATCATCAACTGAGTATGATCACCACATGCATGTGAAGAAACTATACAAAATTAATAAAAGAACTGCTCTAGAGGGTTAGGGGGGACAATACTTGGAGCTCCCACTTGGCTTAGAACATTTTCTGTTACTACCAGAGTACCAAGCCTTATAATTCACTGTATTAGGTAGACAAAAGGACTTTACCTGTATAGTGGGGCAAAATTAACACAAAACTGACTGCACTATTGTCCTGTTCGTTAATGCTTAAAAGCAAGACTTGAAAAGATAAACTTATTTCCCAGTAACTTAATTATGTCCCAGGACAAAGTTTTGGAATATATATAGTGGTACAAATCATATCCAAGTCACATTAAATGCAAATGTCAAAAGAACTGATTTAAAAGTACTAGATTGCAGATTGGACAAAAATTGTACTCCAACTATATGCTCCTTATAAGGGAGCATTTAAAATGTAAAAAGGTTAAAGGTAAAAGTTGGAAAAAGGTCCATCATGTGGACATTAATTTGAAAAATCCTGGTGAGGTTGTATTAATATCAGACAAATTCGCTTCTAGAGGGAATAAAATCACCTGTGATAAAGAAGAACACTTCCTAATGGCAAAGTGGTTAATTTATCTAGGGGACATAATGGTCAGTGTCAACGGACTTAATTAATAACAGCTCCATAATGCATCAAGTAAAAAAAAAAAAGTGGGGAGTTTTCAGTCAATATTTTTTGACCACTTTTTCCACCCTGCCCACTTTCTCTTCTTCTGGGACTCAGATGATCTGATTGTTAGATTTTTTTTTTTTTTTTTGAATCTTTTGTTATAGTGCTGTTGGTCCTGGAGGCACTGTTCAATAATTTTTCTTTCTATTTTTCTCTGCTTGTTCAGATAGGCTAATTTCTAGTTCATTTTCCAGTTTACAGCTTCTTTCCTTTGTTGTCTCCATCCAGCTTTTGAGCCCACTCACTGATTTTTTTTTTTTTTTAACTTTGGCTATGGTATTTTTCAGTTCAAAGCTTTCCATTGGATTGATCCTACAATTATAGAGAGAAGATTACATGTATTTTTGCTACACAGTCACACACATTATTGCAAATAGTTCTGACGTAGTAACTCTCCTGATGTGATCCCAGATTAATGGAGACGGTCTCAGGGGCCTTGCTGGAGAGTCACACTGAAGCCGCACCCCAGACCTATGCGGTCAGGAGTTTGGATGTTGGAACCCAGCTGTCTTGTTTTTAACAAGCCCTCTAGTGATTACCATCTAAGCTAAAGCTTGAGTCCATTCTTCCCAGAACTTGATTTCTAATATTTCCTTCCATACTCCTCCCCACCCATGTGCACATGCGTGCACACGCGCGCGTCCCCACACACAAGCACACATGCACACCATGGCTTCTGCTGGACCTTGAGGGATGTCCACCTTACTGCCAGCCAGAACAACAGGCCTAGGTTGAAGTAGGAAGCTCTTTAATAAACAGTAAAACGGTTTGGCTGACACATAACGAGTAACGACAAATATGAGAGCTTTTATTCCTCACTCACCTACACTACTATTAGTAGTGCTCATAGTTCATGCTACGAACGATACGCTCAGGCTATGAACAATACAGAGATTTTTGAAGGGGCTGAATGAAAATCACCCTTCCTCCTCTGGCTGCTTCCTGCTCCCAAGTTCTGTGTGATTTGAGAAATCTGACAAGAGCATGAGCAGACAAAGTGCCAGAGTCAACTGACAAGAAACCTTGCCCATTGAGAGCAAAAATGCATGTGTTCACACCTACCCTCCTGTATAGACCTTGGAAATGCGCACCCAAGTATAAGTTCCAATACACAGAGTGTGCCGGCTCCTCAGAGCTTTTCCTCCCACCGGACCTGATACGGAAGAAAGAGGAAAGAATCCCGGTGTTCTTGCTGGGGATTTTTGCTGGTTCAGTCCCTCCCATGTGAGAAACCTAAGCTATTGCTCACTTCCTTAGCTTTTCACACCACAGATAGGAGTAAAGAGCTGGGTAGGGGGTGAGAACCGGGGGTGGGGGAATCCCAGAATCTTTAGGAAACCAAAATAGCCTGGTAAGAGATACTCCTTGTGGACATTTACTATAGCTTAGTATGAATAAACTACTCCTCTTTGTGGCTTATACACATAACCTTTGGTATACTTCTCTTTTTTTAACTATCCATTACCTAAATGTATTGCTAAACCCATTTTGCAGATGGGGAGACTGACACTAGGAAGTTAGAAATCGGTCCAGCATAGAGATGGAAATAGAGCTATTAAAGAGAATCCAATAGCTGCTGCTTTTATAGCCAGTTTAGTGTTATAACTCAGCTCACATTAACCAGGGAAAGCAAACGATCAAAATAAGAGTTTCTTATTAAGGGCAGGTGGCAGTTTGAAAAATCTGATGACACTTGATAGGGGCACCTGGGTGGTTCAGATGGTTAGGCATCTGCCTTTGGCTCAGGTCATGATCTCCAGGTCCTGGGATCCAGCCCCATGTCAGGCTCCTGGCTGGCTCAGTGGAGGGCCTGCTTCACCCTCTCCCTCTGCCTCTCCCTTGCTTGTGTGCTCTGTCTCTTCTTTCTCTCAAACGAATAAATAAAATCTTAAAAACAACAACAAAAAAAACTCAGTAGAAAAAACATTAGCAGCTGGAAACAGAGTCGCATAAGCTTTTATTTTATTTAGAATATCTTATTTCTCTTGGGCATTCTTTCACCCTTCTTCTCCTTACCAAGTTACCTCGGTAGTTACCTATTCTCTAGTTTTGTTTCTGTGGTCAGTCCGCAGGTAACCTGTAAGAAGACTCAGAGCTCTGTGAGAGAGACCTTTTGAATTTCCCTGCTTTTGTATTTCTAGTGTCCAGAATATACTAACTAATGATGTCTTGAGGTGTTAATGTTTTATATGAAAATTAGAGCTTCTTACAGAGTTTCTTTTCATAGGTAACCCCAGAAATAATTGTTTTCTCTGATGAGCCTAACCCAGTCACTGTATACTTAAGATTTCAGCTAGAATCAACATTAAGGCCCTTCTTGTTATAATTAATTGAACACAATGTCTGAGGCCTCAAACTTGCCTAACCTTCAATTCCCTTTATTGCCCTCGCTTTATTGCTTCTAGAACAACTATCTCTACGTGCTCCCCCAGTGGGAGTGCTCTCACATAATTTAGCTCTCCCTTCCCAGAACTCCAAGTGCTGAAAACTGGAAATGATCTTGTCTGGGGCATGTGAATATATGTGCTCATGAGAAATCAACCGAGCTGAGAATATCCACTAAGGCCATAACTTCAAATCCACTGTGTGCTAAGAAAAACAGACTCCATGGTAGGGTGAAGCCTGCATATGCTAACAAAGCCATTGTTTTTCCAAATTTCTGATTCTTATCCAAGCAAACCCACTCTTTTCTAATATATTATGTTGTCATAAGAAATGTGCAGCATTACAATCTGGTTCATCTCTAAGTGTCTGTAGGGTCTTTGTTTCTCTGTCAATTCCTTGGCTTTTTCCTAGAAGTCAGACGGATATAAATACCCAAGGCAGAACTCCTTGGGAAATGCCTCCATGACCAGACTTGTGGGAAAGTTCAGGACCAGATGGTATTAAAGGAATTATGGTAATTGCCCTCAAATGCCCTTTAAACCCGACCAGCCTCCTGGAATACGAGAGGAATGGGATTTGTGTCCTAGCGCTCTTAAAGCCAGGTCTATACCTCGCGTTTCAGAAACACTGTGTGTGTGTGTGTGTGTGTGTGTGTGTGTGTGTGTGTGTGTGTGTTTGTTTCTGGTACTCAGAAAGCACAATTACTTCAGCACAAAATCTCTCCTCTCCTCTTGGCTTCTACCTGCTGTCATCCAATGAAACTTTATATATATATATACATATATATATCTTTGTAATTACGTAACTTATCTCTGAAAGGTCCTATGTTGCATTTTTGAAAGCTCTGTTACATAGGGGACTTAAAAGAAACTTTTTTATGGGATGTCTCTGCTACAATGCCAGACTGAAGACTTCTTTTTTAGGCAAGTAAGTTTTAAGTATTGCTTGGCTTTGTACACTTCCATTAACCCCTTCAACGACCATGGCAATATTACAATGAAGTTTCTTTTATCCCAATAGGAACAAGGAAGTGGTGTTTTCTTACCAGAACTTAATCATGGAAGACTTATTCAAAGATGCAAATGGAGCAGATGATGCCTTTTGATCATGCAAAGAAGTTCATCTCAGGTCCCTTAGTGTCTTAGAAAGACAACAAACTTGCTACCCTGTTCAAGTGCAAAGTTTATGTGAATCTCAGGTAAAAAGAAAGGAAATTCGAAAGCGGTTTATGCTTTTACAGATCTACCTAAACAGGTCAGAAGAAAAGATCTACGAATAATCCAAGAAACCTAGGATGTGTTTCTCAGATGAGTGTGTCTTCACCAACTCTTCTGTTCTTCAACAGCTACCCATCTATATACTGTCCCTACTTTCTCCTCTAGTATAGCCAATTGGTTAGAAAATTCTAATTAATTCTTTAATATAGCTTTTCCCTTTGCACTTGACCTACCAACTTAGTCCCTGCCTTCCAATCTATCTTCTGAGGTATTTCCACAGCCTGCTTCCTGTTAGTGCTGATCCAAGTTCTCTTTTCATGGAATTGCTAGTAACTTCTATCAAGCAAAACAATAACAACAACGACAACAACAACAACAGAACAAAACCAAAAAAAGCAAACAAACTAACCATGTTACTTCTGTAAGAAAACTCTTAGAAGCCTGTTGCCAATGTCTGTGGTGCATCTCAAATAAAAAAGCCTGTGTATCCCCAGAAACAAAAGCATGTGCCCAGAAAGTCTGTGACTCAAAGCCTGGGATGTCTTCCTGGAATGTCCGTTCAGCCAAAATTCAGCCCCCATGCATTGCCTACCCCTTGTGCCTCAGACACAATAAATGTTACTCAGTAAATTATAATCTCAAGTTTTTAAATTAAAAACCATAACATAAAGTTTAGAGATAAAACAAATGATTCTAGATAAGTTTGACTTTTTCATTGAGAAACGGAGGGGTACATGCTCAGACTCCCTCAAGCAATGAAGTGCACCTACTTTACTATCAGAAATACTTTGGAAAATCATAAAAACTCCAATTCCTTCACTGGGACCTCAAAGTTGTTCCAAACAAGACGTTACATTACATTTTCACTGCCATCTAGCAGCTTTACACAGCTATGCAGACGTCATACACATCCAAGACAACGTTTGTGCCATAGATATTAAATCTACTTTACATGAACTTCATCTTCCCTTTTACTATCTAACTCAATTTCATTCCTCAATTTTCATGTATCCCTTGCATGGAAACTTATTTTAATTCCTTCAATCAAATCTTCCTTACATTTTTTTCTCACAGAAAAAAAAAAAACACAACTTTATCATGATTTTTCTGGAAATTTATGGCAGGAGAAAACAAGACATATCTAGAATGGGGAGGAGGGAAGATCACTGGTATCCTTTACAGTGTTCCTTTCTAGGTTATCTGTGCTTTTCACTGTCTCTGAACTATTTAAGACCAGTTGTAATGTGGGGTGCCTGGGTGGCACAGTTGGTTAAGCATCTGACTCTTGATTTAGGAATGATCTCAGGAATGTAATCTCAGGGTCATGAGTTCGAACCCCAAGCCAGACTCTATACTCAGCATGGAGTCTGCTGGAGATTCTTTCTTCTTCTCCTTCTGCCCCTCCTGCTCTGCTCTCTCTTTCTCTCTCAAAAAAATTAATTTTTTTAAAAAAGACAAAACATAATGTAAATGATTCTTTTTGAGAAATGCAAATAAATTGGGTCCTAGTAGAATGCAATCGACTATTGTCCTGTGGATAAACCAGTTTGCACTGATTTATAGATTTGTTTTAGCATTTTTTATTGCTTACAGTTGTGTAGTATTTTTTTTTTGAAAATTCTGCTCTGAACTGGTTGTAACACCTTACTGACTCCCTCATTAATGAATTTAATAAAATCTTTTATAGGTGTTCATCGTACATTTTTTGAGAGCCATTTGTTTTATCTTTTAAAAAATGTTATCCTTTAGTACGCATATTACCTTAGTATTATAGTTTCCATCTGTTCCACTAAATTACAGTTTCCTGAGGAGTGGGTTGACAAGATAAGAACTCAATAAATGTTAAATAAATACAAAGAATAAATGCCCTATTTTTGTGCTTTTAGATGGGACCTGAAATAAGAAAAGTAGTAGCTCAGCTGTTGGTCACATTTTTAAAAGTATAGGTAGAGTTCTCTTGAGAATCTGTTCAAAGTGTGGAACTTCTTACCAGAAAAATATGCATATGTATAGACAAACATAAAACAATGCATGTCATTTTAGTGGTTTAATGGTATTTCCACCCCCATTCTTCTTCCAAAAACTGGTTTAAATGCTGTGTCTTGCCAGCTTTGCAAAGTGAGCCATATTTTGAAACCCTCATCCTCAGTTGTATCTCTTCATGTAAGAAAAACAGTTCAACAAAAACAAAAGAGAAGCTTCTGTCTCACTTTAAAACCAGTATTACAATAGTCATGAAGACAAACACTATTCATGAGTTTACAGCAGAGAAATTTTCAAAAATTCCTATCCTCACCCAGTTCCTCCACAATTGCTTAAGACCAAATGACTAAATATGATTCAAGTGCATGGATAAACATGATACATACCGAATATAGAGGTCATAAAAATATATGAGTAGCTACAGCTTTTGGAGAGGAATCAAATGACCCAGTGAGAAGAGACATTTGCCCTCTAAAGATGTCTCATTTTTTAAGAAACATGTACACCGTTGTGGGAGATTATATTATCTGTTAAAAAAGAAAACAAGAGCCCAGCTAACTTAGAATACAGGCTCTGTTCACTGTTGTTGCCTCAGTATGATATTGTTGTTTATAAAGATGAACATGTCATATTCTAGGGATAGTGTCAACCAATACAATGGAATAGTTACCGGGAAGTTTAGTTCCTCACTCTTCTGATTGTCAAGGAGAATGTTAGGGGCACCTGGGTGTGCCTCTCTGCCTACTTGTGATCTCTCTCTCTGTCAAATAAATAAAATCTTAAAAAAAAAAAAAGGAGAATGTTAGGTCTTTGGGTATAGTGACATAGATGAGATTCATTTGTTTTGTTGGAAAAGAATTCTATACTGTTAGCTAGGATACAGTGTTACCTTTTATTTCCTTTGATTAAAATAAAATGAACATATAGATTGAACTTCATCCTGAGTGTGCATGGTAATATCATTTTCCTCGTTCATTTTTCTGGATCATTTTCATTATTAACCTGGACTGTATCTGGGAGCTGAATAGAAGCAGTTCAAGGGTATGCTAAATGCTGTGGCTTTGCTTGGGGAAAACGCCCAGGAAACAAACACCATTTTAAAGCATTAGAAGACTATATTCCACTAAGAGTGGTTTCATATACTTGCTGCTATGACCCAATAGCAAAATCGATAGCTTTATTTTTTTTAAATATTTTATGTATTTATTTGACAGAGAGAGCGAGATCACAAGCAGGTAGAGAGGGAAGCAGGCTCCCTGCTGAGCAGAAAGTCCAATTCGGGGCTCCATCTCAGGACACTGGGATTATGACCTGAGCCAAAGGCAAAGACTTTAACCCACTGAGCCACCCAGGCACCCCCAAAATCAATAGCTTTAGAGCTTATTAAATCACGAGTTTTTCTCAACTGAGTTTGAATCTGTCCAATCTCTTATTGAGTTCTGATTTAAATTGCTGTGCTCATGTCAATGACTATATTCAATGACAGAGTACAGAATTAGAAACCATTCACTTTTCAGTGCCTTTTAATACCTAGGGAGCCAATGAAAGGCTTTCCTTTCCAGATTATTTGCTGAAATTTTATAACCAAAATATAAATGAAGTAGTAGTACTTCTATTTATACACGTAAATGACCTATCAGAAATTTTATTTCTATTTCTCCTTTTCTAACAAAATGCTGATGAGGTCAAGCAAAATCAATGAGAGATTTTCTTTTTTAACCTATGGAGGAAGGTAGAAGGCTGTTGTATGTATGTATATATGTATTTTTCGATGCCTGGGACACCAGAGATAGTCACTTTGACAGTTGACTCTAAGTTTGGATCAGAGGTCAGTTTTTAATAAAAGATCTCATGAAACACATATTCTTATAGTCATTCATTCTTTGTTCTTTTGTACCTCTTATTCCTCATATCCATCCTTTATCCACTTTTGGGGAGGCTGCCTTCCAAGTTAGCCTCTTTCCTCAACACTTTGGGAATTGTTGCAGTGGCCACAGTAATATATTCTTACTAGTTGAGTAACCAACCAACCATTTGCATCACTGACTTGTGTATTTAAGAGTTGAGCGTTTTATCATCATTCTTGCCCCTTTGATCTTGAAGTATTCTTAGATTTCTAATTTCTGGCTTCATATTATTTGTTACATGGGATTCCGAAGTATTTTATTAGCCTTTACCTATGTTCCCTTTTATATTTATTTTCTCAGCAACTTCTTCCAATCTTCTGTTTTCAACAAAATACCTTATATTTAGGGATTTCAACAATACCTTAGATTTAGGTGCTTCTCAAAACTACAGTATTGGGGTGCCTGGGTGCCTCAGTTGGTTAAGCAGCTGCCTTCGGCTCAGGTTGTAAGAAACAAAAACAAACAAACAAAAAAACCCCTACAGTGTTAAAGACTGAATTGTGTCTCACACCCTCAACCCCAACCTGAAGCCCCAAATCCCAGAACCTGGGAATATAATCATATTTAGAGATAAGGTAGAAGTGATCAAATTGAAATGACCAGAGTATGCCGATACCTTGATCTTGGATTTCTAGCCCCCAGAGCTGTGAGAGGTAAGTTTCTGTCTATAAGTCACCTAGTCTATGGCTTTTAGTTGTAGCTGCCTAAACAGACAAAGGCACTGCTAACACTGTGACCTTAACACTCCTTGTCTCCAGGACTGTGAGAAAATAAATTCTTTTTTGTTTAAGCCACCCAGTCAGTGGTATTTTGTTGAAGCAACTCTTAGGAAACCAATACTAATAATAAGCTGTGGCTTTCCCTTTCTAGAAACCTTCTAATTATCTTAAATATTTTGGAGTACAATTCCAGATTATCTATTTTTGCTATTATTTTTATCATTGTCTTCTCAGTGAAGCTTAAGATTTCTGAGCAACCACTGTGTCACTACTTGTTATACTATGTGTAATTCTGACATTAACCACCTGTTTTAACCTGTGTCAGATTCCACAGGTGAAACCACATGGTCTCCAACATGAGTACCCTCACTTCAAACACCAGCTACATTTCAGGGATCCCCAGGTTTCATGCACTTTTTTCCAACCGCTTACAAATTCAGGGGGTCATAAACCTCCTCAGGTTCTATAATTTGCTAGACAGATTCAGAGAATTCAGGAAAGTGCTATACTTGTGATTACACTTTTATTGTAAATTATATAAATCAGGACCAGCCAAATGAAAAGACTCAAAGGGCAAGGTCCAAGAGGGTTTTAAATGCAGAGCCTCTGAGCTGTCTCACGGAATCAGTTTATGTTACTTTCCTGCAACGTGTTCACCAGCCGGGAAGCTCCACTGGGCTTCAGCATCCAGAGTTTTTATTGGGATTTCATTATGTAGGCATGATTGAATCATTAGCTGTGAGTGAACTCAATCTCCAGTCGCAGTTCTCTGTTTACCTGGTTGATCTTTCTGGTGAGTCGTCCAAATGCTGAATCATCTCATCTCTTAGCATAAATTCAAGTGTGATCCCAGAGGCTTACAATCACAGAGATACTCCTATTACTTGGGAAATTCCAAGGATTTAGAGTTTTCCCTTCCAGAAAATAGGGATAAATGCCAATCAAATTCTTTATTATACAACAGCAACCTCTACTTTATCTTTTTTTTTTCCTTTGTGAAACAATAGCCAATTAGTTACTTAATCCAGTAGTTTTTTAAATAACCCAGTAATTCTTAGATAATATTTCTTATTTCCAAGCTAGTTACTGTAATATCTCTTACTTAGATACTGCAATAGTTTCCAAAATAAACAAGAGTCACATTAACTTTAGAGGCAAATTTTCAATTGTTTCACTATACTCCCAAGAATTCTCTTCATTTAAAAAATAAATCTGATTTTTTCAACCAAAACTTTCTTCTATTCGACCCTACTACTCAGTTCCAGCCTTAAATTGGAAGTGAACTACCACTTAATTTCTACAGATAAACCAAACTTACCTACAGGCAACCTGGTATATTGTTACTAAAGTGACTTAAGAATCAGACAGATTGTAATTCAACAAGAAAGATTAAATTTATTTACTAGTTGTTTCACCTTAAGTAACTTACCCTCTCTATGTACTGGTTCTCTATTTTATAAATGGATATAATAACTTCACAGGAACACTTTAGGGATTAAATGTTTAAAATATTTATTAGAACGTCTGGCACCTAGGAAAATGTCAACAACTGGCAGCTACATTTATATTTTATTTTACTCTCCCAGTATATTGTTTCTTTATCCCCACATGGAGGTTTCCTACCCATCTTGCTAGTTGCAGTTCAAAGAGCTCCTCCTTTCTGAAGCTCTTCCTAATTTTCCCCCCAACCAGATGCAGATTCTTTCATTAAAATTGCAGTGTTCCCAGTTTCTCTCGGTAGTTTTCCTGATGTTGTTCTTTATAATGTCTTCATTCTTTGTGCTGTCCTCTCACAACATTGGAACATATGGCCATTGAGGGCAAGACCATTCCGCTGCATCTTGAATTTCTCATGGCACTCAGCACAGACCTCACACTGGAAGATGACTGTTACACTGAGTCATCTGTCATTCAAAATTTGTGAAAGATGCTTCCTATGACATATATTAACTTAAATATTAGAATGAAAAATTCCAGGAGTACCTTATCCTCTTATGGTAGTAACTATTTTTCCTTTTCTTTTTTTTTCCTTTAATAGTATAGACAAGTGACAATTTTGTGTGTGTGAGTCTTTTGCTTTAAATGCATATGTACTCATAAAGAAAAGACCTAGTTATTTTTTAAAAACCTAGATAGATGACTTTATCTCTAATTTTCAAAATAGTTATTTAATTTGGAGGCTAGTATGTACACTTACAGATGCAAAAGTAAGATTTTGAAAAGTGAACTTTCTTAGGTTGCTCAGTAATTGAGTGGTAGAGCCAGATCTGAAATGCAGCAGGTCCATCTGACCCTAAAACTCGTCCCGTTTTCAACATTCATTATATTGCCTCTTGGTGAAATTCCTACATGCTTTTGTATAACATGTGTTAAGGAAGCAGCCCTTAGGCTAAAGGCTCAGTTAAACCTCTAAAAACAAACCAGTCAGGGGAGTGAGTGACAAAATAAAAACAGAAATGTGGTAATGCTTCCCAGGGCTCACAGTAGTATTGTGCGGACATGAGTGATTAAATACCTGCATCCTATAAGAAAGGTTGAATTCACTGAGGCAACACAGGACTAATATCTTGGGCATAGCCTTGGCAGAGGGCCAAGATGCAGGAACTCTAACACAATGGATATATTGATTGAAAGCCATTTCTGCATTGGAAGCACTGAGTTCAGTGAGCATGTAGGAGGGAGCTGGCTTTCTTAGGATGGTGATTTGGTAAATATTAGTATTGATAACATTTCAAACAAGGTAGCTGAAGCTTGTGACCAGCTGGGCAGGTTATCACAACTGTGTCTATCTCTCTGGTTATGAGCATGTTGACTCTATGCAATGAAACATCTAGAATTCTTTTGGGTCAGTGTTGGAGAGCCAGTGGGATGTGGCATGTCTACTTCATAATATGGAAACTTTATTTATGGTCATACATGCATGAATGAATACTAGACAGTGAAGTAAAGATACGCTTGTGATGTGCCTTTTCAGAGAGGTGGACGATAACCTTGCCTGTGAACCTTAGGTCCTCCAGGGGGCACCAATAAGCAGCCAGAATTGGTTAAATGTATATCAAAGTCCATCCTGGGACTGCCCATATGTGACTTCTTAAGCAACTGACTCTGAATTCCTTCTGTGATAGCCACAGTCACCCAACAGACATTGAGTTTTCCCTGACACAGCAAATAAAACTCACATCCAATTCTGGTGGTCCTAATTCCAATCCCAGTAACCCCAATAGTACTTTCTCCTGGGGTTATATGAGACATAAAGAAGTTCTCATGCAAAAGACAAACCCATTAGAAACTGCCTCTTCTACTTAACTCAAGTTGAAAAGTTTGTATAGTTAGACAAGTAGTACAGACTGTACCTCTTGACTGTATGTCAAACTGTCCAGAGAATGTGTATTCAACTAATTCTTTCTAGTGAGCAAACAGAAATGTGTTTATATTAGGCACTACGCAGGTGAAGCTGAAACAAACCATTCTTATTCCACTTCACAAATATTATTTTTGCCTTGCAATATTTTCATGCAACATTATTATATACATAATAACTACTTTAATGACACAATTTAAATTTCTGCACAATTGATATTCTGTAAGAATTGAGTTATTTTATACCACTCTTATAGCATTCAATTTATTCTTTTCTGTGCTGTACAGGACTTACTCTGTCTAAATTCCTTCTTAAAATCCTTGGTTAACTCTTTGGTGACTATAGGAAAATATTCATACCTTTTAAAATGTATTTGCTTTTAGAGACATGAAATTATTTTTGGATTTCCACTTTTGAGGATGTGATATATAGACAGTTTTGCCATTTGAATATCTCTTAAAGATTAATCCTAAAACCAAAAGAATGGAAATACACATATGTGCAACAAGAACATAACTTAAAGAAGTTAGGGGAAGGCTAGGAAGGTGTATAATTCATTTTATAGCCAGGACTCAATCCATTAATTTAAGAGCTAACAAATCAGGTAACTAAGGTGCGTCTTTTTCATGTCATAAAGCTAAATACTATTCAAGAACCAAGAAAATAACATCAACTATTGTATTGGTAACAATGAGAAGAAAGAAAAGAAGATCTAAAAGGAATTAGGTAGGATATGTTAATTTCTTATGGCCTCACAGTGGAGAGTCAATTGATACTATCAAAATAAATAACATATTAGATATGTTATATTCAGCTATACTTACAGAAGTAACTACTAAATGTTCTAAAAACAGAAAGGCAAACTTCCCAAATTAAAAGGTCATCATCAAGTTCACAAAGCATAAATCGAGGACACACCTAAAACAAAGTGACTAAGAAAAGCAGATGGTAAAAAATAGGAAAAAGTATCTTAGGAAATGAAAACAAAATAAAAAACAACAATAACAAAAAACCAGTGGCCACCATTACTATATCAGGCAAGTAGAATTCAGAGTAAAAATACTGGACAAGACAAATAAAAACACTTATGATAGCAACGGACACAATCTATAAAGATTTTCTGACTTTCATCAATATCTAAGCACCAGTCTTAACTGGATGGTTCAGTCGGTTAAGTGTCTGTCTTCAGCTCAGGTCATGATCTCAAGGTCCTGGAATTGAGGCCTACACCGGGCTCTCTGCTCAGTGGAGGGCCTGCTTCTCCCTCTCCCTCTGCTGGCTGATCACCCTGCTTGTTCTCTCTGTCTGTCAAATAAATAAATAAGATCCTAAATAAATGCAAAATTAATTAATATATATCAATTAATATAATTATTTTTAACATAATTAATATATAAATATACTCATAAACACACAGATACACATAGAGTGAACACATTAAGATATTAAGAAAAGATTTGCTTGTTTTACAAGCCAAATGAAGATGATAGAGATCTAAGTAACATAATAAATTTATGTGTATACTTGTAATTCTATCATCTAAAAACAAAGAATGTACCTTCTTTTCACATTTTCAAGGACCATTAATACACATTGACCAAATACTAGGTCACAGAGGAGATCTCAGTTAATTGGAACGGCTTGGGATACAGACAACATTCTCTGCTTATACTTTGAATTGACTGAGGTCCCACATTAATTAAAATGTAGAAAAAAAATCATACCAATTAAACAGCTCATATCAAAGATATAAACAAAACTGAAATTGCACATATATAGAAAGAAAACATAATGAAAACAAATCAGAACTATGTCTTCTCTATAAAGAAAATTCTTAAATAATCACATTAATAAGGAAGATAAAAAGTCAATGATCAAGAATTGATTAAAGTGGTTTGAAACATGATGAAAAATAAAAACCAAAGAGTATAAAGAAGACATTAAAGAAATAAAGAACACATTAATGAATAAGAAAACAGAAAAATGGCAGGACTAATTCAAATAAGAGTCAATTCTTTGAAAAATAATTAGCCATATAAAGGGAACGTTATTAGCTAATTTAATCAAGGAAAAGTATAAAAATAAATGTAAGAAAAGAAAATAGTCATAGATGCAGAAGAATCAAAGGAATTATGAATGACAGCTTTGCTTAACTTGAAGAAAATAAATTTGAAAACCATGATAAAATAGATCATTTTCTAAGAAAATGTTATAGATTAAAACTGACAAAATGACCAGTTTTCCAAAGAGGAAATTGATGTGGGAAACAAAGGCAATAGAGAAAAAAATAAACTTCCTTACTGCTTACAGCCCAATGACAAAGTCTGTGAAACAGGCAGAGTGACATTCCTCTAGGAAATCAGCTGCCTTGATGCTTATGTTTTGCTAAGGGTAAAAGGCAATCAGCTTAACATTATCCTGACTCCCCAAGATCCTGTAAGTCTACTTTAACATAAAAAAATTTCTTTGGAAACTTCCTTTATCTTTGCCCCCTAAGACATATGTCAGCAACCATTTTGTAAGCATATGGCTCACTGATATACGTCTGAAGGGTCTCAAGATTCGAGTTTTATAAGACAGTAATAAATGACATTTTCCTAACAATAGCAAGTCCCCTCGAAGTCCCAGAAACCTTGCTTTCAAAATTCCTTAGGCTTGTGCTATCCCTAACCCTCTCCAAACTTGAAAGTATATAACCAGCCACCTGTCACAACCCTAGTGCAGGTCTTTCTATCCACGGGTCCTATCTCAGTGCTATAATAAAACCCCTTTTTTGCACCAGAGATGTCTCAGGAATTCTTCCTTGTTCATTGGCTCTGGACCCCAACATTTCTACATCAGAAATAATGTCTGCAAAAAGGTCTTACCCATCTCCCCTAGAGCATCAGAACCATGGTTTGCCAAAAGGACTATATCAAACCTATAAATGACAGAAGAGAAACAGCTATTTAAACTATGACAGCAGATGGACAATGACACCTTTCAATCTTTTTTGTGAAACCAATGTAATGTTGACCATAACATTCAAAAAGGTAGCACATAGAAAAGATTTGTGGATATTAATCTAATAATCTGAAATATTTGCAAGGAGAATAATAGTACCTGTCCAAGAGAGGTTCATATACACATTTTACAATGGCTTAATAGGAAGAACTCTATTAATTGGATCATCTCCGTAAATGCCAAAAGGGAATTTTTCTACTTTTGTATTTATACTTGACTTTAAAAAAAGTCTCAAAGTAAAACAGCAATGGAGACAAACTAATATCATGGAATGTACACATTATCTCAACCCAAAGATGTCTTTCCATGATGATTAGGAATAGGACAAGAATTTCACTATCATCACTATGATGTAACATTATTTTGAAAGTAGTATCTGATATAACTCACAAGAAAAAAAAGAGAGGAAAAACTGGAAAGGAGATAAGAACTCTCATTGTTTGCAAATAATGTAGCATGATACCTTCAAAACCGCATATCTAAAACATTATTCAAATTAAAGAATTCAATAGTTTGAGTACAAAATTAACATTTAAATCACTAATTTTCTTATGTATGAGTAATGGACAGTAGAAAAGATAACACAAGAAAAATCTTATATTTTTTTAAATCTTATTCTTAATAGTAGCTCAATATGTGAAATGCCTGGAAAAAGCTTAAGAACAAATAAGGAATATCTGAGTAAATTTAAACCTCTCAAACTCTTCAAGTGTATCCTATTTATACAAAGAAGATTAAATATATAAAGAGATATACTGTTTTCAAACAGGAAGAACCAAAATGACAAAGAAGCCATTTTTTTTCTAAATTAATCTATAAAAGAAATACAGTATCAATGAAAAAATAAAAGGCATTGTGTGTCTATGTGTTTTAAATCCTCCAAAATGATGTTACAGTTCTGTGTGTCTGTTTATCTTTTGTATGAATATATATGTGTGTGTGTATATATAATATATTATATATACACATTTACATGTATTTTTTATAATTTATATATGTTACATATATAAAAATATACATATTTTATACAGAGTGGGAAGACCTCTTCCCTTATGACTTCAAAAACAGAAGGCATAGGGATGCTGGGTGGCTCAGTCAGTGAAGCAGCTGACTTTGGCTCAGGTCATCATCTCTCATCATCTCCAGGGCCTGGGATTGAGCCTGGCATCCAGCTCCCTGCTCAGTGTCTGCTTGTCCTTCTGCTCCTTCCCCATTTATTCCTTCTCTCTCTGTCTCTGTCTCTCTCTCAAATAAATAAAATCTTAAAAAAAAGAAAGAAAGAAAGAAAAAACAACAGAAGGCATAATCAATAAATTTTGCCCTAAAGTGAAAAATCAAGATACAAATGGCTAAGTCAGAAGAAATATCTGCTACACACAAAGCAGTAAAGTGACCACTTTTCATTTATAAACATGCTCTCTGAATCAGTGCTTTAAAAACTAACAAGTGAATGGAAGAAAATGCTGAAGAACAGGAGAAGGTAATGGGGAGACGAGTACACAAACTTCACTACGATAATAAGTATAAGGCATATAGTAAGTATATAGCGTATACTAAATGACAGGATATTGTAAATATTATATAATTTATGTTACAACCAATACAAGGAAAAAAGCCAGGCAGGGGGTGTTGATTGAAAAATGTTAAGTGTCCCAGGGAAAACTGCAGTATTACAGGTTATTTAAGGAGACTTTCTTTGAAGAGGTAAAATCAGAGAAAAGATTTGCAGAGGGTGAGAATTAGCCAAGCAGATAGCTGGGAGAAGCAGACCAGCCAGAACCAAGTTTATAAAGCATGAGCTCTCCTGGCCAGCATTGAAGATGAGAATAGGCCAGTGTGGTGCAAAGGAGGGAACAGCCGGACCTGAGGCTGACACCAGCGAAAGTACAAGGGCCATGCAGCATAATGGAGGAGGGGCCCAGGAGTAAACCCAGGGAGGTAGCTTTCCCATGAGGAAACCGGGTACTCAAAAGGGAGGTTTGCGGAAGCAGAGTGACCTGGTGGACTCAGGTTTTCATTGGTTTGCTCTGCAGTGAAGATTTCAAATTGACTGTAGGGAGGGAAATGTAGAAGCAGAAAATAAAAATGACTCTAAAACTCAAATTAAGAGAAATATAAATTAAACAATAGTCCTAAACTGTTGGCATTCATTAGATAAGCAGATATAATACATTTTTTTGAATGGTAAATGGCTATGGCCAAGCTGTAGAGAAACACATTCTTTTTCTGGTGCAAGTTACATTGGTTTGAAAGCATCTGTCAAGAAAAAATAAAAAACTACAATTCCCCATCTATGAATTCATACTATAGGTTTAGCAGAAAATGTCTGAAATTATATATAGTTATATATTTATGTATATTTATATACACATACACATATACATACACAAGGATATTATATGTGTTTAAAAACATTCAAAAAGTCCATGAGTATAAGACTAGTTAAATAAATTTCAAAAATATATCGAATGGGGTATCTTACAGTTTTAAGAAAATATGATTACTGATATATTTGCACTTCTACAAGTTTTGTTTGTTTGCATGCACATTTTACACACTTTTCCTTTGCTGCTGCTGCTTTTTATTTTTTATTTTTTTACCCCGTTTTCCTTTTCTCTATTAGATTAATCTGGTTATCTGATTTTCTTTATTACTTACCCTAGCTCATAAGTTTGGAAGTTATCTATACTTTTATTCTTTCAGTGGTTTCCTTTAAAATCTCATTCAGTCTAATGATCTATAGCCTATCCCTACCCACAAGTATTTGAGAACACACAAAAGTAATCATTATGGCTTCCCCTTTCTTTGGTCGTTAGAATTTCAAAGATATTTATGGACTAAATCAGATTGGCCATTTCTCAGGGCACTAATTTTCCTTTGTTGTATATGTGGACTTGACTTCGTGTTTTCTTGTGTGGTTGTGAATCTCGGTTGTGAGCAAATCTTTTGTCGGTGTTGCTTTGTTCACCTCTGACTATATTCTCAGAGGCAGTGTTTCTTTGGATTCTGCAAGTGCCTCTGTGTTTTACTTGTCTCAGACAGATTTTATGTTCATGTTTGGTCTTAAGGTTCTAGCACCATACAGGTTCACTGCGTTTAAACCACTGTGTTACATATGGAACTGGCTCCGATTCAATTTCATGTTGGTGTCTTTTTCCTTCCTCACTCATGGTCCCAGTTAAATGGCAAGATTCCTTTGCTGCTGTCTTAGGCTGGTGTATGATTTTTTCTGTTCCTGAAATAAAACTAAGGAAATCTTTTGAGGCCCCATCTATATGGAGACTTCCCTGCACGATACCCTATTCTAAGACTGGTGGGTGAGAGGAGACAAAACTCCAACCACAGCCCATACAATGTATCTCTTCCAATACAGCTCTAGACTGTCAGAATCTCACATGCCCATGCTCACAGACACTTGGATAGTAGTCCTTTGTCTCTGATGTTTAAAAACCTTAATGGTCTGATACTTTGTCAAAAGTCCTTTTTTTTTTTTCTTTAACAGCTATAATATACCAGTTGTTCCATTATTTTTCCCAACTTTGGGGTTCCCATTTTCCTGTTGTTGCATATGTTGTCTTTTCCTGATGATGGGACAATTCCTTCTGTCACTAATATTTTTTTTTTCTTTTTTAAGTAGGCTCCATACCCAACACAGAGCTTGAACTCGTGACCCTGAGATCAAGAGTCAGATGCTCCACCCGCTGAGCCACACACGCACCCCTAATAACTTTTTTTTTTAAGTGAACTTATCTTTGGTGTAGTTAATTTATTGTGGGATTGACATGTACGAGTCGCTAAAGCGTTCCTACATACTTTCTGCATTCTTCCTGGGTTCTAAGACCAAACCAGGTACTATTTATTTGGTTCATTTTAGTCTCCTAAGCCCTAGCATAGTATAAATCCACACCTTACTCTTGCATATGTTACTGCCTAATTTCTTTAATTTCCCTCTGTACCTCTGAGCAGTTCCTAAAAATATCAAATTCCGGGGATTCCTTAGGCAGTAGGCAGAATTTTCTAGTCCCACTTTCATGGAAGGTACATTCCTTAAGCTGCCAATTTTCCTCAGGGCACCCTGTGATCTATCCTATCCCCTTTTTTACAGTCGAGACCTATTCTCCTATTCCAGCTTAGGTCCTAAGCCCTACTCCTCAAAGGCTTTTATCCAGGTCTACTTCCTCTGTGGCTATAGCCTTTGGCTTGTAGTAACTCTTCATTTTTGTCATAAAGAGATTTTTCTTTCCTTCTTTTGACCTTGATTATATATTTAAAATTATTTTCTTTTTCTATTTTATCCAACATTTTTGTGTGTTTGGAAGGGGTGCCATATAGATGAAGTCTATCTTCCACAGTATCTAGAAATCAATCACTGAGATTGATCTGGAAGTGTTAACACTTAGTCTTTCTTAAAACAGAAAAGTGAGTATGTTTTCCTGAAATCTGATTTTCATTTTTATTTTTATTAAGATTTTATTTATTTAATTGCAAAAGAGAGAGAGAGAATGAGAGAGAAAGAGCATGAGAGGGGAAGGTTTAGAGGGAGAAGCAGACTCCCCACAGAGCAGGGACCCCCCCATGTGGGATTCGATCTTGGGACTCCAGGATCATGACCTGAGCTGAAGGGAGTTGCTTAACCAACTGAACCACCCAGGTGCCCCAGAAATCTGATTTTTAATCACAAAACAAAAAGTGGGAAGAACATTTAAAAGGAAGCAACAAAGGAATAAATATAAACTGAAACAGCCAATGTTCTTGCCTAGATTATAGTGCAAGATAGAATATGAAGTCATTTGTGAATAGTAAAAATGCACTTAGCAAAATGGAAAAATTTATTTAGCACCTACCATATGCCAGTTCCTGTATTAATCCCACTAAGCTCAGAATATTTAAATAACTTTAAAAATGTCATAGATCCAATAGATATTTGTGCTGAAATTCAACACCAGGCATAACTAGTTGTTTATTCTCAAGCGTGGGAGTCCAGAGACGTATTCTGAGAATTCAACAACATATGAATTATAAATACTGACTGTAATAAGAATTCACATCTGAAAGCCATTTCTGTGGAATCCACCTTTTCTTAAGTCAGTGTTTCTGGGGTCTGAGGAGCCTTGATAGTAGAAAAAAATGACCCAGACATGCTCTGGGACAGGGCCGAAATATCTTTCCCTTAAACTGAGTCTCTATTTCATTCAAGTTTTCCAAGATCAAGTCAGTGTGACAAGCTTTTATGGGCTTTTTGTTTTATGTTCCCTCAGATTTTTTTTTTTCTTTTTTTAATACTAATCTTGTTGGTGTTGTAGTAGGTTGAAATGGATTTTCTCACATCTTTTTTTGGATAGGAAGGGAGACCAGAGTCCCCAGCAACTGGCTGGCTTATTTTACAGAAACTCTCAGGAAAGTTCCCTGCTTGGTCCAACTCTGGGCCTGTGGGAACTGGGAAGGACAGCCCAAAGGCTGTCCCACCTCAGCTGCCTCTTCATGGAGGACCTTCTTGCTCTGCAAAACATGTCATCCTTGTGTTGTCCTCCCTCTCCCACTAAGATCCAGCACACAGATTTTTTAAGGGTCAGAGACAAGGCCAAATTTGTCAAATACTTAAGTATTTAATCTAATCTTTTATCTAAACTAAATTTTTCCTTTGTAATCTTTCTTTCTGTCTGGTTTCCCTTTCAGGTCATTGCCATTAGTACCATAACTTGCCTCTCCACCCACTTTTTTTCAACCTTGAAGATATTGATAAGACTAGGGGGAGGTATTTAAAAGGAAATAACCAAGATAACTGAGGGTGTGGACTTATTTGTGCAAGAAAACTGATCCCAGAAGGAGTCCCGTCATTTAATACTCTTACAGCCCTTCTGCTCTGAGCTAGAGAAGGGGGGTGCTTAAGTAATTCGAATAAGCAATTTTATTTTCGTAGTTCCTGTTTTTCAGGATTTGTAGATGTTTAGACAGAGATCAAATATCTGTGATTTTTCAAAATGCTGTAACTTAACATTTGCAATCCTTTTGTTTCTTTCTGTTGGTTCTTTTTCAAAAATGTGAGCTTTTTTGAAACATGGAAGAAATGGGCCTTCTTGTGAGCCCTGGGACACTTATGCCTGCCAGTAAGTTTATGATAATGAGCATCTGTGTAGGCTGTGGCCAGGAATGGCAGACGCACACAGGTTTGAAGACCTCCTAGCCCACAGTTTTAGTCTGCGGGCCAACTGGACTTTAGCCTCTCCAGCTCTTTTGGAGTGTATAGGGAAAACATGGCACCAGACCCAGATCCCACTGGCTTATCCAAAAGATAATCCAAATGACTTGGCCACATAAGACTCAGAGCTTACAAAATGTCCAAATACAGCTTTGCCTAATTACCACAATTAGGTCATGTAGACTCTCCTATATCACATTGACTCTCATCTAAAGATAGGAAACTGAAACTTCAGGAGGTGAGTGTCTTAGGTCACCATAGAAGTATATAGCAAAACTGAAACCAAACACAGGTCTTCTAAATCCCAAATTCAACTTTCAACTGCAAAGGAAAAGGAAAATGCTGGATTTCCTCTTATCAGAAATTCAGGCTGCTGAAGCTGGTGGTGGAGTATACGCACTGAGCAAAGATTCTTGGTTGAGGAAATAAGTCTTTCTGAAAGTGTAGTCCATGCTCTCCTGTCTGCACCCTGTGCCTTATACTGGCAAAGAGGACTACATCTATCAAAGAAAAGGGTGCCTGTTTCTTCTCAGCATGTGCCCACTGCTCTCCCAGCCATGACCCCAGAGACATCTTTTTTCCAATGGGGTTGTATTATTATTATTTTTTTTTTCTTATCAGAGGAACTGCATAGACTAAAATATACCCTGGTTAAAAAATCCCACCTGAGTGGAAACTTCCAAGGTAGGTAGAGCTGCTGATACATAGCTCATGCCAACTTGTCAGTGATGCGACCATTCTACAGATTGAACTTAATGGCACAAATTCAGTGTGTTTGTTTTTTGTTTCAAGTGAAGGAATATTTCTTAAGGCTGAAGCTGTGTCTAGACAAGGGTTCCCAGATAATGACTCTCCCATCACCCCCCATTTTGCCCTTCTCTTTTCTTTAGTCCATGAGGCTGCTTGGCTCTTTGAATTTTTCCACTGGTCAGAAATTGGGACTTAAATGGGACTTTTTACTCCCTTCTTGATAATCCAAGATCCATATTTTATTTCATTTATTTATTTTTTAAGATTTTATTTTTATTTATTTGGCAGAGAGAGACAGAGATCACAAGCAGGCAGAGAGGCAGGCAGAGAGGGAAGGGGGAAGCAGGCTCCTGGCTGAGCAGAGAGCCTGATGTGGGGCTCAAGCCCAGGACCCTGAGATCATGACCTGAGCCAAAGGCAGAGGCTTAACCCACTGAGCCACCCAGGCGCTCCAATCCAAGATCCATATTGTCCCATGTACCAGGATCTACTTTCCCAATTTACTAATTATATAGCAAATCCATAAAAAGGATCTGTCGTAAGAACCAAGTAAGATGTTATCAGTCCCCTAGTGCCAATTGGATAGTGCCAATTTTGATGTGCCAATTCTTTAAAGTTAAGACTTAAGAAAATGAATCTCTGATGTGGGAAATATTGTTATATATGGGTATCATAGGTAGCTTTCTAAAATAGTTCCCAATAATCCCTGTCTCTGGTATTCTCACCATAGTGTGATCTCCCCTTGAGTGTGGATTGGACCTACTGAGTTAGCTTATAAATGACTGTGGCTTTTCTCTCTTTGGCTCAGCTTGGGTGCTTGTCCTGATGGAAAGGACCACTTGCCAAGGAACAGAGGGCTGCCTCTGGCCAATAATCAGTGAAGAACTGAAACCCTCAGTCCAACATCCGACACAGAACTGAATCCAACCAAGAGCTCATGAGTGAACTTGGAAGCTGATCCCTTCCCCATCAAGCCTTGAGATCAAATACAGATTTGTCCAAGGCCTTGACTATGGCTTTTTGAGGAACCCTAAAGTAGAGGACTTAGCTGGATTTTGATCTAACAAGTTGTGAGATAATAAATACATGTTGCTGCTAAATTTCAGAGTAATTTGTTATATAACAATAAATAACTAATCCAGTGGGTGCATAGAGAACATTCTGATAAGTAGGGTTTTTCTGACATCCCGTCATTTAGAAAGAAACTATCTGAGGGGTGGTCAACCAAGTTCTTCATTCAAATTGGGAAATTTCAGATAGCTTTCTTGAGATATATTTGAAATTGGAACTTAAACTATGGTAGATTCTCAATGATTTTATTAATATTAGTGGGAATAAGACTGTTACTTTAGAATTCCATGTGAGAGTTCAGATTATGCCACAGAGAAGGAAGATAAAATGTATAGAGTGAACAAAGAAGTAACCACATGTTAATGGAAAAATTGCTTACTTTTTAAAAGCTTCAGTTCTCTTATGTCACAAAAGGGAGCAACTGGACTAGACTATCTCTAAGGCTCCTTCTAGGTTTAGATTCTATGGACAAATCTTGACTGCTTCTAGAGTCACTGCCCCACCCTCTGCAAAAGAAAGAAAGAAGAAAAAGAAAAAGAAAAAGGAAGAAAGAAAGAAAGAAAGAAAGAAAAAATTAAATTAAACTTATACCAAAGACCTGATTTTCTGTACAGTATTTCCCTATGGATCTTTCATTACCCATGGGAATTCTGAATCTTCCTTGGAATAACTGAATAAAAATATAGAAATCCAGAAATTGGATAAATGATATATTAGATTACCAAAACCAGATCATTCTAAAGAGGAGGTTACTTCTATTTATTTATTTATTTATTTTCAGCATAACAGTATTTATTGTTTTTGCACCACCCAGTGCTCCATGCAATCTGTGCCCTCTCTAATACCCACCACCTGGATCCCTCAACCTCTCACCCCCACCCCGCTTCAAACCCCTCAGGTTGTTTTTCAGAGTAAGAGGAGGTTACTTCTAACAAGACCCGGAAAAAATTACACATAGGAGAAAATCCTTGTGTTCTTAGAGCCAAAAATGCTTACACAGCATGCATGTTTAGAAGGAGTACTTATGAAGCTTGGATCAGGGGTGCCTGGGTCGCTCAGTGGGTTAAGCCGCTGCCTTCGGCTTGGGTCATGATCTCAGGGTCCTGGGATTGAGTCCCACATCGGGCTCTGTGCTCAGCAGGGAGCCTGCTTTCTCCTCTCTCTCTCTCTACCTGCCTCTCTGCCTACTTGTGATCTCTGTCAAATAAATAAATAAAATCTTCTAAAAAAAATTCTAAAAAAGAAGCTTGGATCATAAAACATACATAGGGGCACCTGGGTTGCTCAGTGGGTTAAAGCCTCTGCCTTCATCTCAGGTCATGGTCTCAGAGTCCCGGAATAGAGCCCCGCATTGGGCTCTCTGCTCAGCGGGGAGCCTGCTTCCTCCTCTCTCTCTCTGTCTGCCTCTCTGCCTACTTGTGATTTCGGTCTGTAAAATAAATAAATAAAATCTTTTTTAAAAATACATAAAATTGATAAATTAGACTACTAAAATTTAAAAAACTGGTCTTTGACAGATACTACTCGTAAGAATAAAAGAAAGGTACAGAATGTGAGGGAGATAATATTCACAATATATATTTCTGATAAAGGACTGATCGTCAGCGTATAGAAAGAATTCTTACAACTCAGCTATTAGGAGACTAATAACCCAATAAAAAAAGGTTGGTAAAAGATTTGAACACTTCTCAAAAGAAGATATATTAATGGCATATAAGCACATGAAAAGATACTTAACAAGTGTAGTCATTGGGGAAATACATATGATATCCACACGAAATGTCATTTCACACTCATTAGAATGTCAAAAATAAAAAGACAAAGGGGTGCTTGGGTGGCTCAGTTGGTTAAACGTCTAGCTCTTGGTTTTAGCTCAGGTCATGATCTCAGGGTTATGAGATCAAGCCTGGCCTCAGGGTCTCTGCTAGGCATGGAGGCTGCTCAAGATTCGCTCTCTCCCTCCTCCCCCCACCCCCTGCTGGGCTCTCTCTCCTTCTCTAAAGTAAATCAATAACTATTTTAAAAAATAGTAAAATTAAATTAATTAAAAAGATTAAGAATACACCAAGTGATGATTAGGATATGGAGCAGATGAAACTCACACGTTGATAGTGGAAATGTAATATTATATGGGAACTTTGGTAATCTTTTGCAGATTTTCAAAAAAGAAAACGTGTATTTATCCCATGAACCAGCAATCTCACTTTCGGGTAGTTAACCAAGAAATATAAAAATGCAATCTCACTTTTAGGTAATCAATAAAAATAAAAATATATCTACACAAACCTTTGTTTCGAATTGTCAAAAGCTATAGACATAACTCATAAGTGATCATCCACAAGTGAATGGATGAACAAAAGTAGTATATCCACAGGATACAATACTATCCAGTCATAAAAAAAATAGCAAAGTATGGACAAACACAAAATTAGGTGAATCTAAAAACTTTTAAGTTGAAAGAAGTCAGAAACAAAAATGTAGGGGTGTCTGGGTGGCTTAGTAGTTCAGGTCATGATCTCAGGGTCCTGGGATCGAGCCCCGAATCAGGTTCTCTGCTCAGCAGGAAGCCTGCTTATCCCTCTCTCTCTCTGCCTGCCTCTCTGTCTACTTGTGATCTCTGTCTGTCAAATAAATAAATAAAATCTTTAAAAAAAAGAAACAAAAATGTACATATTGTATAGTTCCATTAATATAAAATACTGAAAATGCAGGCAAAAGTGGACAAAAAAAAAAAAAAAAAAAAAAAAAAAAAAAAAGCCCAAGTGCAGGGGCATGAAAAGGATGGATGGCAAAGGAACATGAGAAAACTTTTTGAGTAATGGATACAGGGATTTTGTATTTTGATTGTGGTGTATGTATCCGTCAAAGCTCTTTAAATGGATGTCATTTATTAGATGTAGATTATTCTTCAATGAAGTTTATTTAAAAATGGCCTAGTGGTAGGACAAGAGGAGAAAACAATCATGAGGTGAAAGGTGAATGACTGAGTGGGTTTTTGAATGAAAGTCCTCATCCAACAGGCAGTAAGATTGAAATGGATTTGGTTTTGAGCTTTGGAAAATGCTACTCAGCTTCCAGATTTAAGACAGAGGTTTTTCTTTACCTCTCAAATGTCTTTATGTGTCATTATATTCCACAGGTCTGGGTTATTCTACTACTTTTTTATTGAGAATCTTTCTACATAAGAGCCTACACGAGAGAGGCTCCAGACCGTTCCAGATCTGTAAATGGCTATGGTTTGGGGTTTACTCTTTCTCACATTAACAGTGGGAGACATAATAAAACCATCAGGAAAGAGGGGTAGTTTCCCAAGTACTTACAATCTTTATGTTTGAGACAGGAACACAAATAACCAACCTATCATGAAGGGGAAAGTAAGAGAAACAAGAAATTAATATCGTCTCAGAGAAGTCTTTTGAAACTATCTAGAGGATTGGATCAGTAAGTAGTAAGTGTACAACACTCACCATTGGTCAGGCAGAGTGTTGGGTTCTGAATCTGGAGATGATCCTGACATAGATCATGAGCTAACAGAAGTCTTGTTTGCATCTTTATTATGTGAGGAAACATCAGTTTGCCTTTCAATAATTCAATTCATCTGAACCACAAAAATTGAATATTTTGAACAGAATCAACCCTTAAAGTTTGTTTGGGGCAGGGGTTAAGAGCCTTTGTGCATATTTTAGCATCAGTTTCTGTTTCATTTCACTGCCCTTCTTCCATCTAACATGTCTGGCTTCTTAGAAAATCTACCCCATTTAAAACCTGGTTCGATGTGAATGGTATTTAGACAGAAATAGTCCATTTCAAAATAAGAGCTTTTGTACAAACAGAGCAAGGGGCAGGTAATATTTTATCACTGCTTCTAGTTCACACTCAGTTCATAAAACTACTTGCTGAGAGAGCCAGCTTCTTAAGTCACTGGGATTCAATAGTGCTACTCAGGGCGATCTTGAAAGAGTAGGATTGAATTAACTAGGCAATGGAAAACCTTGCTGGGAATAATGGGGTTCCTATGTGCATTTGAATAGCTTTGATAGGCAGTCCTTACTAGAGAACAGGAGATCCAATGTAAGCCAAGAGGTGCTGTGAGTCCTAGCCATACAAAGCAAGCATGATCAATGCTTTTCTAACCTGGAACTTTGTAAGTTTTAATTGGTCAGTGGTTTAATGAGTTCTGGGTATGTTTTTAGCACTGAGATGCTGACACAGGTGACAAAAGAATTATAAGATATGGTTCTTGCTAGTAATGGTTTTATGTAATTGTAATAGTGTGTAGGAAATATAAGCATCTTAAACCATAAACATACATAAAATTGTCTTCTTAGTTGCCCAGTGAGTGTTAATTAAGCCTGTTAGTGTTCTGAAAGCTGAAAGTTGAGATCATTTAGCTCTTCTTTCTAGGCTAGGAATACAATGATCAAACACTAGTAGAAGTTTGGGGGCCACTAAGAGGTATTCTTTTCACCCTCTTTCCTTTAGACAAAACAGGCCTCCCCTGACCTATATAACATATTTACCTCCAAGTCCCAAGTTCCCTGGTTAGTTATAAAACGTGCTGTCAAGGGGGTTGGAAGAGATGGAGTGGCCGAGTGATGGACATGGGGGAGGGTATGTGCTATGGTGAGAAAATAAATTTAAAAAAGAGCAAGAAAAAGTGAAAAAAAAAAAAGTGCTGTCAAAACTGATCGTTCCTCCGACTAAAGAGAGTAAAATGTAGAATACTTTGCATAAATAGACATGGTGTGAAGCTGATCTCTGTGAAAGAAAACACTTAATGGGTAGTAGGTGGATTTGTCAGAAGTGTTCATGACATTTGTAAATAATTTTGACTCCTAACACACATGACATTTGAAAGTTTCAGGATTTTTATGTTGATATTCTCTTCAATATTCTTGTCACAATGTTATTCCTTATGATATCTCAGAAAAAAAATCCAGATTTTGAAAATGTGAGAAGTGTTTTTTCTTCAGGAACTCTAGTTATTACTTGTAGCCTCTTATGTGAGGCTTCTCTGGGAGGTGGAGCTCATACTGTTTTTCTCTTTTTCTCCTTTCCTGAGCCCAGGTGGCCATTCTTATTAAAGAAATGATTCCCTCAACTGGCCTTTCCAGGGCCTTTAAAAAGCACCCACTGTGCTTCTCCTGCCTCTTTGAACCTTCTGTAAGTCTAGGGAAATTTCGTCTCAGAATATTTCCTTGAAAATATAATTTTCACATATTGTCTTTTAAAAGCCATCTTTTTGAAGCTCATGCCATTGGACTCTACTCCCTCTCCCCGTTTCCCCTGTCCGAGGGTTTTTGCCCATGTCTTTGTCTCCACACACTTTGGTCATCCGATGTGACTCAACCTCCACACAGATGACCCACCCCAACACTCAGTCTTTGTCCCTTCACTGCACCACGTTTGCCAAACATTCCCAGTCACACCTCAACATGTAACTGCTTCACAGCAAAACCTTATGTAGAGCTCTTTTGTTTACCTGTCCTGTAACTAATCTTCTATGAGGATATTTAGATCTTTAGCTAAAAAGTCCTCTTTTCTTCCAAATCCTTTAGCCTTCCCACTTCTTCACTTCTTTCTTTCTTCAGGAAAAAACCCATTGTCCATTGACAACTTTTTGACACCGTAGTCCCCCTTATCTGCGGTTTCAGTTACTTGGAGTCAACCACTGTCTGGAAGGAGATGATTCTCTTTCTAACGCTTTGTCAGGTCAGTAGTAGCCTCACACCAGGTCTCAATGCCTAGGTCATTCTCTTCTCTTCATGCCATCGGGCAGGCATTTCATCATCTCACATCATCACAAGAAAGGAGAGTAGAGTACAATAAGATATTTTGAAAGAGAGAGACCACATTTGTTTAATTTTTATTATGGCATATTTTCATAATTGTTCTATTTTTGTTATTATTGTACTGTTGTTACTCTCTTGCCATGCTTTATGTATAAGTTAAACTTGATCATAGGTATGTATGTATAGAAAAAAACATAGTATATATAGATATGGTTTAGTAATGCCTGTTTTGGATATCCACTAGGGGTCTTCAGATGTACCCCCACAGATAAAGGGGGCGTACTCTCCCCTAATTTCTTTGGTCTTCAGGCTTTTGGTCACTGATGTTTAGTTTAAGGTTGGATTGTTGTGAGTATAATTTTGTGATTTCAGTGTGCTGTGCATGAAGGAAATGTTTGGTTGGTAGGACCCTGATATACATTTGTTGACACCATTCTTCTTTTCTTTTTTTTTAAATTTTTTTAAAGAGTTTATTTATTCATTTGACAGACAGAGATCACAAGTAGGCAGAGAGGCAGTCAGAGAGAGAGAGGAAGAAACAGGCTTCCCACTGAGCAGAGAGCCCAATGTGGGGCTTGATCCCAGGACCCTGGGATCATGATCTGAGCCGAAGGCAGAGGCTTTAACCCACTGAGCCACCCAGGCACCCCGACACTATTCTTCTTAACAGCAATGAGAAATCCTCAGGAATCAAACTCCCATATTTTTCAGTTAAATGATCCTCTAACTGAGGTGGCTTTTCACGTTTATGCTATGGATCTCTTTGGCTGGCCTGTGAAACCTACAAGTGTTTTCTCAGAATAAGTTGCTAAATTCCCAAAATAAAATACCTAGGACTACAAAATGAAACAAGTTTCACTGAAATGCAATTATCAAAACATCACCAAGCACCTTTGAGGTTTGGTAATCTATGGGCTTTTTATTAACATATTAAATCACAAGAGGTCGTGTGAGGTCAAATAATTCCCAAGTATTTCAAAAAATCTGTAACATTATATTAATAACAACAATGGAAATGATAAAAATAATAACAGCAGCAACAACAACAAACCATTGCTAATAGTCAGAGGTTTGTTGCCTATATTCAAATTCATGAAACCTCCTAATCTTATCCATGGACTTCCAGTCTCTGTACCCCCACCCCCACCCTGTGCTCCCAACTACAAATGCCAAGGACCCAGGTTAAGGGCCATTACTGTAACTAGGGTTCAGTTTGACCCTTCAGATCGTTATCATATCAAAATGATTAAAGTGTAGAAATTAAGAAAGGTCTGCTAACTCAGCCAACTAACAGTCACAGGTTGGCGTGTCCAATGGATCAATGTTGAGACTTAATCAACGTTTCTCCCCCCACCGCAAAGAAAACATATGGTAAGTAGAATGGTGAAAGGGGATAGCTGCTGCTGACATGTTCTATAAGGAATTCAGAAGACAGAACTGGAAATCTTAGTAATGTTAGTAGCCCAGATATATGTTATGCTCAGAAAACATTCATCTGAATTAATATATGCTGTGTTTGGGACGATGACCACACTACCTGGAGCTTAGTTACAGCTCAACAGATGTTTATTAAAGGTCAGAAATCTAATAATGAAACTTCTTAATAAAGCGAATGAAAAAGGAAAGTAATGAACAAATAGGCTTATAAGAAAATAAAATCTGACTTCATCTGATTCCCTCCAGCCTTGAAAAGAAGCTTGAAAGAATTGAAAGGAAGAAGAGTAGAAAGCAGTGTCAATGTCTGCTAGACTACAAAGTGCCCTACCGTTATAATCACAGGAATTTTTAAAGATATCTAATGACAGTTATATTTTCAATACCCCCAAAAAACAAGCTGGAAAAGTAGGTGCTTGCATTTAGAACTTGTCATAAAAGGACTCTTTCAAAGTTGCGTTAAAAACTGGTTATGATATTTCAAATAACTGGAGAATATCCAGAGAACCTTTTAGCTAATCTTTTAGCTCATGAAAAGATTTTTGAAGTAAACCCATGGTAAGAAACTTCCAGCTGATTGGCAACAGGTAAAGCACTTTTATATTTACTTCTATCTCAAGGAAAAAAAAATTTCAAAGTCAGATATTTATTTCTATTGAAATCTGAAGGTGACATACAGTTGCTTGATTCCAAAATGATCTGCTACATAAAAGTGCTTCTGATATTTTATCTTCTGAAAGGAGACACCTGTGTAATGCTGCCATCATTTGTAAGTGCCACAAAGACAGAGAATGTAAACACATTTCATTTCTACATTAAAGATACTGCTTTAATGGGAATAAAATGAGATGACTTATCAACAACCATTTCCCTTTTGCTAACAAGATACTAAAGACCATTCCCCAGACTTCAAATCCAAACTCTTTCCCATAAAATACTTGCATTTGGTCAAAAATTTTTTAAAAATTAAAAATCGATCAGTCAATAAAAGAGAGTGTCTGTTTCTTATGGTTTCATTCCTGTATCTATTCACTTACTAAAGAACTTTTTTTTACAACTCTAATAGAAAAATACCCAGAGTTACAGCCATTTCTCTTACCTATTTCCTTTACAAATCAAGACAGAGACACTTTACTTCTAGCATAAAACTTATCAAGAAAAAGAAAGCATCAGAGTAATATTTTGTTTATAAAACTTGTTCCAAATTAGTCACCAGTAAAATGACAGCTTCAACAATAGTAAAAAAAAAAAATTTTTTTTGGCATATCTGTAAATGTAGGAAAAGTTATCATTTTTTCTCAAAGTAACAGTTTTATAATTTTATAAAAATTCTATGCTTTAATAATATCCTCTGTGATAATTTAATAAGAACTCTAAGCTTTAATAGTATCCTCAGTGAAGGAAAGCATCATGTAGGCTTGCTAGACTGGTGGGAATTAACAACTTAGAAAATCAAACTGCTTACTTTAGTAGTTAACTGTCACTAAGGTTAATGTGTTTCCATTAGAAAGCCTCCCAGTTAGAGAGCAATGCAACCTCTACACAAGGCAGAAACGTCTTCCTTGTTTTCTTTGCTGCAGTTTCAGAGCCATTTGCTTGGCTCGTTCTGGAGGATTTCAGAGCAGCATCACACATAGCCCCTCTGTTTTAGTCTCTAGACTAGACTAGACTGTCGTGCAATACGATTTTGAGCATTAGAATGGATTTGGCAATATTGAATGGTTTGCCTTTCTTTCTGAAAGTGTGTGAAACGTTACAAAGAAAAAAAACGAACTTTTTCTCGTGGACTAGGAGTACAAATCGAAATCTCTGTGTAGTTTTCCAGTATCCTAATGCGTGCTAAAAGATGTTTTCTAGAATACGAAGAACGGTACCATCGAAAGATTTCAATTTGTAATCTGTCTACAAATACTATAAATCTTAACAGTTAGTGGCAGAAATGTCTGTCCATTTTACTTACACTATTTGTTTTTCTTTGAAAGCATGGTGTGTGCAAAGGTATCTGGCTTGGGTTTTGCGGAGTGGAAAAACATAAATGAAACTAGAAAAAGAGCTTGTGGTGGTGAATGTTGTAGAGTGTAAATTAAATCCCTAATGACATAACTTGGTGAGTTTTTCATTTTTTGACAAGTAAGCTTGCATGAGGTAAGCTTGATTCCTGTGGAGACAGCGCATTCAGCAGTTGGCTCGTTTGATCTTACCTCTCAATATCCGAGTGGAGATGAGCTCTTGGATGGGGGTTTCTCTTATGTCAATGTCTACATAAAGTTAGCTCATGCCAGCTGCTAATGAAACCTGGCTTCAGAGGAGCAGGTGTTGTTCTTTTAATAGAAACATACCCTCCATCTGGAGTTCTTGATAGCAATTTCTCCTAATATTATTGTGTGTATAACTATGCCTCTTAGTTTTTTGTTGTGGTTGTTGTTGTCATTTTGTTATTTTTTGTGTTTTTTCCACAAAGATATTCAACTCTTCTCCTTTTCTCTTTTTGGATCATGTTCTGAGTAATAGTTCTCTGGGCATCAAGAATAACTGGAATAATTCGTGCTGCAGTTTTGCTTGGAGGACCACGGCAGTCTCCATTATGCATTTAATAGACAATCGTGTTTTCAGGTCTAAAATAAATACAAATTATCAAAGGATAAGATGACCTACTGAGTGATTTTACTCATAAATCTTCTTTGATGTGATTCTTAAGGACTTGGAAGTACCAAATTTCAACTGTTCTGTAACTTAAAAAGAAAAAAAATGTCAAAACTTTTCTAGTTCAAAATCCAGGTTGAGACATTTTATAAGAACTTTGTAAATGTCTATGAAACTATGTTATCCAGGCCATTTTTGTTTTATTTGGAGAAAATGAAGTATCCAAAGCTTGTTTTCTCTAGCACAAAATACAGATACTCTCCTTCTTATCGTCAAACACTCACAGAGCCCCATTCCATTGGTTTGTTTGGATCAGTCAATAACAGATTCTAGTTCAAAGTTTGATCACTCATTGACCTTATGATTCCTACTTTTTGTTGTGTGGTCTGAAATTGTCCCATAACTGGAGGAGGAGTCAAGATGGTGGAGAAGTAGCAGGCTGAGACTACTTCAGCTAGCCAGAGATCAGCTAGATAGCTTATCTAAAGATTGCAAACACCTGAAAATCCATCAGCAGATTAAAGAGAAGAAGAACAGCAATTCTGGAAACAGAAAAACAACCACTTTCTGAAAGGTAGGACCAGCGGAGAAGTGAATCCAAAGCGAGGGGGAGAGAGACCCCGGGGGGAGGGGCCGGCTCCCGAGAAGCGGCAGAGCAACAGCGCACAAAATCATGACTTTTAAAAGTCTGTTCCGCTGAGGGACATCGCTCCAGAGGCTACCCGGGGTGAAGCCCACGCGGGGTCAGTGTGGCCTCAGGTCTCGCAGGGTCACAGAAGGATCGGGGGTGTCTGAGTGTCGCAGAGCTTGCGGGTATTGGAACGGGAAAGCCGGCTACAGAGACAGAGCCGACAGTGAGCTCACAGCTCGGTGTTACCTTGAATGGGTCGCAGGCTCGGTGAGCTCGGAGCGCTGCCGGAGGTCAGGCAGACGGGAGTAACTGGGCGCTGTTCTCTGAGGGCGCACTGAGGAGTGGGGCCCTGGGCTCTCGGCTCCTCTGGGCCAGAGACCAGGAGGCCGCCATTTGTATTCCCGTCCTCCGGAACTCTACGGAAAGCGCTCAGGGAACAAAAGCTCCTGAAAGCAAACCCGAGCAGATTACTCACCCTGGCCCCTGGTAAGGGCGGTGTAATTCCGCCTGGGGCAAAGACACTTGAGAATCACTACAACAGGCCCCTCCCCCAGAAGATCAACAAGAAATCCAGCAGAGACCAAGTTCACC